>NW_006920412.1:802009-908648 GCF_000344685.1 Gloeophyllum trabeum ATCC 11539 | reverse complement strand
ACGGGATGTAGTACAAGCAGTGGCACGCATACCTATGGAATTTGAAGCACATTCTATTTGTATATAATGCACCAATGGTCTGACATAGACAAAAGCAAATACAAGCATTGACAGTGTCACTGAGGGCTGAACATTGGGTTCACAAGCCATGATAAATTCCTCTGAGGGACAATAGTTCACGGGGGGTGTGTACACTGGGGGGGTACCAGTAAGATAGCTTTTTATGCCTTTCTATATAGTTTTTACCCCTCCTAGTTTTCAGGTGCTCCTTGCATTGCCCGCCGACTGCTGGTGGAAGGCCTCAGCCGCTACCGCTTTCGGAATGCTTAGTCATACTCGGTGATCTCGGGGAGACGATTTCTTCCAGCCGTCCTATAGCGTTCTCCTCCTCTGTTCGTTCTGTATCCGGTAATAAATTAGAAATAGATTTGTATTACATAACATTGCACGTGCGCCCTAGTAAAGGAGGAGCGAGAACGCTAAGGACGGTGGTTTAGGAGCCTGCGCGCGTAGTCGCTTAGCCGCCTTACATAATTCCGGTAAAACCTCGGACGACGAGTTGGGCCAGCCGTCTCATAGCGTCCTCATCCTCACCGTTCGGCTTAATCAGGAAATACAACTATAAATAAACTACATTATATAAGCCATATTAGATAACATCTTCACACACGCCCTAGCAGAGAGGATCGAGGACGCGAGACGGATGGTTCTAGGAGCCTGCATCGCAGTTCGCAAACGAGTTGATGGCCTCGAGCATTGGGAGGATTGCACAGTTGACGCTGTTCTCTGGTCCAAACTGTTCCTTGTGCGACGTACGTGGCGGCCTCACTGATACTGGCTCTGTTCATGACAGATAAATTCTTAGATTGCTAAAGCAGAGCTTTCCAAAGTTAGAGCCACGGCGAGTCGCTGTTGCAATCTGTCCGTACCATTGACTGATTGCAGGGGATAATTATGCAGCGGCCTTTCGATCTCGACATCATAAATATACAAGACAAAGGTCAGGAAAAGTGGAAGAAAAAATATGTCTACTGGATCCCGGCTCTGCACCTAGAGGGCAAGGAGATAGCCAAGGGCCGGTGGGACGCGCAGACGGTCACGCAAGCTCTGGACAAGTGGGAGAAGGGGATCAAGGAGCAGGGGCCCAGGACCGACTGAATGCTGATCAGCTGTACTTCGCCGACCCGTATCCCCGATGGTCCTCTGTGCACGGCCAACTATTCCCGTGGGGCTTGTGGGCGGCGCATGCAGACGCTGGATACTACTATGAACGTTCCACGGATCAAGTCCTTGGGGTAGCTGAGGAGGAGAATAATGAAGCAGGACAGGACGATGGGAGGAGTCGTTGCTTTAACTGCGGTTCCAAGGAGCATATGGTTTCATCATGTCCTCTCCCCCTTGATCGACAACTCATATCTCTTTCGCGCCAACTCCGGAACTTCTACCATGAGCTACGCGACGGGCCAGGGCAAGGTAGGCGCTTCCATGTAGTCGAGGATTGGAAGAACCAACGACTCAGGTGGCTTGATGAATTCGAACCTGGGCAAGTAAGGGGAGCACTCCTGCGCGAAGCGCTCCAGTTAGAAGACGGTGATCCCGGGGAGAATGCCCCTTGGCTGAAAAACATCGCCGTCTGGGGTTACCCCCCAGGCTGGACTGGTGAGAGGGATCCAAAGGAGAAAGTAGCCATGCGCATCGTCGACCTGGATGAAGAGGGCGGTAGCGACGATGCAGATGACGAATCTTTTTTCATTTTTGGGGAGCGCGGGGACGAAGAAGTCAACATCAAGCTCCCTATGGTTACTGCAGAGCCATCTAGCCTTGACGATGACGGCTCCAACATCAACAAAACTACAGAAGCAGTTAGTGCCTGGGGGGATGTCACGACTGAGCGGTCCGTCAAAAGATTCGGTTCGCCTTATGCTGCCTCTGACATGGCTAGCAACGACGCTATCGAGCAAACAAAACGTGGCGTACTAGCCGTCAGTGGATCCAGACGGGTGCGTCGATGGGCGCAGTACCCATCTACCTACTTTTCATCCGAATTGCTACCTGTATATGTCGGCGTGGCGCTCCCGCCCTTGTCGCCTGCAGGAGACGTACCTGCGTCAGCCGATGGCGATGGCACCTATACGTTAGACCGTGAAACCCTTTGGGCTAATATCCTGGCAGGTCATAGGGTGGGCTCAGCTGCGCATGCCGTTCATCTCATTACAACGCCGGGACTGCCTCCTGCTCCACCTGGTTCGCCTCCTCCACCACCGCCGCCACCGGAGTTGCCACCCCCTCCACCACCGCCTCCCATTTCCGGCACACTCAACCTGCGCGCTTCTTCTGGTTCTGCCCAGGCCGACGAGGATGACAAAGACATGGATTTATCGGATTAGGCAGACTGGTATGTTCTCGGTAGCACCGTGTCCCCAAGATGTTTCTTGAGACGAAATCAGTGTATCATTGTTAACCATTAAACCCTGCATCTACTATACAGTAACAACCTAATTATCGCAACAACGCCGTTATGGTTATGCGTTCCCTGTCTATGGTACACAACTATGGCTACATCAAACGTGCAAATCGTGGTACATTGGTGCAGGTCCACAGCGATCAAGGTCCAATACCAAACCAGTGGTGTTTTGAGAGTCATGGTATGTGCGTTAATGTGTCTCGTGGATAGTATCCTGTCCAAAGCGGAAGTTGGCTTGATCATATTAAATTGCGGTGGGGCTTGACTCGAACTGGGGGACACTGTTGCGAGGGGTGGGTGCCCTAGGGGGCGGCGGTGCGTATCGAGGCAGGGTTTCCAGAGGCTTCGAGATGAGGAAACCTGTTCAGGCGACGTCAATTCTGACGGCAATCATCACATAACATATCGTACTCGCCCTTTAAGCCTGCGGCCTTCTCTCCCTGCCTTCCGAAGCCATACCCGGATTTGTTGCTCCTCAGGCTGCCGAATTCGGAGGTCAGGTCATGGCCCTTCTCGCTGCCTCCCATGAAGACGTTCGATACGAACGTCGAGCCCGGGCGGGCGAATGGGGGACGCTTGTCGTCGAACGAGGGAAGGACACCTGCCCTTTCCGCACGCCACGAGGTGATGGAGCGTCTGGCTTTCGCGGACTCGCGAAAGATCAGCCCGAGGACGATGTTAAGGCATCCGATGGAGAACAGGAAGAAAGCTGCCACAAGGGTGAACGTGTCTACGTGGTGCGAGAGGACAGTGGCCCCAATCCTGTGGGGATAAATTGTAAGGGACCTGAACTGCTATCCCGAAGTTTCCTTACTTACAGACACTCGAATACGCCCAGAGCGCCCAAGCCAAAGTCCTTGCCGAGGACAGGGAAGTATGTCTTAAAGAACGTAGCTGGCCATCCTATCTCGGATAGGAAAAGCATGATAACTTGGAATATTATGAGCAGGCGGTTCAAGACTGCCCAGAAAGCACCCGCGGGCTGATTCGGAACCGTGCTGCCTTCGATGTAGTCGCAGTCCTCCATGGCGTTGACGGTGGAGTTGTCCGAGGCGCTGCTGGCGGACAGGAAATGGTTGACTGCCTGTACATCGTGGACCATGACGACAATACTGCTGCTGAAGACGAGGGTGAGGGCGATTAGGCTGAGGACGCGGACGGCATTAAGGCCCATAAAGACGTCTGTGGCTGCGTTAAACCAGTTGCCCAACAAATGCATGGATGAAATGACTTACAAGCACGAGCGGGCAACATATTGAGCGATTGGATTGCAAAATCGTTAAACCTATGGAGAAGTGTAGGAGAGTCTATGTCGTATCAAGAAAAGTGCCCAGCACTACCAAGAGGGTGAAGAAACTTGCGGAGGCGACAAGGACCTACAAGTGAAGGTGTAGACCTTGATCCCTGCACCGTACATTTATAAGGACCTGATACGTAAATGCTCGGGAGGCATCATTCTTCAGGTTATTGTTCTTGGTCCTCACGGGTAACAATGCGGCGGGGACAAAGAGATGCATAAGCTACTGCCTTCCTAAAATGGAAGGTCTCTTTACTAAATAGGGAAGCTACTAGTATATGACCCGGCTGCACTCGGAAATTTCTCCCGTCCTCGCGACCTTGAGACGACCTTGTCCTTACTTTTCTCGCCATTAGCCCATGCTATTGTACTGTATGTTGTAGGGAGGCTATGTATGTTCCATTTTGATGGCTGTCTTTCTGGGAGTCGCGATTTTGTATGGTAGCACGGCGCTTGATTCTGCAATGACTGTCCGTCTGCGATGTGCCTAATTTCTTGTCCATGCCAGCCTCTGAGGAGCGTATTGGTCCAGCTCGCATGGTGTAGGAGGCTCGAGATGATCATACATGGGTGAATAGACAAAGTTCATGTCGTCGTGTCGTGAGTATCGGTCGAAAACGGGTCACCTGGCAGGCATGCGAGCGGTTCATCTCCTTCCGTACGTAACTTCACCGAAAGGTCTCCTCCCGTCAAGCATCCAGGAAACAACGTCATGAGTGTTTTGCGACCTTTCAGAGCTACTGACCTCTTCAAGTTCAACAACATGTAAGTCACTTGTCGCGTTCTCCCCATGCTGGCCTTTGACATGCCGGTGGCAGCAACTTGGATATTTGGACGGAGACAGTGAGTAACCCCTCTGAAGTATGCTTCAGAAACGATGGTTTTTAAGGCCCAGTAGTACGGTATCTCGTTCTACCTGAACTACTTGTCAAGATGGCCAGACCTATGCTGCGTGCAGGAGGCCCCCAGTGGCCGACTTATGGGCTACGGTGAGTCGCGCTCTAACGTCCGTACGCGTTATGGTGTAGCTAACGTCGTAACCCAGTCCTCGGAAAGGCTGAAGGCAGTGGCCTCGAGTGGCATGGACACGTCACCGCTCTATCCGTCGCGCCCGAGTACCGCCGTCTCTCTTTAGGTCGTAAAATGATGGGCCTCCTGGAATTTGTCTCAGACGAGGTCTACAAGGGTTTCTTCGTCGATTTATACGTCCGTTGTGCAAACAAAGTGGCCATAAAGATGTATGAGGGCCTTGGATACAGCGTTTATCGCCGGGTAAGGGAGTATTATGGGAGCCTAGGGTTGGGGCCGGGAGGAAGAGACGAAGAGGACGCCTTCGGTACGTTTTTCTCCATTCATTCGTACGGCGTTCATCAATGCATGTCTCAGACATGCGAAAACCTCTATCCCGCGACCCTCAACGTCGGTCCGTGCGAGCCAATGGACGGGATATAGTTGTAAGTGCAAATGAAGTGTCGTAACAATACGGGCTGCGCACGTGCGTACTACACTATATACTGAGAGGTGGTGGTTCCTCTGGTACTTCCGTTAATTGCGCTAGTTCCTCGTCATAGAATTTGTTGAGCTGTTGACGATCTTGACAGAACGCGTGAAGCTTGACCCTGAGCTCTTCGGCTGCGACCGCAGGACCTTGTTCTTTGCTCTTCAACGTACCCATCCGCCCAGGAGCCATGAGACGGTTGGTCAGGAACAAGAAGCCCTGGCTCTTCCCTAGCACCTGCACGAAGGCGACGCCGGTACGATGGATAAACTGGGAGTAGTTGAAGGGTGACCGCCGGTACGAGTAGACGACATCAATCTGCTCCGGATAAAGGTGTGCCGCTTCAATGTCGAGCACGAACCCGAATCGCTTGAGGAGCGCATACTCAAAGTAATATGCGGTTTGTGTTCCTTCCGGAACCCGCCTCTCCAGTCCCGGGACGAAGGGAGAAGGAACGACGGGACGGATGGGGAAACAAGATTGGAAGGCATTGCGGTCCCTGATGTCAGCGATCTGGCCTACATAAGCTTCAACAAGTTTTAGGCCATATCGTTCAATAGTGCGGCTCCATTGACGCAGTGTATCTTCGATACAGCGAGCCGTTGTCCCGATCCAGTGCAACTCGAAATGAAAGCAAGTCGCAGGGTTATGGATAATATCGTGGTGTAAAACCACACATTCCGCCTGATCGCTTCGCTGAATAACGGCTACGGTGAGCCCTCTTTGGCGTTTGCTAACTGCCACAGAAGTCCACCCACCTTTGCGGGATCTATGTCAATGACCATACTTTGACTCAGGATGAGGCGCTTCTTGCCCTTTCTCGGGCTGAGTCCCTTGGCTGTACTACCTGGATAGTGGCCAGCACGAGGGCCACTATCTTCAGGATTGGAAACGTGGCGAGACGGCCGGAACCAGCTATTTCGCGGTGTCATAGGCACGGCAAACTCGCCCTTCAGCTGATAGAAGTAGTGCCTGCATTCATAAAATGATCTAAGGTCCAGATAACTAGAAGAGCGAAGCTCACCCGTCTAGGAAGCCGTGAGCTCCCCTGGCGTGCTCTAACAGGCCCTGCTCCATGAGCTTTTGTCCTATCTCCGCCCCTTGCTCCCTAGTCGAGACGTCTCGGAACTCCCGTAGGAGCCATGAGATGAACTCCGCCCCAGTGAAAACACTTGTGTACCTCCGACCATGCCACCAGCGATCCTTAATAGGAACTCCATCTTCCTCTCGCATTGCTTTTGCGATATTAGCGATTGACATCGATGCGATGTCTCTCTCCACCTTCTTCTTCCTCAAAGGTCCCTTGGCGTGAATCTCGTCAAGCTGCGCTATCAGATGATCGTCAAACAGGCATGCTGTAGGACCAAGGTCGGTCGGCAAAAATCTAACAGGAGTGACAGCGTTATTCTTATCTTCAGGAGGACGCCAGCGGAGGCGAGTGAACATCTCCGCAAGTTTATCCATACCCAGAAGACGAGTTTCCTCTTCATTCAGCTTTTCTCCAGCTGGACCGATAGAGGCCGATGGTGATTCCGGCGTGGGTATGACGACGAAACGGGTCCTCCAGTACCTCAAGGATTCGTTGAACTGCGGTTCAAACCCTGCAACAACCATATCTAATCTAGGGATCGTTGGGTGAGTAAGGTGGCTCATAAGATTATTTTGTCAACTGACCTGTTCCACAGATAGTTTTCCAAGCCATGGGAGACGAAAGAGGTCTTCAGTTCAGTATAACCAACACCGAGCTTAGGCCATATCAAGCATTGATACTGGAATGGACGGATTGGAGGTAACCTTCTGACGTATCTCCGGATTTGTACGGCCTCACCATTGTAAGAGATACGATGAATCTCGTTGCTCATACTGAGGTATACGGGTTCTTCGGGTGATACGAGGACTTCTGATGCCCCTCTCACCCTAGGCACCGTTTCTTCTTCCGTCATGAAGGAGTGGGTCCGCCGAAGTGGATTGGGAATATCTTCATCCTTGTTCCGTGCTGGCTGGAGAATAAATTGAAATCCTTGCGCTAATCTGACCGCGGCCATAACTCGCATAATCATCAATGCCCATGCTCGCCTTTCCTGATCTGGAGAGTTGCTTGGAGGTGGGGGCTTGACCAGGTATGATTTGATCTCAGATGGGTCGATGTATGTTTCGTAGTCGTGTAGATCGTACGAAGCTTCAAGGTCGGAAGCCGAAGGGAAATACTCCGTCGTAAGGGGAAGGCATCCTGGCGTAGTCATGGATCCCCACTTGATATCATGCTTGTACAACGGATGAGGGAACATATGCTCCCAGCGGCGGGCGAGGATGGACTGACTGGGAGCCACCGAAGATCTGGGTCTGGAAGGATTCGTGCGGAAACTGGGAGACGAAGACATCGGACCGATCGTCAGGCTGATAGCGGTATTACGTCTACCGAAGGTAGCATCATCGCGTGGAGGAGTGTTGACAGGAGAAGAACGGTTGCGAGCAAGGCCATACACATCCTCTTCCAGGGCCCGGTTCATCATCACGCGGCCGGACGGATTATTCCTGATACTGACAGGTTTCGGAGGCCGTGAAACGGTTGATGTGCTAGTGGGCGTTGACGAAGTCGCGTCCGTAGCCTTCGGCGTTGAGACAGGAGTACCAGTGTGAGAGGTGGATACACCCGGCGCGGAGACAGGAGAAGTCTGCGGGTGACTGGGTCCGCTTCTGAAGGCATTGAACAGCCAGGAGGGAGCTGAGAATTTGGAGCTAAGGACGCTGCGAGTGGAGCCTGGCCTTCGAGGTCTGCCATCAGGGTTAGTCGACGACATGGTGGACGCAGAAGCTGTCGACTGGGTGGACAGAATAGAGGCTTGGGACGGCGAGCTGCTCAGACCACTGAGAGATACAAGAGGGGTTGGATGTTCGGATTCGGAGAATTGTCCAGATGGTAGGTCTCGTGTGGCCCGCAAAGGGCTCTCCTCGATGGTCTGGAACCTACCGGAAGTCGAGAGCGCCGCTTGAGAGATCATGGATGACCTCTGAGAGATTACAGAGGACCGTAGTGACGAAGGGGCAACAACGGTCCCGCTAAGTGAAGACGCGAGAGAATTCCGGCCTGTTGTAGTTGGCTTAGGTTCTCTATGGAAAGAGAATACGTTCTGGTCGAATAGATCGGCCTCCTGCTTGGTCAGCTTGTTATCCGGACCTGCCTCGGAAGAGGGTGTAGAGGCTTGCATGCGCTGCTCTGGCAAATAAGGCACTTCTATGCTGGAAAGTACATCATGGTCCAGGAGACCTAGCATCTCCACCTCGTACATCTTGGCTCGAGCAATAAACCTGAAGTACCGGTCAAGAGTATTCCCTCTTCTGAACACTTACAACACCTACCTGTCCTCTCTGAAAGGTAAATCCATTTGTTTGTCCCAGAACGAGACGGACATCCAGAACGGGTCCCACCAAAACGTCGTCCTCTCCCTTCCCGGCGAATCCGCAAGGGCATCATCGCCACCCCATAACGGGTCGATGATCCGTGCTCCGAGCCTGCCCTCCCGCTCAGAACGTAGTTCAGGTTCAGTACCAGAGAATGAGAATATCGGGCTTTGATGCAGCGGGGGTTTGGCTAAGGACACCAGATCCAGGCCAAAGCCCTGGTCCAGCATACGCATCGTCGTGAGTCTCAGCAGCTGCTTCGATACCCTGAAGTATCCCGTCCCGGGAGTAATGAGAATCGTCGACGACCCAGTCAGCGAGAGGGAGCGGTCAATATAATGGGTCTCCGTCGGGTTTAGGCCCAAATTGATCGCCTCGAGGATGGGGCCGTCATGCGCACACGAGAGGCGTCCCACCAGTCGCACCTGGTCCAGCGGGTTCTCAGACGATTGCGATGGCATGCCAACCAGTGCTCGGTGGTAATGATGGGTCAGAAGGATGTCACGCTGGAAGGCCCAGAAAGAATTCTTGAGATCGATGAGAGTGGGCTTCCAGTCGTAGATGACCTCCAGATCAGTAATGATTTTGTAGAAATCTTTGTACCAGTTCCCGTCGTCGTCTCGCCGCAGGGGACCCGCCGCGTACTCAGTCTCAGAACTGTCATAGTAGACCCTGGATATCAGCACAATTGTGACAATATGGTTTGTACCAGCTTCGCGCCATTTGTTGAAAAGAGCAGGTAGGAACGAGTGGACAATCTTCTCATAATAACGTTCGCCGTCGCCAGCAAACTCCCATAGCTCACGGCAGACTTGGATGAATATTGTTGCTCGGGCGGTCAATGAGCGGAAGATCGCCTTCGTTGCTGCTGTAACATAAGCAGCCGACACCTACCCTCTTACATTTACGAGAGCAACCACAGCAAGATTGCAGTGTCACGGACCTTGTTGCCATCCACATAGATGGCCTCAATTTTCGCAGCGGGAGCTCCGATGAATGAAACTTCCTGTTCGACGTAGATGCACTGGCCTACTAGTTGCTTGCCAAGTCTCCACATATCATTGCGGCCTAGATACTGATCCTGGAAGATGAATTCTATATGGTCGGCGGAGCATTTGTCTTTGTCCACCTAAGATATCGCGTGAGTATCGCACGCGTATTCATGGTCTACTTCGCCTCTACCTTGGTCAATAGGACCTCCCCGTTATTCCTGAGACCGAAGGTATCCGCCACGTGCCGCGGTATGGATATCTATATGCAAGCCATGGTCAAACTATCGACTGTCCGCCGACCGGGCCAAGGTAAGAGATGACCTGCAGTTGAGGCTTCACGCTGCCCTCGTCCTTGGACGCGATGAAGAAGAATCCAGACGCGTCGTCCGCGCTGGGCGAGCGCACGGAGAACATGTCTCCCTCCGCAACGCCCGGCCACAGGGTGTGGTTGAAGATGACGGTCGGCGTGTCCTTGGGGTCGTACACCCAGGTCGTGAAGACCTTTTTGTCGCCGACTTTGAGCGGTGTCGCTGGGGGACCTCTAAACAGAGATGAGGCGGTATTGGACCGCCGCCTGTTGAACTGGGGCTGCTGTGATTCCGCTCGAGACGAAGACATATTGGACAGGTTCCTCTCTGAAGATCACTGGCATCCTCAACGTGAACGTGTCTATGAAGCCAGACTATAGCAATCAACAAAGCAATGAAGCAACTTCAGACACAGTTGAGGCGCGTCATGAGTCTGGAGTCTGGACTGAGAGGAACGGGCTGGTAGACAATTGATGGCTCGGCTACTTTATGCGGTCCCATCAATTCGCCGAAATTTCGTTCCCGGGCGCGTCGGTAGGCATCCGAGGGCTGGTTGTCTCCCGCTGCATCGCTGCCGTCCCACACCTCGGTTTTCTTTCCTTCTTGTCGCTGCGCCATTCGCATTAATTTATAGAGGTCCACCCTCGCTATCTATCTGCTTTCGCAACTCTGGATTCCTCTCGGTTCAACAAATATTCCCCCGCCCTTGCTCTCACATTCATGTCTGACGAACAACCACAAGCCGACCAAAGTCATTCTTTACTCGTGAAATCCCATTCATTCCCAGCCTCCCCGTCGCTAGAGTCAACGCCAGAGTCTTCACGCGAGCCGTCGCTCAGCATTCCGTCCTCCGAGCTGCATACCGCGCGATCACTCCCTTCTCTAGCCCCACGAAATAGTTCTGGCGTGAACGTCAAGTTCGCCCCGCTCCCTGTTACGGAGAAATCACGATCCCGCCATCCATCCTTTCACTATGGCGTCGGGGCGCGCTCGCGACTACTTCGGAATAAACGTCTGATGCAGGAGCTCGAGGCTGCGGCGGAGCGGGGGGACACTATTTATGTTACGGAGGGGGAGCCATTGCCGACTATTGTGAGAGAAGAGGATCCTGTTGTGGTGCTCGGACGGAAGATGGTGGGTGCAAGCAAGAGTTGGTGGAGGCGTGTTGCGCGGAAGCAGGAGCTGGTCCATCAGGAAGCCGATGCGCAGCCAATTGGGGATAGCAGCCCCCCCTCTGACGGCAAGACCGTGGTCATAGTGCGGCGAAAGTCAGAGGAGAAGTCTGCTGCGGCCGATGAAAAGGAGGAAGAGGGCCGTGTGTGGGAGGAGGAGATCGACCCGGACTTTTGCAGACGAATGTCTCTAGTGGACGTAGGCGAACCTGAACGGGCGGATGGGGGGTCCACCGATGATATACCCAATAGCAAGAAGACCCAAGTGCAGGCGCTTGGGAAGAAGACGCCGAAACGAAAAGAACTCAGACGAGCAGCGACTAGGTGAGTGACTGCTATAAATTGGAGGTACGAAGAAGCTAATGTGGCCTCCCGATCTGACAGCTAACAGCGCTACAATGGATACCTCACCATGTTTTCGACGTTCTAGTACATAATTTGGGGTAATGGGCGACATCAACTTAGGATACCTTGATATAATGTGTCTGACAAGTGTTTTGCGGTCGTCGGGCAGGGAACGATCCCTTTACAAGGGAAAGCGGTGTTTGCCTGTTCAACGCGACTATCGCGCGGTATAGAATGTTTTCCCCGAGGCTTGATACCCGTGTAACTTTGAATACACTTGCTGCATGGACTTCGCATCGCCTGGTTGCAATTGACCATGCCACAGTGAGTGTGGCCAGTACCGGCCCGGCAGAAGCCGAAACACGAGGCGGCCACATGTCGCCGTCTGGAAGAGTCTACATCGGCTTGGGCAGGCGTCCGCTGCTGTGCAACACATCCAACTCGGGTCTCTCGCTCTTTCTTGGTTTCTCTTGTGATTGGTCCCTCTTTACCTTCTACATTCACGTCCGTCGCTGCTGTCGACGCTTACTTTACGCTCGCGTTCCCCTTTTTGTTTCACGAGCAGTGCTGACTCGCGATAGACTTCAGCCAGCCTGAGCATTGAGAACGATACAAAACTTGTGGCTACCAGCGCATTGTTTACTCCCGCAAACGAATGTCGCAGTGTACTCCGATTCCTACAGCGACCCAGTATACGACTGTCGTCTCGAACTCTGAGTCGACGTCGTTCTCAAATTCGATCACTACTTTGCCTGCATCCGTGACCACGATCACCAGTGAATCATGCCTTTCCACTGCCACAGTGAGCAATTCGACCACATGTGTCTCTTCCACAGTCGTTGAGTCAGTCAGCACCATCGCTGGTGAGTGGTCTTGTTGCGCGACACGAAAGTGTTTCCCGTCGTAACGATTGATCCATCGACCCGTAGGTGGTGAAACCAGCACTGTCCAAGTCCCCGTCGTCTTGACCATTCCCGTGACGCAAACTTCCGCAACCGCAACCCTTTATTCCACTTCGTGCGCTAATACCGGTAATGGATCATCGCCGCCTCCATCATCCGCTCCGCAGACGACCACTCACCTACCTGAGAGTTCCACAACTACCTCTGTTCTTTCCACCTCGACCCCGCTTACAACTTTGACAACCAGTCAAGCCACTACGCTATCAGATGGATCTGTGAGCTATACTATCCTCACCATCACGTCCACGGGTAGCCCGACCGCGGTATATGTACCTACTACATTACCTGCGACGAGTCTGTCAGACGGAAACGGCGGCAGCCATCGTAATGTGGCATTAGCTCCTATTATAGGTGGTACCATCGGTGGTGTCGTAGGGTTGATATCAATTATCGGGATATTGTGGCTAATATGGTGTGTATACGATGTCTCCGTCCAACTGAGTCTGAGTCGTCATACTCATAACTCTGCGCAGGCGAAGAAGGCGATACAACTTCGACGATCTATTCGACGATGGTCCTGAAGATACTGTAGCATATCCCGTCCGCCGGAACAAGTCACGCAACCTCGACCTTGCCAGTGAAGCGGAGCCTAAGCCATATCAATACGGCCTTGTTGGTCGCTCCACCCCTCCTTTATCAGCCCATGACCACGCGGAACCCAACACAGCTCCATTAGCGAATTCACCGCCTCTAGCCCCTCGTACGAATAACACATCCCCAACTGGCCACGGACGAAATGGATCACTGGCACCTCTCATGATGCCTGGGACTGCGTTATCTCCAGGTCCGAGCCAACCACAGACTGCATCATCACGACCATCCACGTCTGGTTCCATGCAGCCTTTGATCCAAGCTTCGCAGCAGCACGCACATCCGCCGCATACGCCCGGCGTAGACAGCGCGCTGTCGGATTGGAACCCCAATACGGACGGGCTGGGCATAGGTTCTGACTTGGGACATGGGCTGGGCACTGAGGGTACGGCGGTGAGTGCGCAGGAGCACCGGCGGCGCTTACAGGTGGCGAATCCGGAGCAGCGTCCGATGTCGCCTGCGTCGACGATGTCCGGGGCCGGACCGGAGTCACCTCGAGGCGAGAAGGCCACCTACCGGCCGAGGAGGGAGTCGGCGAATGTGGTCGTACATAAGGATGGTGGGAGAGTTGTGCGCTCCCCGGAGCCCGGCCCTTCAGGATCGGGGTCAGGTTTAGGTACAGGTCAGGCTCCCACCGATGCGCCGCCTGCGTATTCGGATTAGGGAGGATGAATTCAGTGTGCTTTGTTTTCCCTGGTGGTTTCTATCTTCGGCTTGGGCAGCGCTACGGACCCGTTCCTTATCTATCTGCCTGTCAATGTGCCCCTCATTATGCTTTATATTCAGCCAACGCCACATCCCCTTGCATGTTCCCGTTGGCATTCTTGTCAGCTCATAGCGCCGTTGTTCATTCCCAACAATGGACTTAAGGCATGTCAACCAACCTCTGTCATTACCATAGCTTTTCATCAGTAGTTCACACCGCAAGGATAGACTTTGTAGTCATAGTCCTTCAGTCATGTCTTAGATTCCACCGTCTGAAAATGTATATTTGGGCTGCCACGTTCAGAGCGGAATGGAACGCTTGTTCAATGGATTGAATCCTGTTCGGATACGCCTCGCGTCCGGTAGTCCGCCCCGATTCAACAGAGATTCAATTAGCGTCAGGGGAGAGTTACAACAGATGTGGTTACTAAGTTAGATGAGAGAGTTACAACAGATGCAATTAGAAATTTCTATGAATATGATGCAGAGGGCAGTGTTCAACGTAGTTCCAATGATCCAATAAGCCCGAAAATGCGGAAGACGCCCGGGTATGCAGAAGGGAGGTATAATCGTTCCAATTGATTTCAGCTTCTGGCGTTGCGGGGCCGATACACGAATTGATCACGTTCGCGCCGGTACATGGGCGAGGGATAGGGATCCGACCTACGAGAGGTCGAGCGGCGAGGTCTTGAAGGAGAACCTGTAGGCTTGCTGCCAGTGGAAGTGCATCGGCACTCGCCATCATGTCGACTGCGGTTATCGAGCACGCTGGGGACGGGCTCATTGTACCTCCTCAACAAGTCCGCGAGTGTGAGTGGAGTATCCGAGGCGCCCTGCGCGCTCTCGGATCGATATCGGGACCCTGCGCAGGATTTGACGCCGACCTGTGGGTTATCAATGCCATCCCGCGCTGATGGCGTCTCACACCATCTATTCTCTTCCCTCCTCACCTCCCGAGAAGGATTCTCGAGGTACATTGCCTGGTCGGAAGCGATTAGAAAGCGTCGCGGGCGTCCCGGCGGTGCAGGGGTGTAGAGGGGTGAGTCTGGTGACCCGCTATCCGCTGGGACATGAGGCATAGAAGCGAGCTGCGAGGACGGGATTGTGTGACAGAAATCGCTGTCAGAACGAGCATGCAATGTGGCTCCTGGCCAGCGGCCTTGGTAATTGCACGGAGTTTGGCAGAGTCGCGTCTGTGGTAGAGGACCGCGGTTATCGTGCATCGCGGCAGCGATCGGGAGCTTTCCCGTCAGAAAACCGTGATGGGCTAGAATGTCTTCGTTCGTTATGCTGCACTTATGCTTCATAGAGAAAAAGAAGTCAAGTTCGATCTGCATGATAGCGCGGGGCGTAAAGTTCGCCGAGATGCGTGCCCAGGTGGCACCTTTATGGCAGGAGTCATTAAGGTACTAAGGAGCATGTCGGCATCCAGCTCGCGACGATGTGGTACACGGATTGAACGTACCTTGTTTGCGCACAGAAGAGCACCCAGCAATACTCTTCTATGGAGGAGGTCGTCGTAGTCGGAATGGTACGTTGCGACGCGGCTCAAGTAGACGATTGCCGTGATGACCACAGATGTCGGTAGGCGGCCTCCCTGTATCACTGAGTGGGCAAACAGCTTCAGTGACTCTGGTGCAGCGGCTGGAGGGTGTCCCTTTGTTCGGTCGGCAAGGGAAGACGAAAGAGTCGTGAAATAGTCTGTGTGGCGTACGTGGTCAGCTCAACGAGGTGGACGCCACACGGGACTGGACTCACCCAAGAGTGGCGCATGGTCGGGCGGAAGCTTGAGGAGGTCCTCAACAAGTGGATGGTGGCAAAGTGAAGGAATCAGACTGAAGGGGTGGTTGAGGGAGGTGCAAGAGTCGAGTGTCCAAGTCATCCTTGCTCTGGCAGGGGTGTGGTAGAGAGACGGGCTCGGAGAGGGAGGTACTTATAAGGGGTAAAGAAAGATTGATGGAAGCGTACACAATGCTCAGCTATCACAGCTATCTTTAAAGGAAGCCGTGACCAGCAACCTGTGTCGGTATATGAAAGTCAAACGCTGAGGGCTGTGGCGCACGTAGGTCCCTGCAGCTTCTATAGGCGCCGGGCCCCACGGACATGCGTCCATTATAATCAGATATATCATCACAAGCGTGCGGTGGCAACAAGCGGGTCAATCGGTCAGAATACCGAAAGAAAATAAGGGCAAGGGCCCGGCAAGATGAGAACAAGGTCTCGAAGTGTGAACCTTCTAAGACCAGATCGGGGATGCGTGGGAATTGATGCAACACCGTTCTCATCACGTGCCACGCGCGTCCGTTCGCACAATCCGAATCGAACTCCGACTGGACGCGGGTTCTGCTTCACCCACATTCTTCCTCTGCCAACGCTGCTCACCATGCAAGCACAGACGACCAGGACTTCTCAGACCCAGGTAGAGATTGCAATTATTCAGATGCCATGTTTATAATATGACCTGTGTGGCAGTTGACTGCGAGCCAGAGTTTGACCTGCGTACAAACGCTTTTAAAGGCCGGATTGGGATGTATAACCTATCTGCGGTACGCTCGGCCAGGGTTATCCAAGGAAGGAAGAAAAAATGTGATTGACGCTAATGTGATTACTGCGGTGCAGGAATTTGCTGCCGGCCGATAACTTCAGCGAAAGTGAAGGAAACTCCACTTCCTTTGTCTGAAGCGACCTGACGCGGCGGCAGGCTATCTCATGACCAATAACAATGATCCGGCTTCACAGTCTCTTGACAGTCACGCCTCTTTCTCCTCCGACTGTTCCTCCAGGCGCAATATAAGCGGTTTCAAGATCATGACTGTCACTCGTGGCTTCACTGAAGAGGCGGATAAATTACTGGAATTTTTGGTTGGTCATCGCGCAGAGTATATATTTTAACCGGATGACGGATACATGCGTGGTCAGGAGAGTGGAATATTTGACGCGCTGCAAAAGCAGTATTTGAAAAGTTTCATCTTTGCTGTATATCTGGTGCGTACTACATGACGGCTTAGGCTCGAGTTTTGCGGTTAAATCACATGTTAGGATCCGCAAGATCCCAACAAGTAAGCGCATATATGCGTGTCTCGACGTCGAAATATACTAACCTACTTGCAGTATCGTCGAGGCTTACACATTCAACTTCAACGTATGTAGTCCTCAATACCTTTTCGTTCAAGGTCTCACTTCTACATAGTATTACACTCCTCCGGGGAGCAGTGCGGCCATTCCGATTATGTCGCTGGGTGACGATCTTATGAAGTTGTCTCTGGACCAAAATCATCGTGAGGACGCGGATCCTGTCGCAGAAGCAGTCAGGCAGGGGAAGGCACCGACCTTAGGGGAAGTGAAAAGAAGCGTCAAGGCATGTTATTCTCTTTCTCTCCCTCTGTACTGTGTCGCCTCAACTCGAAGGATTTAGATGTTGGTCAAAAATCTTATACAAGCTACGACACAGATGGACCCACTACCGAGTTTGCCAACTTTCAGTCGCTATATGTGCATGACTGACCCTTTTACAGGGCGCCGATACGCCACATTCAAGCTGTTCTATCACGACCACACCCCGGAAGATTACGAGCCGCCTCATTTTCGTGCTGGGGACGTGGAGAAAGACAGATGGTTCTTCGCCACGCATGATAAACGCGAGACACCGGAGAAGTGCAGTGTCGGACGCTTAGAGACTGGCTGGCACGGGTGCGTCACGGTTTCGCGTTTTGGAATCATATATCGAGCGCGGCTTGTGCAGAGTCGACGTTCGCATTGCGTCCGTTTCAGCATACTTGCCTTCAACAGAAGACAACAACGCCGCCTTCGCCGGTACCTGCGGGCCTCTTGCAAAGGGAGCCCCGAGCCTAACGCCTGCGGAAGAAGCAACGACCAGGGCTCAGGAAATTGAGCTGCAGGCACGCGACGCAGAGAAGCGACGCGTCATTTGGGATGCCGAAGATGGTTTGACCGATATGGACGCTGACGGCGAACAAGATCCCGATTACGATCCGGGAGACCGTAGCTCACGGAAAGGCAACAAGTTCGCCGTAGAAATCAGCGAACCCCTCGGGATCAGAAATGCTGATGGTAATATTGTGTCGATGGTGGGGAAAGCGACTGACAAGAAAGGCAACGATGGAACTTCTCGTGAGGATATTGGCGGAGATGTCAAGGGCAGATGCTCCCATAGCATTGCCGAGGAAGGTCCGATCTTCATCGGAGCATCCGAGAGTGTTCCAAGTCAAGTGGGACAGCTGGTGCGAGTTGTCTTCTCTATGATATGCTACGCAGCTCAAGCGCCTCCCATAGAATCTACAACACAACGGCGACAACGCAGGAGACATACCTGAGACTCAGCCTTTATCTTGCACTCAACAGCTCCCTGCGGAGCCGAATATGGCTGTTGAGAAGGGGATCGCACCTAAGTCTCCTTCTCTGCCGCCCTCAGATCTGGAAGAGAGCATTACGACGCCCACCCAAAGCCAAGTGGACACCATGATGCTCATGGACAATTTGGCTGCAGGGCAGACCGATCCTGCAGAGGATTCGGAAATGCTGGGTACGTTAGATACGTCTGCCGATCGTATAGGGCTCCCTGTTTCATTCGGGAATGCGCGTAGATCTTGAGAGTCAGATCGTCCCTCAAGGCTCTTATGTTCAGGACTCTATCGAGTCGTTCCAGAGCAGGATCTCCATCTCTCCACCTGAGCAAATGTCTGTAGACGTTGAGCCGGCGCGGGAAGTCCTGGACAGAGGCTTGGACTGCGAGTGTGGTTCACAGGTGGGACTTATCGTATATTCCTGTGATGTCTTCGAACTCTTCTTGACTTTCAATACAGACGGATGATGACCAATGCTGGTGCGACTCTTGCGGCCGTTGGTATCATGTTTGGTGCGTTTCGTTATCACGAGCCTTCAGATTGCCATAGAACTAAAACGTCAACGATAGGTGCATGGGGTACGTCATGGCAGCCCTGCGGATATTGAAAAGAGTCTCTCAACCTGTTGGTGCCTAGGTATCACTCGGCTAAGGACAAACGACTTCCCGCCAAATTCTTATGCTTCGACTGCCGAGTCCGAGCTGATCAGAATTGGGATCTCATCGTGGTCCACGACTTATATCCAAGTATGATTGCAAAGTTCAAGGATCTCGCGTTATTCAGGTATCTATCTGCCCCCTCCATCAAATGCGATTCTGTTTTAATGGATTTTGACTGACAGGAGGGCCATTAAAATTGCGGAAATCCACGAACCCGAATCCCCGTCGGAATTTTGCAAACTCCTCGGTTCGTCGATCATCTATTCCTCAAGCACCGTATCTAATGTGTCTGGCAGGGGTTGAAGCTGATGTGTCAGGGCAGCTCTTCAAAAGATTGGAGGGCGAAGGTGACACTCATTTTCTCGTATGAATTATCGGTGGCCTACATACTCTGGACTTCCATCAGGATTCATTGAGCAGGTGCCGATTGAGATCGATGATATCGGCCTACTCGACACTCGCTCTCGCGCCGCCAAGGCGAAAGCGAAAGGGAAGCAACCAAAGCGCAAAAATCTACAGAAAAAGTCATATAGATTTGTTCGCGCTTCCAAACGATGCACTGCGTATCTGGACTACTTCAATCCGGACGTGGACGTCGAGAAACGCATCCTTGGGTTGTCCGAATTGGTTCGTGGTATACTGACCGCATGAATGTCGAAATGTATACTGAAACCTGCCCTGTCGTCCCGATAGCGACCCAAACATAAACTTCGTAAGCTACGAAGTGGGAAGGCTGTCAACACAGGGTATGGCCTAGATCTCCTTCTGTGCTGTACTCTTCATACCTTTTCCTGGACCACTCTGATCGCACTTTAGCCCTCTTGAGCTACCTAAATCCGCTCCCCCGACCCCAATTCTCTGCGACCTGCAGGTTGAGTCGCAAACTCAGAACGAGACCCAATTCTTTACCGATCGAGTCCTACGAGACGCAACGGACAAGGATCTGAAACGCAAGCTGAACTCAGCAGATGACCGGACGAAGCGCGGCAAGAAAGTCAAGATCTCCGTTGTAGCTGGCGTGGATCTTGGCGACTAGGATCGCTCCTTGCTCTACCGCTTGACCTGACTATGCAGTTCTCTCTGGTCCTCTGCTTTCTTGGCATGTATTCCGACGTCGCCTGGCTGGAACCCTGCATTTGTGCTGGTTGGAGATCCTGGAGTCCCTGCTTCACCCTCTCGCTACGTATTCTCATTCCCGGCTGCTATGAGTCCATCATGTAACATGACAGCAGTCCGTCCTCATGTAAAGATTTGCTACCCCGCCTTGAAGAATACATCTTACTGCTCGTTGCTCGTAGAAATCCTGTGTTCATGAATGCGTCCGTATCTCATGGGACCTCGTACCACTGCCATCTCCTCCTGGCCAGGTGTACAATAACTCTAATATCGGATATTTAGACGGTGCGGAGGAGGTCACGTAAGCTGCAAGAATACCCTTATCTCAGTTGTGACAGGGACATCCTGCGAAGATGGTTGAAAGTCTCTCATGTAAGTCCTATCTTGCGATAGCGCGCTGCAACTCAGCATGTCCACCACAACTACCCTCACGTCGACGCTCCAGACGACGCAGCTGCAGCTGCGTACCGCGTACGGGCCAGTCTATCGTACCGTATCCACTGCACCTCCGAGAGACTGTACGCCCGACGAAGTGCCGATCATTGATCTGACGGGCATATACGGCGACCTTGACGAGCGTCTACGGGTCGCTGCGCAGGTTTGCAAGGCTGCGCAGGATATTGGCTTCTTCTACATCAGAAATCATGGCATCGAAGAGGATATCATAGAGCGTGCAAGGAAACAACTCGTAAAGTACGAAGCCAGACGGTGTACGACCGCAGAACTAAGGGTAGTCAACTGCCGTACTCTACAGATTCTTCGAGCAGCCACTAGAAGCAAAGGAGTTAGTGAGTGGACAGAGGTCGAAGTATTTCAACGGCTACGTACCTTCTGGAGTGAGCCATGCTAGTCCCCTTGAAAGTAAAGGTAGGAATTGCGTCGTTGGATGGGATACCCGCGCCTGATCAATGACCAGATGATAGAGAATCGTTCAGCTGGCGGTACTCTCCAGAATACGATCCGGAACCCAAGGACCTCAACGCTATCCCACCAGAAGTAAACGCCTATGTCCGGGGCGAGGAATTCGTGTGGGAAGGCACCACCCATATGCCGGATTTCAAAGAAGACGTGCTTCGTTACTGGCAAGCGTGCTTGACGCTGTCCCGACGCCTCGTCAGGATTTTCGCGCTAGCCCTCGATCTCCCAGAGGACTACTTCGATAAGGTGACGACCTATCCGGGCGCCGACGGTGTCTTCAATTTCTACCGCGGCCTGACGCCTGAGGCAATTGAAGCGACCAAGGACCAGGTCGGCATCGGCTCGCACACGGACTTGCAGTGCTTCACGCTGCTGTGGCAGGACATGAACGGAGGGTTGCAGGTCTTGAAGGGGCGAGAATGGTTGAAGGTACCCCCGATTGAGGGAACTTTCGTGGTCAATATTGGAGATTACCTGATGCGTCTCACGAACGACCGATTTTTGTCCACCGTTCATCGAGCATCCAACCACTCTGAGCACGACAGGGTTTCCATGCCATTTTTCTTTGGTATGTCGCAGGGCCACATGCTTGTGGGGGGGGGGGGCGTCTAATAGTTACCCCTGTGCGCAGGCTTCAATTTCAACGAGACTTGCAGCGTTCTCCCCACCTGCGTCACTGAGAGCAGCCCCGCGAAATACGAGCCTATTACCTGTGGAGATGTGAGTGCAACATTGGCTTGGTACAACAAGGTAAATTGATCATTGACGTACTTAGTGGTGTCAACTCCGTTTCCAACAGTAAGTGGAAGTAAACCGGACGCATAGAGTGTACCCTGACTCTGTGGCAGGACCGGTCCTGGCTATACCGGTCCGTCCCAATCCACGAGGACTGGTTTGCAAAGCGCAATCGATGCCAAGTCGTGACCGTCGAGGAACTCTTCGACGCCAATCCGATTGGTGGCAGGTTCTCATGACAGGCAGACCTAGGATCAGCGGGTTGTAGATGGGTTAAACTGGGTTAGACTGTAAAGTTTCCTCCCTGACTAGATGAGCCTGGCTATGCTCTGGAACGCTACTTACAGGGTCGTATAGTTGCCGTTGGCCAAGCGGAGAAGCATACGCCGTTGACCCTAATGCATTAGGAAAGACATGGGGGATGCCGCGGTCAATAGCAGAACCGTGTCGGGGAAGTATGGTGCCGCATCGCACACTAGTACTTGGAACACACCATAAGTTGTTTCGCCGAATGAACAGTGGGAGATCGATGGCATGGGTGCACACGCAATGCTCTTGTCATCTCGCGTCCGACTTTCGGTAAGCAGAGATCGCAGCTGATGTTCCCTTGGACTGGGCCTTTTCGCGGTCAAGTCGAATAAGGCTCGCCCTCTTATGACTGTATCCCACGCTGAACAGAGATACACCGACATCGGAATCTGCCAAATCGCTTCGATCTTGGATGCCTTGGGAAGGATGAATGGTAAGATCTCGGATGTTGTCGGTGATAGAAGGTCTTGTAGCGTCAAGGAACTAAAAGAAATTGAATGAAACTTACATGGCAGTCTTGTCAAATGAAGCCGCCATGTCATGGTGCATCTGTCATGTAGATGTCGACTGGCCAAAACATTGGAGGATACTTACCTGAGTTGTCCGGGCTATCATTGGAGACTGAAGTACGCCCGACTTTGGCGGTCAGAGATAGGCCTGCCCTTAAGTGCCCGATTATAATGTCCGTTTGGCGCCTTGGAACTTTTTTCTTTCCATCCCCTCGCCGTTTGGCAATTCGTCGTACCTCGACTCTTCACGGTCGGTGAGCTGCATGGCGAGGTTTCCCGGAGATGGATAAGGGACGGCATACAGCACCCAGGTATCTCCCCACTGTCGGCTCTACCGCTTTGGGGTCGTTTGAGAGGTGTACATCTTTGTAGCGCAGAGAATACATAGGAATTGGATTACCATGGTTGCAAAGCAATAAACGTTTTCAGAGAATGGAAGACATCCAGGTCAGCGAAACGCCCGAACAACATAGCGCGTCGAGGACGTTGTTTTATTGGACACAGTGAATGCGGGAAGTAGGAGTCGGCCGGTGGGTCTAGGCTACACGCGACCGCACGCGTCGCGTTCCATTTTCGGGTGGACTTACTGTAGAAGTAGAAGTCCTTTGGACATAGCATCCTTCTTCCTTTCCTTTCTCTTTTCCTGTCCAGCGCCTTCATAACTGCGAAGGTTGGCAAGGCCCTTCTGCGTGATGTCCTACAAATTATCTGCGACCCTGTCCGCGCACTCTGCAGATGTGCGTACGCAAGCTATCGAATGGGACGCGCCATCTAACCGTTGATCATAGGTCAGAGCTGTGGCTTCGCCCTCGGACGATCTCATTCTCTCTGCTTCGCGTGACACGACAGCAATCGTATGGAACAGGACGTCTGGCTCATCATTCGCGAGCGCGCAGGTTTTCAAAGCAGGCGATCGATTCGTGAATGCACTGACATACATCCCGCCGTCCAAAGATGCCTCTCAAGGTTAGTATGCGTTGCCCCACCAGTCCCTTTGTCACCTGAGCCATTACCCTCGTAGGACTCCTGGTCGCGGGAGGACAGGACAAGATCATCAATGTGTTCGACCTGGCCTCGGGTAAAGCGGAACCCAGCTATTCGCTGATCGGCCACACAGACAATGTCTGTGCCCTACACTCCCTACCGGATGGGACTATTATATCTGGTTCATGGGACAAGTGAGTTCACACCCTCGATCTTCCGCATACAGATGTTGAATTGTGTAGGACCGCTAAAGTATGGAAGGACTTCCAGTCAGCATACGATCTCAAAGGTCATGGCCACTCCGTGTGGACTGTTCTCGCCCTTGGCAATGAAGAATTTTTGACCGGTAAGCTTGGCATACCATTACATGTTGAACGAAGCTGAGCGGTTCCCAGGATCCGCTGACAAGACTATCAAACTATGGCAAAAGGCTGCCAGCATACACACATTCGAAGGGCATCAGGACGCAGTACGGGGTTTGACGGTGGTTCCCGATATCGGCTTCGCATCTTGCTCCAACGACAGGTGCGTCTCGGATTATGTCACCCCGTTTGCGCGTAAAAATCGGAGTTGCCCACCAGCGAGATTCGCGTCTGGACCATGGGAGGCGACGTGGTCTATACTCTCACCGGTCATACATCTTTCATCTACTCTATCTCGTTACTTCCCGATGGTGCTTTAGTCTCATGTGGAGAAGACCGCAGTATCCGTGTTTGGAGAGGTTCGTGCGGCCCTTAAACTCTAACTCCATTCAGATCGTTACCAGAGATTTCCTTTAGATGGCGAACTGGCGCAAACCATAATTGTTCCCGCTGTTTCCGTCTGGTCCGTTTCCACTATGCCCAATGGTGACATTGTGGCAGGGTCGAGCGATGGTGTGGTGCGGGTCTTCAGCGTCGTAGAGCCACGGTGGGCGCCTCCCGGAGATCTGAAGGAATTTGACGATGCAGTAGCCAAACAAGCCTTGCCCGCCCAACAAATTGGAAACGTCAAAGTATCCGATCTTCCCGGCATGGAGGCTCTCGCTCAACCTGGTCCGTCCTTCCGACTTCCACATCCGTTCCATAATTGACACTTGAATTGAAGGGACGAAATCGGGACAAACAAAGATGATTAAGAACGGTGACAAAGTGGAGGCCTACCAGGTACGTCGCGACGACGGGAATTAATCACTGTATAAGCCCATAATATGTGTCTTCCAGTGGGATGCCCAAGCTTTCACATGGCAACAAGTGGGCGAGGTCTTAAGAGCAAATGACGAAGATGATCAATACAAAGGGTACGACCATGTATGGGACGTAGATATTGGAGATGGGAAAATGCTCAAGCTGCCGTACAACGACTCGGGTAGGTGACTGGGCCGGCGGGCCGCAACATCTGCTCACCGCCTTGTATACCCCCAGAGAACCCTTACGTAGCTGCGCAGCGCTTCCTCGAAAATAACAACATCCCGCTGGACCAACTCGACGTGGTCGTGCGGTTCATTGAACAGCATTCAAACGCTTCCCGGAGTCGGTCAGCGGGTCCGAGCACAGAGTTCGTTGATCCATACACAGGTGACCGTTAGTCCGGTCTCCTTCTGTGGCTCCGCGCTCAGTCTAGACAGGTTCTTCGAGGTACACCGGTTCAACAAGCTCCGTGCCCTCGGCGGGCCCATCTTCGTTCGCCGATCCATACACAGGTGCATCTCGGTACTCTGGTTCACCCGCACCTGCTGCCCCTACCCCAGCAGCCGTACCTTCACGCTCCCCTCCCTCTGTACTGCCAGCGGTGAGGGTCACTCTTTTACTGATAGTTGTAAGACGCTGATGGTCTTGCGCAGCGTGAGCCGCGAACCATGACACAAGCAAACATCAACGCTATGCAAGCAAAGCTGTATGACATCGACGAGGCGCTCCGGAGCGAGATAGTTCGTACCCGCATGCTTTTTACCAGGAGCCTTGTTCTGACAATGGTGCCAGTCGACGTCGTCCCTGGCAATGTATCCGCAGGAGCTGCGATTAATTGACGAGGCCTTTGTCTTTGTTTCGCAAGCTGCACAGTCACCCGGAGCGTCTCCTTCTGCGCCGAACTTGAATTCACATCATGTGGAGGCTCTCACGTCCGTGCTGGAACGCTGGCCTACCTCGTCGCGCTTCCCAGGTGTGTTCTCATCCGGTACATCACAGATCGACGGACTCTCTGACGTCTTCGCAGTCATGGACCTAAGCCGCTTGGTCGTCGCGTTTTCACCCGCCGCATTCTCTTCTCAAGAGTTGAGGTTCCATTTCATAGAGGCTTTGTTCACTGGGGCGGAATGGAGCCAGCCGTGGACGCAGCCATTATCGAAGCAACGAGAAACGAACATCTTGCTGCTACTCCGTGCTTTGGCGAACGCGTTCACTGGCCCCAAAGTGGTCGACAACAGTGACTGGACGAAATTGGTGCGATGGTTCACTCTGCTTGTCTCTCGGTGCTGACTGCCGTCGCAGGTCCTGGAGCGTCTCCAGCAAGGTCAGTATGAGGTGCTCTCCCCCAAGGCACGCGTCGTGCTGGCGACGGTGCTGTACAAGTAGGTGCTTCACAAGTTTGAGGGAGGTATCGAGCTGATGGGTGTCACTCTTAGTGTATCATGCATCGCGCTGCGTACGAAGTTTGCGTCGGACGTCCGGACTCTGCTGCTGGGCTTGATCTTCCGGGTGTTGAAGACCGAGAAGCAAGAGTCGGAAGCGTACCATCGCGCGCTGGTGGCGCTGGGGAACGTGGTGTGTACTCGGACTTCTCTGCCTCTCGGCGCGGTCTAATCTCACACGTGTGCGCAGGTGTTCGCCGCGAAAGAGCAAAATGCGCCTCTCACTACCGCACAAGCGGCTGAGGTCCGGCAGTCCATCGGGGTCGTACCGGGTCAGTTCAGCGAGCGCGAGAGGCCTGTCGTGGCCGATATCAATGGACTTTTGTAATTTCTGCCAGAACGTCTTTGCTGTTCGATTGCGCCCCTTGAAGGTTAATTCCACAGGTCAGGTATAGGGTCTAAATGCAGGTGTGGTGTAGATAAAGCAGATGTGACTAAGGACGGTGTAGATAGGGTGCATATGATAGTATACTGACAGCTTGTAGTCCTAGGCCTCGTGTACTATCTTTGGGTAAATTGTCATTGATCAATTGAAACATGTACTCCATGATAGAGGAGATCGCAACCTTCTGGGACGCAAACGAAACCTTACAAACCCCCGAGGGTTGGCGCGAGTGCACCGGGGAGCCACCGAGGGTCTCTCAAGGCCGTCGATGAGTAACGCATCCTGTGCTTTGGCTCCCAGAGTTGTCAGATAGGCGCTTTGGGATTTTGGTGCGGTACTGGCCATGCAAGGCGGGATGATTGAGCGATAACTCGCGCAGCCGGGGTATGACGATGCGATGACACGTCCGTTCTCACCTGTCCCGCGGCAGGGGTTAGGGTTACACAGTGCGTCCATTAATGCCGACGACGAGGGTGTACATCGTGCGCCATGGGGAGACGGCGGAGAACAGGAATGGGATCATGCAGGGCCAGCTGGATAGCAAGCTGAACGAGGTCGGGGTGGAGCAGGCGAAGATGGTGGCGGGGGCGCTGAGGGAGGTGCCGTTTGAGAGCGCGTATAGCAGTGATTTGAGTCGGGCGGCGGATGTGAGCTTCTGTATTGTGTCCCAAGTGTAAGGTACTGAAGGCTCGCTTTCCAGACTGCAAAAACGATTCTATTGTATCATCCGGGGGTGGAGCTGAGGAGGGAGGAGGCGCTGCGGGAACGGGTGAGTGCATGAGAATGCAGAAACCACTCGCCTCGCGCCAGCTTGAAGCTCATTCCACCCTACAGCATATGGGAGAGCTGCAAGGCAAGCCCATCATCGCCAGGAAGATGGCCAGCGCGCCCGATGCGCTTGAGGACATGGAAACGTTCACGGCGCGCCTGGTGTCGTGGTGGGATCGGGCAATCGTGCAAGCGCCCGCACGCGATCACGACCGGGACGTCCTCGTTGTCTCGCACGGCGGTGCAATCGGGGCGCTTGTTCGTGCTCTAATTGCGTCCGGGAAGGTCAAGTGTGGCGAGGGCGTCGTGATTTGGAGGGTCCCGAATGTTTCTGTAACGCTGATTGAAGTGGACGAGGAGGGGAAGGGCAAGGTGGTCAAGTATGCGGATATTTCGTTCTTGGAGAAGCAGATAGAGGAGGCCCTGGTAGATAATCCGGACGAGCGGGCAGCATTATAGAGTGGTTTGTAGAGCAGCTGTAGTGTATAGAATTTGTATAGACCCCTGGAGATACATTAGTCTCAGATAGACGCCACATTTGTTGACGACATCATCGACGCGGCGTCCATACAATTGACCGGTTTACTTGACCCGCCAAGAAACCAAGTCCTCATCCGACGCTGCACAGCTCCTGCGGTCTTACTCCCTTCCGCCTCAACCACGACATGCCCGCCAGCGAGACCACGCCCCTCCTCGAGAACGGCAACGGCGTGCCCGTCCACCGTCCCTTTTCCCAGCGCCTGGTCGCCGCCATCAAGGGGGAAGGCGAGCCCGGCTGGATTGCCTCCTACCGACACTTCTTATTTGGATCCTGGTTTAATATCCTCCTGCTATTCGTTCCTTTGAGCGTCATCTCCCATTTCCTCAAATGGGATGCGGCGTACAGGTTTTCTTTCAGCTTCCTGGCTATCATGCCGCTTGCAAAGGTGTGCTGTCCGTCGGTTTCACAGCATGAGTAAATATAGACGTACCTGCTGCTTGTCTAGCTCCTAGGAGAAGCGACTGAGCAGCTGTCGACGAAGCTCGGACAGACGCTCTCTGGCTTGCTCAACGCCTCGTTTGGAAATGCCGTTGAAATTATCGTCGGCATTGCAGCATTGCTTCAAGGTAACAAAGATCTCACATTGATGTACTAGCTTCATATTGAAACGCACACATTAGGGGAGCTACGTATTGTACAGACCTCTGTAAGCTTCGCCTGGATGACACGAATTCCTCATCTCAATACCCCATAAGATGCTGGGCTCCATCCTCTCCAACATTCTCTTGGTATTGGGCTGCTCCTTCTTGGCAGGGGGCATCCGTTACAATGAAAGCACTTTCAAAGCTACTGGCGCGCAGACGTAAAGTCATTCCACACCTAGTAGACCTCACACTCACACATATTTGCCAGTGCGAGCTCCGTACGTGGTGTGCCCGTTAACACTCACTCTCGCTAACTTTTCCCGGTGGTTAGTTGATGACTCTATCCTGTATAAGTAAGTTTAGACCGAATAGCCTGACCCGTCCCCTTTCTTGCTCGCTCACAGCTGTCGCTGGACAGCACTCGTAATTCCCGCAGCCTATCACTCTGCGCAAACTCGAAACCCCAGCCCGTCGGGGTACGCCCATCTGCTCGAGACCCTCCGCGACCCGCAGGTCACCCTCCCGGAGCTCTCGGAGGGGGGTATGTCGGGCTTGCTCACGCTTTCGCGTGGCACGGCCCTGTTGCTCTTGGTAGTTTATATTTTGTATTTGTTCTTCCAGGTACGTCCCACAGGCCCATATAACCGAACTCGCTTATCGAAGGGTGTCGTTTAGTTAAAGACACACGCAGATTACTTCAAAGCGGAGGAAGAGGATGAGCCGACCGAGGCGCGCATGAACATGGTGGCTGCTGGCAGCGCGTAGGGTCAAACGCTCGCAGACGAAAGATTTACGCTTACGGATACCTTCTCGCAGGCTACTTTTGGTGACTGTTGTCACTTCGTTCTGCGCGGATTACCGTTCGTACTCGTTGCTACCGCAGTTGAGGTCCTTTATCTTACCCCAATTCATGGTTTGCTGCAGTCGTGGCGTCCATTGAAGAGGTCGCGGTGCGGTACCACATCCCCAAAGCCTTCATTGGTTTGATCCTTCTGCCGATCGTCGTACGTCCCCCCCCCCCGTCCCTTTCAAGTGCACCTGCATTGACCGGGTTACGCTTATTTCGCGCCTGCAGGCGAACGCCGCCGAGCACGTCACATCCGTATGGATGGCCATGAAGAACAAGATGGAGCTCACGATCGGCATCTGTGTCGGCAGCTCTATCGTGAGTCCTGACCCTCTTCGCATCCCTGCTGACAACGTTCTAACTCTCTATCTTTAGCAAATCGCCGCCTTCGTCGTGCCCCTGCTAGTCATCGTCGGCTGGATGTGCGTATCCTCCTTAGCTTCCTATCCTAGCCTTCTGCACTGCAAATGCATTGAGTAATGATGGCTTCTCTGATGATTCTTCTTAATAGCGCCGATCGCGAATTGACGCTCTTCTTCGCCGACTTCGAGGTGCGTCTTCCTTGCCCTGCAGGCGCCCCAGATAGGCGCTCGGTACTGAGCGCTGTTTTATTTATACGCAGACTATCACGCTGTTCATCTCGGTTATGCTCGTGAGCCTGTTGATCCAGTAAGCCTCGCACCTGTCCTCCTTGCGGTTTGTGTGGTATTGACTATGAGTGTCTGCCATGCAGGGACGGCAAGTCGAATTACATGGAGGGGGTAATGTTGATCACGCTTTATCTTATTATCGCGCTTGCTTGTACGTGGTGGCTGGGCTGTCCCTTGAGTGCGTTATGCTGACGGTCATGTGTAGTCTGGGTATCGGACTAAGCATTCTCAAAATACGGCCCCCCCGCCTCTTGCACCGTCGGTAGGGTACGGACTCAGATTCTGCTGCTATCGAAGATGCCGCTCTGCAGGGCCTCGTCCCTCATCCCTCATACATGGATATCAACTCTTATACCTCGTACTTCCGCGACCCCTGGTCTATCCAGGCATAGCGTATTTATCCTTTGGTTGTGCTCTACTGTCTGATACACTCATTTCTTGTTTTCTCTCTGATTTGACTCTGTTTTCAACTGTTAATCCATTATCAATTACATATTGTAGTACATATAACACAGCACTGATTATGCAAATAGCCCCGAACACAGGTGGGAGTAAGGGCGAATAAATAAGCAAAAGGCCTTGGAGGTTATATTGTAAACGAAGGGAGCAATATAGCCGTCAAACGGTTTATACGATAAGGTTCAGCTACGAGGATATGAGGCTGTCACCCTGCAGCTCTTCAAACTTGCGTCTCGCCAGACGGATGTTTAGTCGAAGGGCAGCGGTTTCTGCCGAAATGAAGTAAGGGATCACGAGCATACACAGACGAGGACTGTGCGTACCTATTGTGGGATCGTGAACGACGATCATCACGTACGTGTTTTTGGTCAATTCGTCAAGCACCGCGGAAAATTCAGACAACTCCATCTCGAGGGCATGAAATTCCTGACGCAGGAATCGGGAGCACGAGTATTTGAATGCTTTGATCAGCTCAGACGTGCGCTCGTAGCGGATTGGGTTGAGCTGGTGCGGGTCCGACTCCGCGTCCGGCTCCGCCTCAGGTTCGGGGTCGTGGATGTCCTCCGGAAACGACGGGGAGGTGGGGGACCGAGCGTTCTTGGGCGGGGACTTTGGGGGAGACGGGAGCGGCGGGAGGGAGGAGATGGAGTCGGAAGCGGCGGCTTCGGTAGGCGCGGCGGCGGTCGAGGTCGCGATGACGAGGAAGGTGGTGCGCTCGAAGAGGATGACTTCTGTGGCGCTGCAGGCTTCGGCGAGGGTGGTGAGGTGCCGGGAGAGGACGGCGGCATTTGGGATGAGGGTGTGGACGATGCGGGACCAGGCCTAGCGGGGTATTAAGGCAAGGAAGAACCCCGAAGTGAGTGGCGAAGCGCACCTTGTACAGACTCTCGTCGTAGATGCTAGTCCCGAATACAGTCACCCCGATCCCCGTGCTCTCCTTCACCAGCTCCCGCCTCTTCCTCTCCAGCTCCGCCGCGCGGTCCCGCACGAGGTCCATCTTGTGCACGAGCAGGAACACGCGGGCCTCGCTCGAGAAGCGCTTGAGCGCTTCGAGGCAGTCGCGGTAGTACTCGAGGTCCTTGGCGCGGTCGCGCGACTCGACGTCGAAGACGTAGATCATGACGCCGACGTGCGAGAAGATGGTCGCGCGCTGCGTCGAGAGGTACGAGTCCATGAAGGCGTCCTGCCCGCCGCAGTCCCAAAGGTTGAGGATGAGGTCGCCGAGGAAGCGGACGTGGTTCTGCTCGACGTCGATCGTGGCCCCGAGCCGGGCGGTCAAGGATGCTGGGTTGTTGGAGCTGCGGGTTGTAATTTTGTTAGTTATATTGGGGAAATATGAGTTATGGAGATACACACAAGATCAGGGATCTCATGGAGGTCTTACCGCTCCCCGAGGCTCCCATCAGGAGCACCTAGCAGAAACTGTAGTATCATTCAAAAGTTGTAGGGTCTCTATGATAGACTGATACCTTTTTCTTCATGGCTGCAGTACAGGGTGGCTGGTTGGAGGCGAATGAGTCAGATGCTGTCGCTGTATCTCGGTCTATGTCATGGTCGCAATAGACAAATATACATGCACTGATCGCCCTTCAGCGCGACAGTATCACGTGCAGCCAATATTGCTTGTTTCAAGTATTGCTGATGAGCAACAAGTTGATACTTGCTGGGCATAAACGATGAAGATTCAAGTATATGTAGTGCTCCATACAAATTACAAACGCATCGTCCCGTATGTTGGTACATCCTGCAAGACTTCAGATTCTTTTCAGTTCGCTGACCTGTCCTTCAGAACTTGCCCTCTCCCCATCTTCTGGAGTGCGATGCCATCTCCACAGCAGCAGCACCCCAGTCTTCACCGTGGTTGTGACCCTTGTTCTCCCCCTTCCCCAGTCCTGCACGCTCCAGCGCTTGATCTTCCGTGAGCGCCGTCAACACGCCAAAGATGACAGGTACACCAGTGTCCAGTTGCACTCGCATCAACGCATGGGACACGCTGTCGCAGATATATTCAAAGTGCATGGTGGACCCCTTGATCAGAACGCCGATCGCGATGACAGCGTCGAAGGGCTGGCTAGGCATGTTCGCAGTAGCAGACGACGCTCCGGGTGCCGGGGTGCCCGTGCGTGATCCAGGTTTTGGCGACGACAGAGACATGAGCCCGCCCAGCAGATCGGTCGCGGTCGCACCTGCCTGAACCTGCGCGCCGGAGATGACCCTGCACACGAAACCGATATGGATAACTGCTTGACAGCGAGAAGGCTATGTTCACGGTGAAACGCACTTTTGGACTGCGAGAGGCAGCTCGAAACTCCCGGGCACCGTCTGGACGACGATGTTGTGCTCTTTCACCCCGAGCGACTTCAGTTTGGCGATTGCGCCCGCCAGTAGAGCGTCAATGACCGTCTTGTTCCATCTGGCGTGGACGATGGCGACGCGCAATGCTGAGCCATCATACTGAACCTCGGACGGTGCGAGCCCTTTGATACCTGCGGACATGGTAGAGAGCGTTATGAATGCTCTATATTTAGATGCACAGCAGTATACCTTGTTTGCTTCTGTTTACTTCCGTCTTGATTTGGAAATACTCATTAAAAGTTTGGGTGGCAAGTGATCGAGGGAGGCTGAAGCTTGCACCGTCCAGAGCCGGGCAGACATGGCTGTTACACCCTCTGACGGCAACCTCGCTAGTACGTCTAGCGCATTCAATGCGTCGCACAGATACTGATGCACTTCTCACAGCGACGTACACCCTTATATATTCCTTCCTGACCAGAAGGTCCCACCAAAAGGCGGCAGACGCGGTCAAGAAAGCAGCCAAAGATGTAGTCGTCCTTAGGGATGACGCCGACGCGAGCAGTCCTACGCTAGAGGACATAGTCAGGCAATGGAAACTTCTGTCCGGCCACAAGTCCTCAGAGCCGCAGACGCAGCCCAAGGCGAAGGGAAAGGCGAAGCCATCGTGAGTGCCTCTCTATCAACCTATGGTATTGTTCTTCGTACGCCCTTTTGCTATATGTCGCGTTACAGGAGTGATGATGAGGACTCAGATTCATCGTCGGATTCGAATTCGGACTCAGACAGCTCAGGCTCCGACGCTGAAAAGTCTGTGAATAAATGTGCGTCTCCTTCTACGTTGTGTTATGCACATTTCGTTGCTCATGAGTTACAATAGCCTCTTCCTCCTCATCTTCTACAGATGAAAAGGGCTCGGAGTCAGACTCAGGTACGTCATTACTGGACATTTGGCTAAGGCGTCGTGTAATGCTTCATCCGTTTGACGCAGATTCAAAATCGTCCACACCCTCGCCTAAAAGCAAAAAGCAGCAAAAGATAAAGGCAAAAGCGAAATCAAAACCCCCGGCTCCTGGAAAATCCAAGACGGACCGGAAACCCTCCCCAGCCTCCAGCAAGACCCTCTCTTCGGGGGAAAAAGAGCAAGAAAGCGGCAGTAGCGATGCCAGCACGAGTTCTGACGAAAGCTCTAGCTCGGATGACGAAAAGAAGGCTAAGGGGAAGAAAGCGGACTCGGAGGATGATGAGAGCTCTGATTCCTCTAGCAGCAGCAGTGAAAGCGAGGACGAGGACTTGAAGGCTGCTGCGAAGAATGCGAAGGGGAAGAAGGCAGGGAAGAAAGAAGAAAGCAGGGACAGTTCTAGCTCCAGCTCTAGCGCAGAAGAGAGCGACAGCGAGGATGAGAAACCGGCGGTCAAGGCGAAGAAGTCCAAGTCTTCGAAGGCGGAGTCTAGTTCCAGCTCTTCGTCCTCTGACTCCAGCTCTGAAGATGATAGCGAGGGCGACAACGAGAAACCAGCGGCCAAGGCAAAGAAGATCAAGTCCTCCAAGACACAGTCCAGCTCCAGCTCTTCTTCGTCCAGCTCCAGCTCCAGTGAAGATGAGAGCGAGAGCGAGGACGAAAAGCCCGCGGCTACAAACTCGAAGAAGACCAAAACTTCAAAGGCAAAATTCAGCTCGTCCTCATCTTCTGGCTCTGACTCAGACTCCGGATCTTCGTCTTCGTCCGCGTCCGACTTTAAGGCCAAACCCTCTGCCGCCAAGAAGCTCGAGACCTCCTCGACCAAAGAGGAGACGGTGGTAGTCAAGAAGCGGCGAACCGACGATGGTGAAGCCGTGTCTACCGCAGTGTCTAGCAATGAGCGCGAGGCGTCTGGCACTCCCGCTCGAACCAGCGGCAATGAGAATGGCAAGAACAAAGGCGGGAGGAAGTCGAACGTCCCGTTCTCCCGTATAAAACCCGAGAAGGTGAAGTTCGCTGACGAGCGGCTGAAGGATAATAGCTACCAGTCCAAAGTGCGTTTGATCCTCATGTTAATCAGTTCTGTTACGAATGTATCTGCATGCAGGGAGGCCCGCAGAACGACTATGGCGACAAGGCGCATCGCGACTTGATCGTCACCAGGGGTGCTGGGTTCAGGAAGGAGAAGAATAAAAAGAAGAGGGGGAGTTACAGGGGTGGAGAGATTACGGTAAGTTTGCCTTCCTGTTTGTATTGCATCGCGCAGCCGCTTATGTGCTGTATGTGCAAACAGATGGAGAGCCATAGTATCAAATTCACCGATTAGTTCTTGATTGATCAGCACTCTGCTTACTCGTCTTCGACTAGTATGACGATGATCGATGTCGACTACACTCTAGACTCGGTCGACCCTGCTGATCATAGGAGCAGTATCTTATCTTGTGCATTGTACTAGCAGTACAAAATGGGAATCAAGAACCTACATCTCATGGTCTATGGTATGAAGAACAAGCAAAAGATGAAGCAAAGGTATCAAATACATGTCAGTAATCGTCTTCAAAATCTTCTTCCTCGTCGAGTATGCTATATGCGTGTGAGACATTGTTTGCGTCGCTGCTGCTAGACGGTCCTGGCACGATGTCATTGGGGTCGATATCATTAGGATCGACATCCTCGTCCGTGGGTTGTCGGACAGGACTGCTGCTCCCATAGTTGCTACTGGATGGTTGTGTATATCGCCGAATGTTATGCTCTCGGCGAAGCTCCGCCTGCTCATCGACCGTTGCGCCCGCAGCTACTGCCATCCACATACGGATAAGCAACCTGTGGAGGGAACAGCGTCAACCGACGGGTGTAGAAGGCGTCAATGTGGGACGTACTGCGCGTCGTCTGCTGCACACATCTCGTTAGGGTCGGTATCTATCCCGAGCCCTTGCGCGTCCTCCTTTAGGGAAGGTCCCATAATGTGGAGCAAAGAACAAAGGGACTTGATGTCTACCATGTAGATGGATGATGGGCGTGCAGCGTGGAGTGGCGAGTACGGTCGCTCGCGAGAGGAGGTGCTGCGACGAGGGGAAAGTGACCTCCGGCGTGATCTAGGATCGCGAGGATTCTACAGGATTGTTGAGCATTGCGACGGGGTCATCAAGGGATTCCTTACGAAATTGGGAGAGTGTCTGTAACGTTCACTGTGATATAAGAAAGAGTGTAGGTCGCCTGTTTGCCATTGCGTGGCGTCGATATCAAAGAAATGGAGCAAAGTGGACACCTTTTCCCTGTCGTAAACGAAGAGTATCGTTTTCTCAAGACTACTGAATAGTTCTTTCAGCTTAGTTCTGAGCTCGTTCAATGGGAGCGTCTCGGTGTCTGATAATTTCTGGTAAAACATGAGCCAAAGTAGGGTCCAGAGATGCCATGATGATGACTGACCTTGCGCTTGACCGACCTTCCATTCTGTAAGCCTCGAGTCTCGTGGACCTCGAAGTGGCAGACCTTGTTGGGAGCAGTCGGGGCGAGCAAATCCGCCTCATACCAACCACAGTCAAGAATACGAGGATCGCGGTCACGTTCGTCCTTTGTTCGTACATCCTTTATCCATACATTCAAGGAGAAGGATAAAACCTTGAATTCACTCATCCACGATGAATCCCTGAGAGAGAATTTTGAAAGATCAATCGAGTCTTGTATGAGACGATAGATGACCCTGCAGCGTCACTGAGCACTCCTTGATATGTTTTAGTTGCAGATTGAATTATCACCTCTGTTGTTCATATATCGCGCGAGTGCTCCCTTCGGCGCTGCTCGATGAAGCATAATAGCTGTTAGCCTGGCTATTGTCGTACTCCACCCTCTGGCCTTTCTTGTACCGTACTTCGTATTTCGCAAGTTTCCTCTTCAGCTCATCTTCTGTCCGAAAGCATATAGGGCTGAGCGAAATGAATTCTGACGCGGGAAATGGATCCCGCCTGGCGAATGGGGCATAGGTTGGGTACCGTTGTATTAGGGTGCGCATTTGATCTACGGATAGATGGAGGTACGAAGCTCCATTGGGGCGGATTCCTAACAATTATTGATCAATAATATTGCATCCCGTCCTCTTCCTTTGAAGCATCACCACATGGGAGATCATCACGTACCTAGGACAAGTTCGGCTTCGTCGCTTGCGCCTTGCCGAAGCAGGGACTTTGGTCCTGCGAGGTCCGCACAGAGAGGATCATCGGCCTTCCATTTGGGCCTGAAGAGATACAGGGAAGGTATCGCACAAAGAAGGTTTACACCGCTTACTTCGGCATAAGGTGCCCTCCAAAGCCACCAATTTGATAGTAGCTTGTCATTTCCATGGTCGTAAGATCGTCGAGCGAAGTGGTCTTGGTCTAAGAGAGTCAGTCTGAGAACATACTCGGAAACAAACACGCAAGATATCGAAACAAGCACTTCCTCCAGCTGACAGGGAACGTCTTGCAGGGCCAACTTTGCTATATCCTGTCGCTAACTTAGATAGGTATGGACAACCACTAATCTTGGAAAGGAGTGCTATTAGCTCGATAGCGGGTCACGGCAGCCTACTACCATAAGGCCATAAGATACAGAATGGACGATCAACCGTGACCAAAACCCCGAGCTGAAGGATGACTTCGGCGAGGTAAGAGCGTGTGTGCAAGGCAACACGGCCACGACCGTTTATCCGCGCAACTTTCCTATCGGCCATCCTGTGCAACGCAGTTCCGTCTTTCGTCTCTCTCTTCTACTTTCCCTTTCGCTCGCTTTCGCTTGTACTCCCTATAATCGACTTGTCCAAGCGTCTCGAAGATATCCGTCTGTAAACGCTGGGAACGTAGGCGATACCTAAAAGCACCACGATCTGAATGTCTCATCCAATTTCGCCGCCTCCGGTGCCATCTTCCCAGTCTTCTACGGGCGTCCGACGGCACCACACAATTGGTGCGTCTTCCCGGGCTGGTAGACCAAGTAGCCGCGTCCCGATTTCAGAGGAGACGCAAGAGGCGCCTCTTGGCGATGAAGATGAGTTTGTAGATCAAGACTGGATCGGCGGACTGGGCGCCGTAGGAGAGAAGAGTAACTTGCACAGACAAGCTTCGCTGCCGACTCGCTATAACCGGGGTGAGCGTTACACGATATTGGCTTCCATCTCACGGCTAGTGTGCCAACTGTGACCCTTCATTCGAACTGTAGGTCTCAGGCAGCCGGGCAGCCTCACTCCGAGAGGTATAAACAGTCTGACTGCAATCGCTGGTCACGACGGGGACGAGGAAGACTGGGAACGCGACATGAGCAGGCTCAGAAACGAGGACGAGGTAGGGCTGCCCATGAATATACGATAGACAGCGAATCTGACCAGCAGGATCTCAATGCACCTCATGGCCAGCTGTCGTCCTCTGGCGAGCACGGTCATCAGCTAATGGACAATAACGGATCCCCCCTCTCGCCTCACTTTGCGCCTTCTCAGATTCCGTCTCCGCCACCTGCAGGTGTGGCAGGCGTCCGCAGGCACCAGAGTCTTACTCTGGGCGCTGCTTCGGCTGGCGTTAGGCATATGTCCTCTGGCCTGCGAAGGGCCGGTACTCTGCACGCGGGTACCCAACTGAAGAACCATCCTGGTTCGGGTTACCCTCAGAGCCCGAGTCCAACCAATGCAGACGAAGGGTTCGAAGACGAGCAACATGCATACGAAGACGATTCATATTTTGCCCGACAGCCCCAGGCTCAGCAGGGTTCTGGTCAGTATCCGACGAGTCCTTTGGGCAGTCGCTCACCCTGGAGTACTCCAGGCACCGAATGGCGTGCACCCGGTGGAAACGGCACTTCCAGTGCTTCCATCGATGATGTATCCCGGGCCTTATCCAATCTGGAGATCGCTGGTAACATGAGCCAGAATATGAACCAAGCCTATGCGAACAATTATCCAGCTGGGCAATCTGCTCATCCTCCTCGCTTTAACCCGGCGCATCCCCCTCCTGCGCAAGCTCCGGGGGCTGTGCGAGGTAACAACGTAAGGAACGACAATCGCGGAGGGAAATTGCATCTGGTCACCGATCTTGACGGGCGCAAGACTCCATCGCAGGGCCCTGTCAGTGCTTCGGCCTATGTGCCTCCTGTTGGACAGCAGATTGGGCAACAGCAGCGTGGAGTCAATGACAGGAACGACCGCGACCGTGAACAGCGGGATCAAGTCCCGATTACTGCCACGGGCACCACAACTTGGGACCAGAAGGAACGACTTCTTGGAGGTCGCGTCTCGAACCCCAATCTGCATCAGATCTACAACGCGCAAGGCGCACCTGGCAAGGATGTTCCGGTTGTCCCTCCCATCCCGACGCAGTATCTTCAGAACCAGAATACAGGAAACAATTCACAAGGACCCAGGCTGGGCGTGAATACTAACTTCGGCGGATACAACCCACTTGCGCAATCTGGGATGCAAGGCCAGATGAACATGAATAACGGAGCTGTGCCGGGATTCATTACCTCGCCCATCGACGTGCCCACTCTGATCGCCACGAAAGGCTACAATCCAGCGGAATTCGACACCAAACCGGCTTTCGTTAGTGATCAGCGTGTCTGAATGGTGTGACTATCTAACTAGTGCACGATTGCAGGCTAGATACTTTGTGATCAAGTCCTACACCGAGGATGATGTGCACAAGTCCTTGAAGTACGAGATCTGGAGCTCCACCGATCCAGGCAACAAGAGGCTGGACAAAGCTTTCAAGGAGACCGCGGGCCGGGGTCCAATATACTTATTTTTTAGTGTGAATGCGAGGTGAGTATCTCCATCCCAGTCAGGTCCGGAGCGTCTTATAGAGTCCTTTGCGCAGCGGACACTTCTGCGGCATGGCAGAGATGTTGACACCCGTGCGTTTACACTTCTACTTGACTAAGAAGTCAGTGCTGATCTACGGAATAGGTGGACTACACCCGGAGTAGTACTGTCTGGGCATCTGACAAATGGAAGGGTGTCTTCAAAGTCAGATGGATCTTCGTGCGCGACATTCCTAATGCCAATCTCCGGCACATTCGCCTGAGGTAGTTACCAATGTGATTGTCGCCTATCATTGTCGCGTCTAACTGTTCTTCCCTTAGTAACACTCAGGAGAGGAAGCCTGTTACCAATTCCAGGGATACCCAGGAGCTTCCTCCCGAGGCTGGTATGGAGATGCTCAAGATATTCCATACCCATCCTGCCAGGACGTCGTTGCTTCAAGACTTTGCCTTCTACGAGGTGCGCGCTTTCTATTGGGCATCTAATGTCTCTGTGCTGACTGCCACATAGCTTCAAGCAATGCAGAAGCTGCAAGCTTCGATCCAGCAACAGTCGTCGCCGAACCAACAGCCGATGACGTTGCAGTCTTCCGGACAAGTATCTCCGACCAGCCCGCAGCAACACCCGTTCGCGATGTCGAACCCTAATGCCTTGGCCTATGCGTCACACTCTCTCCAGATGCCCGGCATGAACATGAACCCATTGATGCAGATGCAGATGAATGCCCAGTTCACCAACCCCGCAGCTATGCAGAGCGTCATGCGCCATCCCAGCCCGGTTCCCGTGGGTGCGCAGCAATTTATGAACATGCCGAACATGGGAGGCATCCCCGGATTCCAGTGATCGTACGGCCTCTGGGTCAGAAATGAATAACGGTAGGAATGATACTGAACGTGTGCCTGCTTTATAGATATTTTCCTCTGCTCAATCTGCTTTCATCTAAATTGTATACTTTATGCCATTCCTCTGGGTGTTTCCCTAGTATCGGATAACTGTACCCCTGGCCTGTCTACGCTGGCTCTATACTTCCGTTCCAATTGTCTTGGTTAACCCCCTTGCGCACTAATAATGGACACGGGACAGTGAACGGACGTGGACTATCGCTTTCGTTCGCTATCTTGTATAGTCGCTCTCCTGCTGTTGTATGCCCACAAATTCAACGGTTTATTTATGCGGAATCCTTGATCAGACTTGCCTCAGCTATTATATAAGGCAATGGTGTCGAGTATCCTTCATCGGATGAGGGTCGGCATTCGGCGCAGATGGCTGGATGCTAACTAAACCACAACCATGCAATCGCTATGCCCCGCCCTATATCTGTTAATGAATTCCGAGAGCTTTTCGAGCGCTGCACGCCTCCAAGGGGCTGGCCCAAGAAGCTAGGTCCGTTTGACTCTCTTCTTCTTCTTTTACTTTGGGCTTATCATATGCCGTTCATTATTTCAAGCCGTCGCGAACTCAGGCGGTCCTGATTCGACATGTCTGTTGTTTCTCATAAGGCGATTGCTGCAAGAAGTCGCAGGAAACAAGTGCCCTGAGTCCGTAGTGTCTCTAACTGTGGACCATCGACTGCAGAAGATCTCATCCGCTATGGCGGAGCATTGTCGTATGACTGCGGCGACGTTAGGCGTAGAACATATAATGATGCATATCCCCTGGTCCGAGCCTCCGTTTCCCCCATTGCCCACGCGTTCTTTCGAGAAAATAGCTCGAGACGCTCGCTACCATGTTTTATTTCAAGCTATGACTCACTCGGGGTCAGAGGCGATTGCTTTTGGACATCACGCCGATGACCAGGTTGAGACAGCTCTCCTGCGGTCTGCTATGGGCACTACGGAGTTCGGTGCCGCCGGAATGAGGCCCTGTCGCAGGTGGGGCATGGGTTTCGGCGACGGTGAAGGCGCACTAGGTTGGGCTGGTGGCGAAGGAATGCGGAGATGGGTTGTGCGTCCTTTGCTAACTGTTCCGAAGGCGAGTAACCATGTATGGCATCTCCAGAGAATGATAGTAACACATTCTAATAGAGCAGGATTCTTGCAACCTGCAACGAGAATGCGCTGGAGTATGTCACAGACCCAACCAATTTTCAACCTGAAGTCACCATTCGAAATGCCATACGCCAGTCTCTGGCCCAACAATCGCCACAGGAAAGCTCAGGGAAATTGGCCTCTCCTTCTAGCAACCGATCCCTCGCTACTCAGGACTCAGTAGCAAACGAAGATCTTCGACTGTCCGCTGCATTTTCGCTACGCCAGGGTTTGGAACATATGTATACAGCGGTAGAACTGCTTTCCAACAAGAGAGAGCTTATAGATAGCATCGGTATGCCCGTTGTTGGGCTCTCGAATCGCACTCACGGATACTGCATCTAGTGACGCAGAAGCTCCAATACTGTAGGCGTGAGTCCCCGCCTTCGACGGTCCTCCTCGCAGTTCCTCCTCTCCATACAGTGGAGGACCCATCGGTCCAGCGTGCTTTGGTACTCCGCGTTCTCCGATATGTATCCTTTTATCCCTGGGGGTCTCTCCGCGCGGAAGCGCACAGACGAAGTGCCAGCCTCAGCAGGATTGTCGATAGCCTGTGGTGCCTAAGCCCACAGCGAAGAAGTTTTGTGGGAGGAGGCGGAGTTCTCTGGACACCGGTCACCCTAACAAAAGGTGGTTACATCAAGATGGAACAGAAGAGCGTCCCGCAGAAAGTACAGGATGCCTCTCTAGCCTGGATTGCATCCCGACAACCACCCCTTGCCAAGTCGCTCACCTACTTGGACGCTGGTGCTCGAAAGGGTCCTCTGCACGTCGACTTGACCCATTTGATTCACACAAGGACTGGTGATGCGGAAAAGATAGAACTCCTCTGGGACTGCCGTTTCTTGCTGCAGATCAATCTGAACAGGCTCACAGCCATCAAACAACAGTTACAGTCGAGTACGAGTTCTCAAGACTATCGTCTTATTGTAGAGCCCGAGACACGGTGGTATCTCCCTCGGGTTATGTTGTACTGGAACGACCGATCGTTGGTACTGGCCAGGCCCAAACGCTTGTATTCGGCAGATACACATGCCCTAAAACCCTGCTCGGAGCACAGGCTAACTATTCGTGAAGATAACGCTATTACCATCGAGGAGGCTCGCGTCCTAGATGCCCTATGATTGCTCTTACTCCAGGCCGCTTAAAATGAATCACCATGAATTACCACTCGCCGCCCTATCACGCCACCAGCCCTCGCAAGTCCAACCTGCCCCAAGTGTGTCTTCTTAAGGTGTTTAATACACCCGCCTGCGAACAGAGAATCCAGCTTCGAAGTTCTACGCGTCGGATCGGCTGTTGGGACACAGCCAAGTTCTCTTACTCAGGTACTGAGGCATACGAATTGTTTCTAAGTTTCGAAGCAGCCCCAAAGTGTCACGGTTACTCACAACTGTATTATCCAGCTGGTTGTGTGTCATTCATGATACTCACCATACTCGTCGATGCCGTACTACTGGTAGTGTTATCGCTTTCGTAAGGGGTTTTGCGACATGCACTAAAGTCAGAAGCGGCTACCATCCAGTGGATGAGGGCCTGGCGTTGACTATTTCCGCCAGGTATAGCTACGCCAGTAGTCGTCGGCGTCGGAGCTATCGCCGCTGCTTGGTCGACAGTTATTTCGACGCGGCATGATCGGAGGGAAAGGCGGTGCGAAACAAGTTCCAAGGCGAAGATGGACCAGCCCTTGCCATCCTCAGCATAAGTAAGAGCTACACATTATGCGTGGCGTACGAGTGATTCGCCAGTTCAGTGTTGACCGTTGTACCATAGGGACGGTCTGAAATTGCGCACACAGGTGAAGGACGCTCATCGAGTGCTTGCAACCACCCATACCGGAACGGTTCGCTAAGTAGAATAAACGAAGCAAAGGATCTCCGGACAACGATTGCCAAGGTCACTCTGCGTGGTTCCAAAGAATGTAAGTATGTATGCCTAAGTAGATGCCCATGTTTCTCCCCTACGGCAGTTTAAACGCGGTCCTGACCTTTGCCGCGATAGGACATGACTGGCAGGGGTGCACGACAGACGCAGGTTTCCTCGGAGATGCCATATGTATACTTGAATGGGAAGCAGAGAGCGCCACTGATTCCATATGCTCCGATGTGGCGTGTCCAGCATCCTCATTGTGCTAAGTGGGTTCCGAACTACGCAGATCCTCATTGTCTTCCTTATAGTCGCAGGTTTGCTACCCCAGCATGTATCTCCCCCGGGACTTTCGAATCAAGATATACGCACTAGAGGTGTTCTCAAATCCAAATACATAGCTGACTATTCCTCGCACAATGTTTATACATTGCTAAAGGGATACAGCAGGGAACTACACAAACACTTGGCAGCACTGCCTGGGGGATCTTCCATATCGTCCCCGACTTGAATGGAGGCAGGGCTCATATAACAGAGTCGTATTTGTGATACTCATATGTAGTCGTCCGGATATCCCATAGTGCATATGGTACTTTGCTACATAACTTTGTACGAAATACATAGTTGAATTCTGAAGCTGTCCGAGAATGGATCTAGAGATAAAGGGATGCACACGATACAACTATCAAAATAATCGTGCTTGCCTGTATCCGACGGAACGAAGGTTCGGAGGCAAGCCAATACAACAGTCAGACCCTCCCGGCCAGAAATACAGGTATATGAACGAGATATCGTGGGCGGAAGACTGTTATGACAAGAGTAGCAATAGATATTACGAATAAGTTATGCGAGATTGGAGGAGGGCTCACGGGCTAGTCCTATGTCGGGGGAGTGTAAAGACATAGCACACCCGTCGTGCACGGCGCGGTAGGCATCGCGGGGTGTCGCTCGGACACCCTACTAGTTCAAGTAGGCAGCTTTATTGGATCCGTAGACGCCGGTTTCGACAGGCTGCGCGGTGATGGGTCGCGGCCTCTCGGAGATCCCTGAACATCGGTCATATCATCTTCCACATCCGTGTCTCCATCAAGATCCATCTGGTCGAAATCGACGTCGAAGTCATCATCGTCGCTGTCCAGTCTCTCTAACCAGCCCGCTAGCCATCCGCGTATTCCGCGTATACCGAGATATTCGACGTTTCTCGCCAGACCGTCCCATTTGACGTCCCCACGGATCAAGCACGCCTCGATGTAGTCTGTCATGCCGAAATACATATAATGGATGAGCAGACGGATCGAAGAAGGATCGGGAACAGGAAGGTACACGATTGGATGTCGAGGTGAACATGGCAACAGGTGAGGGTAGTGATATGACGATGGAGGGGCATGGCGGCGTAGAAATGGCTCTTCCGACGGAGACATTGGCGTCACAGGTGATGGACTGGACGGCGGTGAGGGTGAGGAAGACCTCGTCGGCGGAGGAGGACTGGCGGGGGACGAAATCAAGGTGGTGTTGATAAGATCAAGCGGGTTGGATCCGCTGAATAGGGCACGAAGGAACGACGAATGGGCGGACAGATAATCCATGTGTAACTGAAACGATGTCTTTAAGCAACTACGCTTGGGACAGAGTGACAACTACTACGCACTTTCATTACGATACGAGGAGTAATGTTTAAATTAGGCTCGGTCGCACGTCTGCCTAGAGGGTCGTGACCCTTGGGATTCGAGTAAGCAAAACCGTTGGAGATTGACGACCGAAGTGCGGAGGCATCAGCCTTTGGCGGGTCAAAAACCGGGATGACTGATCGATGAGCGCAGCTCAGCGGTCACACAACCGGTCCTCATATATCAGAAGACATGCTTACTCAATGTACAGTCAGTCGTTTCCATATTACCCCAGTAACAGGGGGCCAGCCGATGGAGTTGGTCCATAACGTATTCAAGAGGAACATCTTGCAAAGCAGGAGGGGGAAAGGGACGGGGAACGAACGAGGGGCGCATTGGCTGCGAGGGTGTTGGAACGGGTGTCGGGGGAGGTATTCCGAGATGGAGAGCAGGCTTCCGGAGCAGGCTTTTAGGATGGGATAACACGGGCGCTGGTTGGCCTCCTTTATTGTCCGCAGACATTGTTCGATTAGATTGCACTTTCGCAAGTAGTACTGCGCCGTAATAGGCAGTCTAGGACCAGCAGCGAGGCAGATGGGGGGAAAGATGAAATCAGACGATGAATCAATTTATAGCTGTGTCTTTTACGACGGACCTGCTGCGTGTGTGTCGGAGACCGGGCGATACCAAGGGGTCTAGCGAGCAACACAGCGCAGTTTAGCGTTCTGCATAAATATTTAGTAACGGATGTTCAACGTCGGCTCGGCATTGAACGCTTTTCGGGGGTACTTGGAGCGTTGCGTGAATGTTGGTATTGTCTCTCGGAAGGCTTCCGAAGGAGGGGTGTCCCGCGCCCTCCTAATTCGATATCTCTATTGTCTTGAGGCCTGTGACAAATCTGCGAGCCTCGTGCTGGCGATTTCTTGCCGACAGTTCGGTGATACGCGCCCTGGCGTCCCGACAGAGGACAACTGTCCACGATGAAGATCGTTATTGTTTTGTGTTTGCTTTAACGTAAGTCATGGTTCAGATGCTTTGCGACAAAGATCGCGGAACCGGCTGTGACCTGGTCACCTCCCGAACAGGAAACTCCTATGGCGGATCCTGTGTTGTAAGTACTCCTGACGAAGCCGTATATCAATGGTTTACGGCAGGACCCCCGATAATCAATATAAATGCCTGATCCCGAGGACCCATAAGTAGACCCATTTTGTCCGGAAGAAAATCGCCGATTTTGGACCTTTTGTCCGGAAAAAAACAGGCATCACAACGAAAAAGTGGCTCTAAAAGGCAACTATGGCGTGGGTACGTCTAAATTTAGCTTCCCCGGCAGGTGCCCGGGTAAATATGGCGTCGAAATGGCCAAGTCTGACCAAAATGTCCGGAAAAAAATCAGGCCTGTTCTCCAGAATCGGCCGATTTGTCTGTAAAAAATGAGCCATTGAGGGCTCTAAAGTCCCAAAATTTGTCCGGAACCTGATCAGGCATTTATACCAATTATCGGGGGTCCTTTTACGGCTTGAGATTGGCCTTTCCAGATCTATCTGTCAAAGTCGTAGGCTGCCAACATTGATCCTAATCTTGATATACATCGTACGGATCCGCCCCATCACAGCTCGAGACAGTTTTATTAATGTCAAGTCTTTCATATGAACCCAGGCCACTCAACGGCGGATGGGAGATTCCATTGCGATCACTTTATAATAGGAATGACCAACAGCGTCATCTATAGGTGCATGTGGACGCCCCTCCCGTTTTGATACACTCCCTCGCTTGAACCGGAGAATTTTCCATCGGAGGTGAGCTACACCGGCCGCGAACCAGGTTGCATTCCCCTATTGCGATCACACGCTCCAGGCGATCGACAGTGTAACTTGGTCCATTTCCAAAGGCGATAGAATCGCTGAGGAAGCGTGAGACAGGACCAGCAACATTGTAATCTTGACGGATCTTGTGGCGTTGACCCCAGGAAATGCCCGAGCCTCTTCATGAAGCAACCCTTGGGTCAGAGAAGGAGATTTGAAGGCGAAGATAGTCATAGCCCGGAAGGTCAAGGCTGTCTTCATGTTCCGTTGAATATGCCCAAACTATCGGCGCGCCAAACGGGTCTGGGTCTAAGCTTGAGTTTATCCTAGTGGATGTGGGGGGGTAGCGCTCGCAAAATAGAAGGTAGAGAATAGAATGATCTTTGGGCCAAATTATTACAAGGGCACTATATAACGGGAACCCCACCTTGAAACTTGTTCGTCGGCTCCTGGTTCTATGGCGCAGTGGGCGATAATCGTACACGAAGGAGGCATAAGCTACGTGACAAGCAAGCGCAGATGAGCTTGGACGAGAGAGTTTCTGGGTAAGGGAGATTTCCCTATGACTTTGTATCCCCCCTCAAAAACGGGACGTTGCTACTTAGCCTCTGTTGTTTTGTCCAACGACTTCACAGAGACGTGGGCGGACCATTCTGACGAACCATTATGGAAGATGAGACTCTCGGTCGATTTTGTGTTAGCCTGAGAAAGCGTGCAGAGCGTGACTAGCTAACCGGATACAGAGTAAGGGTACTGATGGGGAAGTTTGAAGGCAAATTACCGCTACTGTAGCGGCGTAAGACGGTCACCCAATAAGAGGCCTGGTAACCTTTTGAAGCGTCGGGCATACTCGCCACATTCCGGGTAAACCAGACAACAGTGTTAATGATCAATTGCCTTCATTCCAATGGGGACGCGCACCGGAAGCCAAGGGCCATCACGAATAATGATGAAATTAGAACCCACACACCCTAAGGCAGAACGGTCCAGTGGTCTATAATATAGGTAGAACACTGGTCAAGTGCATCTTCGGAATAAGGAACGGAGGCTCGCGGAGGACATCTCAGACCGAGTCCGGACCGCTGCACAAGCCTTACGGCATCTGCAGAAAGCCGACATCGAGGAATGAAAGGTAGCGAATGATACATGTAAATTTGAGGATGCTACTACATTTGGTGTTCATTGAGCGGAGGCCCGGCACTATAATTCACTGGCGAGCAGCGAGTCAGGATGTACCTGAAACGAATAGCTGTCTGCAGCTATTGAGCGGACAGGACGTGTCCAATGCAGCGCCAGTCTGGCGCCAGGCAAGCCGTGTCCTTATCAGCGTCAGCAATAAGTGCAACGTAGGCTCGCGCAGACGATACCTAGATTACTCTCAAAATGAAGCACCTTGTGCGACAACTGAGGACAGTTCTACGCACAGACCTACCTATTCGTACCCATGCAGCAAGAAACAGACGGTACCTTCTGCCACACTACCTTGTGGCAAAGCAATTTACTCTATGAAGTAAACGAGGTCCTACTTACAGTTCCCCGCCATGCGCCTCAACCATGATGGGACGCTCGCGTAGCTTCATCCACAATTACAAGCCCTGTCTTTTGCAAATTGACCGCCTATTAAAACGCAAGATTAAAACGAGAAGACAATAAGACGAAAGGCGAACTTGCAAGAAGCACAGAGTGGCGATCAAAACGTGTTCGAAGCCAGCCGTTATAGCAGAAGCTTCAAGCTTCAGGTCGGGCGGAAGCGAGAGAAGTGACGTGACGATTTCTTTACACGCGTGTGGTCACAGTAAGTATGGGGCACGGTACGCGGTCCGTTCATTCCTCCCACTGTCCCCACAACTCCCTCGGCTGGAATATTATCTATGTCGACATCAACGGCTTCCGAGATATTTGAGGCCAATCCTTATGAGAATCACCCCAACCTGACCCAGCTGGAAGCTGACGTCTTATGGGAATACGCCAAACTGAATCAGAATATCAAAGATGTAAGTAGTCATGAATCTACAATCCTTGATTCGTCGTGCTACCGCTTGCTGGAGGGCTTGTTCTGTGGAAGATCAAAAACTCTTGATGGCTCAGACTGACTGATCTCTGATAGCTCGTCATACGTACGCGACAACTGAGCGAGGGACCCGACCAAGACGTCCTGGAACGCCTGAGAGTGTTAGAGAGGAAGATGGGCCTCGTGATGACGCTTGTAGGCTGCTTTGGTTTTACCAAGCATCTATGCAATCTTCCAAACTGACGCTCGTCGCTCTACAGTTCAAAGTGTCCGCATGGGGCGTCATCAACGAAATGACAACAGCGGAAGAAGCGTCGGAATCATTCGCCTCTGCCGGAGACATTACGGCACAACCATAAGCAAGCTCTGACCGACCATCAATCACATATGTAGTCGTCACGCATTATTGTAAGACATTCTTATTCCGGGTCGTTACTAGGCAGTATTATTCATATGATCCACACCCGCCTCAGTGAAGTCTCAAAGCTCCCATCTTCCCAGTCAGCTCCGTCACATTATTGACGTCCCAGATGACCAATCTCCCATCGACACCCGTGGTGCTCACCTGGGCAACCCGATCCGCGGTGCCCGAGAAGGGCCTGATGCTGGTGATGGTATTCTGGTGCACGGTCAGCAGCTCGGTATCAGTGGAACCAGACCCGGCAGCGGACGTAGGGGACGAAGTTCCTCGGCTGTCCGCCTGGCGGAAGGTATGGAACGCAGCACTATTCAGGCGGCCGACTTGCGAACCCGCTACCCCAAAACCGCGAGTTCCACCGCTCTGCTTAGCAGCGCTCGTATCGTCCAAGGTTCCGACCAGGTGCCATCCCCCAGCGCTACCAGAAAACACTATAGGTTGGCAGTCATGTCCCGCTGCAATCAGGGAGTCTTCGGAAGTCCACGACAATGTTACGTAGGGCAAGGAGTTCAGCTTGATCGTGTAAATGACCGGTCCGCTGGGATAAACGATCGAGATGGTACTGTCATGGCCTGATTGCATCGCTTGAGCGTGTGCCTCCGTAGAAGTTGTAATAGCGGAAACTCACTGGCAAAGGCGAGAACATCTCCGGACGGCGAAAAACCAACAGCATGTACCCAGCCACCGGAAGGACTGCCGTATTCCCCGCAAACAGTATTGAAAGGGAGCCTCTCACCCCAAACAGACGGAGGGGGCCTACGACCAATGACATGTCAATTATGGGACTATTACTACCGTGACGACTAAATCACCTCGAATCGACATCCTTAATATAAGCTGAGAAGACCCGAGCCTTCATGTCAGCGCTTCCGGCTGCCAGCAGCACATTGTTAGGATGCCAATCCAGCGATAGCACAGTGGATCTGATGGGCTTCTTCAGGTGCCTCGACACCCACCAGTTGTTCTCGGAATCGTAGGAGCAGACCGCAATGGCGCTACGCGTCGTATCAGTTACCGTCCAGAGAGAGCGAAAGAACCGTGTGGTACCGACCGAGCACCTGTAGCGACAGCGAACTTATCCTCATTTGGGCTCCATCTCACAAAGGTCGCCGCACGGTTGATGCGCAGCAACACCAGCGTGGGCTTCCAGACCAGCTTCCCCGTCTGTGGGTCCGGAGTCTCTTGCCAGACATAGGCGTTCCGGTCTTGGGATGCAGTCACGATGCGATTGGAGTTGGGGGCCCAGTCGATGGAGGTGATCAGCTTATCGTGCTGTAGGCGGGGATGTAAGGTAGATCGCTCGAAACATATATGTCACGTTGCGCACTTCAGACAGGGTCTCCGTAACATTCCAATCCTTTCCCTGGCGCGAGTATATCGTAACATCGTTCGAGTTCAAGCTCACAGCAACCTCTGTGCATGACTCAATATGGCGACAAGGATGGGGAAAGGACTTCACTGACGAGAGCGATCACCATTGAATGAATGAGACGTTATCGGGGTGGCCGAAAGGGAATGGATTTCCGGGGCAGACATTGTGAGCTGTACGATTCACGCAGAGGACTAGCAGTCTACTACTGCGTATAATGGTATGCAGTCGGAGGAGTAGTTACAAGTGACTTGAAATGTGATTGGACCCATAACACCAAGGTTCCCACGACTTTAAGAAATACTATGATAGGTATATTGCAGTTATAGCATGGACAACCTTTATATCTGCATGCAGTAGCCTGTAAGAGCGGCAGCATGGCCAATGTGTGCTCGCTCGCCGACATGCCCATATAACAATGGTCGACGACAAGAAAAAAATGAAAACATATGCCGAATCAGTACGACTGTACCTGTCCTGAAGAACCCACGCCCAACGTCGGATCGCCACTGTTTTCCGCAAGATCCGCATCGAACTTGCGCTGTTGCTTTGCCCAGCGTAGGCCGCACGCATTACAGAGTGTCTTCGGTCCTTGGGGCCCCTGTCCACGTTATCAGTTAAACATCTGCGGGGAAGCTAGGCATAGAAGGACGCATACCTTCCGCCATTCCGGCGAATCTGTCCGCCCGCAAGTAACACAAACGTGCTGATCACCGAGATGATTCTTCTTGAGCTGCGAAGAGCGGAGATTAGTGAACGCTGAGATCGTACAAAGGCCTCAGTGCCATTGTACCTTCTTCCTTCGCGAAACCTCATCCGTATCGTCTTCTAGCACGGCGTCCAACCCGCGATTACCAGCATAACTAGCTGCTCGATACCCCGTACCGATACCCATCTCGTAGTTATTAGGCATACTGCCGCTCTCGTAGGAAGCGCTGTTCCCGGCTGAGCGATAGTAACTCTCGGGCACTGGTGGGTTCAACGTCATAGGCATCGAAAGCGGCATGGGCATGGGGTTGCTGTATCCCGGATAACCTCCCGTGTGGTCTGACGGTAATTGACCGCCTGCGGAAATGACGGCTTTCTGTGCTACGTGTTGTTGAAGCTCGTTGAGCCGCTGATGGAGGCGCTCGTTCTCCACTTTCAATTCAAGAAATGTATTGAGCCTGCACAATCAGCTCCACATACGGCAGCATGCATAAGTGTCATAACCCTTACATGGCCGTGTTGCGACTGGGATATGGTCTCGCCATCGCGAAGAAGCACTTGCATTCCATCTCGTCCTGGACGAAGTGGGGATAGCCCTTAAATTCGAACAGAACCTCCTTGGGGCTGGTGCTGTAGTCCCGCGCGTCCTGTGAGAACTCATTCTTGCACTTCAAACGGACGTAGCACAGCAGCTCTGTCCTGGTCCGGCATGAATCACTGAACGCGTTCAGGAACTTTATCTGGTCGTCTCCTGCATAGTGAACTAGTCAGCTTAAGGGCCGTGGTCGCATTGAAATGACTCGCACCATTCATAACATCCGTGAAATCCTGGTCTATCAGTTCCTCATCTCTCCACCCGAGCAACTCCGAGACAGCGTTTCCGCAGAACCAGATTTTACAAGCCGGCGAGAGAATCAAGATTACTGCATCCGAGAGCTCCGTGATGAGCAAGTCGGCCCAGCGTTTCCGCCTCGTAAATTCGAACGCTTGCTTCTGGCTCCCTGTGTTGCCTAGCTGCGTCGCTGACGGGCCTGCAATGGCAGTACTGGACATTGTGGGGACGCTGGTGGATGGTCCGGCCTGAGGGAGTGCAGGTACACCCACGAAAGCTCGCTGAGCGCTCGCATTCTGTCAGTCCAGTTGTGGACGCACGGAAGCAGTGCCACAAGTGGAGTGGATATGTGAGCTCGAAAAGGAATGACATCTACCAGCCCTGTACCACTCTTTACCGCCGGCTTTCTCTTGTTTCTCCCGCCGGCTCTCGAGAACAGAATCATACAGCTCCACCAACTGAGACAGTTTGCTTCCGTTCGTGTGGACCTGCGGGCAATGTGGAGCACTGACAATCTACAAATAATTATTGGACGGGTATGTAGTAGGAACATCGTACTCTACTACATCAAGAAGACCGCAGCAACCGGGTATTAGTGTCTGTCCGCTTGTGTAGTCCCAAACGTGTAGCCCCAGTTCCATAGTGAGATAATAGGATACTTCTATGACGCGCCATTATGCAAATTTACATTGAAGATGATTCAAACTCGACCCGTTTAGATGATGCAGTAGCCACCATCGACGCGCACCTCCGCACCTGTCATGAAGCGGGACGCGTCACTCGCCAGGAACACCACAGCACCTGCCAAGTCGTGAGGTTCACCCATCTATAAGGAAATACAAATTAGTGACAGGTACAGATAGCAAACGAGGAGAACGTACCCGACCCATTGGCGTAAGGGATTCCCAAGTTTTCTAAGCACGTAAAGAGTGAGATAGGCACCAACATGCCGCCTCTGCACAGACTCACCTTCAATTCCCGATCGTGTTCGAGGATGGTTTTCGTCAACTTGGTCAACATATAACCGGGACTAGCAGAAGCCCGTGACGTCACGATCAGTCGAGAAAGAACAAGGACGACTTCACACACCTCAACACGTTGACCCGGACGCCCTTCTTCGCCCACTCAACACCGAGAGACGCTGCCATATGCTTCACGGCTATTTACAGTACGTTCAACCACAATCCAGCCGCATAGATACGCCTGACCGGAACTTACCTGCTTTCGAAGCGTTATACGGCGTTTGTGGCTGGAAGAGTGTGTAAGTAATGACAGAAGATATGACGTCATGCGGCAAGTACCTGGGGAATGTTGACAATCTGATCGGAATGAGAATAAGCATCAAGGTACCCAAAGATTAGATGGGCTCAGCTCACGTTGGCACTCATACTCGAGACGAGGACGATGGCTCCTCCGCCCTGCGGAATCATGTTCCGCGCAGCCTCCCGGGCAGTGAAAAAAGCACCGTGAACGTTGATGTCGTACAGCCGCTTTATCCGATCAAAGGGGTAGCTGAACGTGGGATATCAGTCAGCGGACCAGACTACGGAGCGTGCATGGTAATACGAACTCGAAAGCAGAGTAGTTCTCCACGATACCTGAGAGGACATTAGCCATATGAAGTAAATGCAGCCGACGCTGCCAAACAGACTCACCAGCTGAGGCGACGACCGAGTCTAACCGACCAAAGGTATCCATGGTCTCGTTGAAGGCCTTGATCACGGAGCGCTCAGATGAGACGTCACATTCGAGACCAATTATCTTGAAATCCTCGGGCTTGGAATCGCTGTTAACTTAACAGATATTCAGTGATGCGCACAGGGGGGGCGTGGCAACGGTACTGACGGCATGCAGTAGCGACCAGGTCGCGGGCGGCGTCCTCAGCTTCTGATTGTTTTAGATCCAGAATCGCCATCGTCGTGCAGCCCCTATAGGCGATAGGGAAAATTCAGAACGTTACAGACATGCTGCTGAGCTGGCACTACGCACGAGTCTATGAACGCTCGACAGAACTCGTTTCCGAGACCTCTAGCACCACCGGTGATTAGGCAGACCTATCGTCGTGTAAGCAGGCGGCCTGGTAGCAACCAGACAGTAGTTCGCACCCGACCCTCCATTGAGAAATCTTGTAGAACCCTGGGTGACTTGCCCCCCTTGGCTTGGGCAGGAGCGGCATTCTGCAACGCTGGCCTCGTCGAGAACCGTGCACGAAGAGCACTGGACCCAGCGCGGGCACCGGGGCGGGCGACGACGGTTATCGAGCGGGCGAAGAGCTGGGTCGACATGGGAGATGATAGGTGAGAACTGTCGCGGGCGTAATTTTGTAGACCAAATTTAAGCCCAGTTCAAACAGACTTATGAGGTCAAGCTGGGGAGATCCGAAGGTCTGGGCTGCAGTAGTCTACTCCGGTCCGAGTGAGCAGTCCGGGGAATTAGCCGAGCTTTCCCCCACTCCTGCTCCGCCTTCTCGTCATACTGGCATCACTCCTTAGTGAGCGACGCCGAAAGATTCAACCAGCAGTCCGTAACTGTTGCAGCTGTCTGCGATGTATTCCGTCTATTATGTAGCATGGAGGCCGTAGTACGTAGTAAAACATGGGGGAACTAGAGATAAGGCAATCATAGGGGTAAATGAGAGTGGGTATCCAAATAATGTAACCGCTATACTTCCAACAAGACAGGCTGAACGAGAGACTGGGCCGACGACAGGCGGGCATGTAAATATGAAACAGGAACAATAAACGTAAGCAAGACCGCGGTGTGTGGCAATGCGGAGAGGAGGGAAGGAGATCCGGAACGCTGGGCGGCGACCTGAGGCGGGCGTAGGATTATAAGCAGGCGAACTTCGACTTCCGTTTCTGAAGCTCCTCCATCCGACTGTCGAGTTGTGCGCGGGCCCGTTCCTTGGCCCTGCGCTCTTCGTCCAATCGGCTTTCGAGAGACTGCTTCTCTTCAACGATCGAGCGTCGCACGTTGACAACCTCCCGCTTTGTCTCAGACAGTTCCCTCTGAAGGCCATCGATCCGGGTGTTCAGAGTGTCTCGCTCCCGTGCAAGCTCCGTTGCATGCATGCGCGCTTTACGGACTGTGACACGATTAGAAATTAGATAGCTGATGATGATGATAAAACACTCACGATTCTTCTCCGAGTCGCCCAGGGATGTCTCAAGACGGCTGACCAAGTCCATGTGAGCTTGCAGGTCGCTCTCGCAGTGCGAGAGCTGCTTGTTCAGCGTCTTGATCATGGCTTCCTGCTCTTCAATCTGCTTCGACTGTTCCTCAATTTTGGCAACAAGGTTGACATCAAGACTGGAATGCGCCACGGAGGTATTCGGCGACTCAGGAGCAGACTCTCGGGAGGAAGCAGTAGTGATCGCGCTGGACTGGGAGGATACAGCTAAGCCCGAGTCACTTGCGTTGGATACAGACTTTCCAACTGGAGGAGGGGGGGGAGGGACAGAGGGAGGCGGCGTCGAGGGAGGAAGTTTAGGTGGAGGAAGACCATTGGCACGAGCGTAAGACAACGACCGTTCGGGGATGGTAGGGCGGGCAAGTGTTTCGGGAGCAGGAGCATTCTGAGCCAATTGGGCCTGCAGATCTTTGACAACAGAGTCCTGCCGGGTTTTCTCCGCCAACAGTTGGTCTCGTTCGTCACGAGTACGCTGCAGGGTCTCTTGAGTTTCTGCTAACTCTGATCGATGCCTCTCCAGCTCCTCGGCCAGAGACTTTCGTTTCGATGCCTCCTTCTCGAGCTTCGACTGTTGGCTGCGACTGGCCTGGAGATCACTCTTGAGCTTCTCGAGTTCAGACTTGAGCCGCTCCTGCTCGTTGTGACTCTCGGAAAGAAGACCGTTCATACGGCTGATCTCCTTGTCCTTCTTGCTCACAACATCTTCGTGCATCCTCCGCGCATCTTCGCGAGCCAAATTGTACTCATCGCTCGCCGCCTTGTAGGATGCGAGCTCCTCCAATAGCAACTCATGATCCTTTCGCGAAGTCTCACGTTCCTGAGCGTGCTTCTCTTCTGCTGCACGAAGCATATCTTGGAGTTTAGTCTTTTCCTCATCAAGAAGACGGGCGCTCTGCGATCGAGCATCTTCCAGAGCCTGTTCATGCCGATCCTGTGCAGCTACCAGATTAGCTTGGAGTTCGGCGATGGCAGCCTGATGCTCGGAGTTGATCTTGGCCATTTCCTGAGCATGGGCAGCCAACAAGGCCGAGCGTTCTTCCTCCGCTGACAGCTTGGCATCCGCAAGAGCAGCTTCATGGGCAGCCTTTATCTCAGCTATCTCGGCCTCGTGTCGCTGCTCAACGTCCCGCAAGACTGTAGTCTGTTGTTCCTTGAGGTTTGCCAACGCAGTCTCGAGTTCCTCGCGGGCCTGGGCCACGAAAGCTTGAGACTCGTGCTGGCTGTCCTCGAGCTGTTTCTGTAGAATCCCAGTTTCACTCTCGAGACGACGGACCATGTCCTCCAGGGCAGCTGAGTGCTCTGATCGCAACTTCTGCAGGGCAGCATTGTGTTCATCCTCCTTTGCCCGCAACGCAGCAGCTTGCTCCTCTTGAAGTTTGACCAGCTGCTCGCCGAATGCCGCTTCCTTCTTGTTGCTGAGGTCTGTCAGCTCCTGCTTGAGGTCGGCCATGGCAGTATCCAAGGACGACTGCGATTCAGAGATACTGCCACGGTACTTGATCTCCAACTGCCTGAGCTCAGAGGCGTGCTCGTCTCGTAACCGCTCCAATGCCGTCGATGACTCTGACGCCTGCTTCTCTAAGGCCTGCGCATGGTCGGCACGCAGCTTCGTTAAGGCATTATAGTATTCCTCCTCGGTACGAGCCAAGGTAGCGGCGATTTCCTCGTCCTTCTTCTTGAGCGCCTCCTCTTGTGCAGCGGCGACCTTGGCCAGGGCAGACTCGTGATCCTGTTGGGCACGTAGAAGGATCTGATTGGCTTCTTCGATTCGTCTCGCCAGTTCTTCCTCGTGTTCGGCACGTAAGTTCCCAAAGGCCTGAGTGTGTTCATCCCTGGCCTTCTCAAGCGAAGCAGATACCTGCGCTAACTGCTGTCGAAGGGCCTCAAGAGAAGCTTCGTGCTCTCCTTGGAGACGCGAAAGGATAGCGTCGAGTTCGGCCTGTTTGGCTTGTAAGGCCTGTTCGTGCTCGGATCGCAACTGCTCCACCGCAGTTTGATGGTCACTTTCAGCTTGCTTCAGTTCCTGCTCGAGTTCGGCTTCACGTTGGTGCGCGTGCTCAAGAAGCAACATATTTTGATCGTGTTTTTCGTTCAGCGCAGCCAATTCGGTAGACATGTTATGTGCCTAGCACATTCGTTGGTATCAAGATAACCGCATGCTTTGAGAAAGACTGTGTACACACCTGATCACGAGACAGGGTGGTCAGCTCATCGCATTGCCGGCGGACCTGAATCAATTCTGAATTGAGTTTCTCGACCGTTTCGCGATGCTGAGACTCTTTTTGCGCCATGGACCTGCAAGGAAGAGTCACGGGTAGCCCTAGGTGAAGTGGGAAGGAACTAACCGCATGAGCTCGTTCAATCTCTCGAGTGACTCGTCAGCGTCGGAGGCTGACATTGAATCAGACCTCTCGTGCTCCGCGTGCCCGTTTTGGAAGCTTCGTCGGATGGCATTGAAATTGTGCATGGTCTTCGGCGAGAGGTCAGGATTGCCATTCGTTTGAGCTTCAGGGACGATGTCATCTTGCGACACTTTACGATCCTTTATTTGCAGTGTTCCCTCCAGTGCAGCTATCTCCGCCTCCCGTTCCTTCAGGACTTCCTGCAACCTCATGATCTCTTTCTCTAGGCTCGAAACGCTCCTCTCCCCACCATTCGGATCAGGTACACCGTTAATAGGAAGAGAGAGAGAAAGGTTAGGTCGGGAATGAGTGGACGACTGGGAGTTACTACTGCCGTGACTTGAGATCGAAGCTTTGCGAGATCGGGCCAAGGAAAGCTCCTGCGAGAGCGACTGCGACTGTGACAAGGATTGTGAGAGCGACCTACGTGGTAGTCATGTCAACATAGTTGTCATCAACACAGGTTATTGAGCGTACGTACCTCGAGTGAAGCGACTCCGACGAGGCCGCGTGGCGGAATAAAAAACGTTTGCCGGTAGCGGGACTATACTGACCTTCGCTTCCTTCTCTGGATCTGGAGCCTATCACCCGTCGCCGGAATGGTGGGATATCCGTGCTCCTCTCGGGCAGATCAGAGGTGGCTGCGTTGCTAAGCTTCGCTTCCTGAATCTGGGCGGCCAAATCAGAGATCTCGCGCAGCGCATCCCGATATTTGGCCGTGACCGAGGAAAGATCCTCCAATGTCTGCGCGTGCGTCTTCTGGAGTGCTGCAAGTTCGTCCTCCACGGATCCCTCTTCGTCGTGGTTGACGCCGTTAGTGGTTACAGCGGCAGCGCCCGCGGCGCCGTCCAACTGCAAGCTCTTGCGAGCACGAGCGACCTCATCCACCATGTTGCCGAGACGAGCTCTCTCTTCGCCGGCCTCTTTCTTCTTAGCCTCCCATTCCTGCATCTTCACCTCCAGCTCCTTCACTCGCTTCTCTCGTTCCTCAAGGTCAACCTTCCATGCCTGCCCATCGTTCTGCAGGCCGTCCAGACGAGATTGCAGAACTTCCACCTCCTTTCTACGGCGCTCGCATTCCGTCTCAAGTTTATCGACTGTACGCCGGAGTTCCTGGATGGACTCGTCGGATTTAGCAAGGCGAGCTTCGAGATCGGCGATATATTGGGACGCGTGAGACTCGGCATCCTTATATCTTGTTATCTCCTTCTTGAGGTCCGTCATAGACTCGCTCGAACTAACAGTGGTTTCATCGTATTGCTTGATCTTATCCTCCAAATCCCGGACATAAGCCTGGAAAGCTTGTGAGATCACGGAAGTCCAAAACATTTAAGAACAAACCTCGGTGGATGCTTCGCGCTCTGTCAGCTTTGCGACTCGCAGCTTCAACTCCTCAACGTAGAGTTCAGTCCGGGAGTTCTTCTCGGTCACCTCGGCTAGCTCAGCCTCCTTTTCCTCATACAAATCATTCGTATGTCTGAGCGCAGCTCTGTTCAGGCTGAGTTCGGCCTCCATAGCGCTGATGGTCTTCTCGTACTCCTCGATGACAGGACCTACGATCTCTTCATACCTTGCAGTTGCGTTCATAGCACCCGAGGTCGACTGCCGCTGCTTCTCAGCGAGCTCTCGGCGCAGCCTGGTCAACTCCTCAGTTCGGTCCGTGAACTTCTCCCGCAGATCCTCGTAGTTGCTCTGCAGCTGTACCATCTGCTCGAGCACTTTCTTTGAGGCGCCTTCAACAGGCTCGGCCACAGAGTCGTCGGAAAGAGCACCAGCGCTCTTGCCGCCACTCTCCTTGATCGCCTTCAATTCCTTTCGGAGTCTGGTGACAGTCGTCTGGAGCCATTCTACGTCGTCCCATCCTTCCTCCTTCTCGTTGATGGCTACCCGGTTCTTGATGTTCCTAGCTCGGTTGGCGTACTTGAGCGTATTGATAGTTTCACCCGCGTTCCACTCAGCTGGGCTAACACAAGCAATCATGAGTGTGTGCGCATTGCCGCCCAATGAGTCTTGAAGGAGCCTAGTAAGTTTCGAATCACGATAAGGTACATGGCTTGCTGTGTGCGACTTGGCCCTTGCAGGATCGCCGAGCGCGGATATAACGTTGCCTAGAGCCAGCAGACCACTGTTGATGGAGATACCTTCCTTGACACGCTCGCCCGCGGCTGCAGTCCGCTTAAGCTATAAGGAGGCATCGTGATCAGCATCATCTGATGAGAGAAGCACAGAAGCGACGCACTCGCTCTGACCCCGCAAGATCCACAAAGTGGAATTTCGACGTGATTGTAATCCATTCACCGCCATCATCAGCGTGTGAGCCGAGAGAACTCGGCGGTCTCAAACCACCGCGATCCATTGCGGACTGAAAGCTAGGTGTACCCGGTCGACCAAAAGTCGGTGAGGAGACTCTGCCATTGGATGGCGCATACATCGAGCCTGGCCGAGCAAGACGAGAAGGCGAGCGCCCGGTGCCAGGGAGAGGGGAGGATGAGCGGGGTGGAGGACCAGACCCAGTGTATTTCTTCTGCGTGAGGGTCAGGGAGAAGATGGCATGCGACCGCGAAGATTGAGCATTCATGTCGGTTTCGTTAGTACGCCTGATGGAGGCACCTTGACGAATCAAGCTGAACTGGTCATAAGAATGAGAACGGTGATGAGGGGTAATTGCTTACTTCATAACTTCAGGCGCATTCTTTACAGCAACCTCTCTCAATCCTGTCCAAATAATATGACCTTTGTCCTCTCGGATCTGGACTTCGCGGCGAGCGCCACTGCCATCGTCAGTAGCTAGGAGGTCCAACAGGTCTTCGTTGTAGATTTCGATGAACGACCCTTTGATAGTATAATTCCACGAATTACCGCGCTCCTCCTTTAGCGCTCTAGCCTTCTTGAATATGGTGGAGACAGCTCGTGGAATGATGCCCATGCCATTATTTGGGTCCGAGGGGTCGGCATCCAGATCCACACCTGTCATAGTAAACGTCTTGCCACTGCTAGTCTGCCCATATGCAAGTATAGTACAATTGAAGCCCTCCAAGAAATGATTGATGAGAGGTTCCGCTGTCGAAGTGAACATCTCATGTTGGGTCGTGTCCGGGGGATGAACTTGATCGAAAGTGAAGGTCTGCTTCTTCGTGGTAGCGGTCGAAGAGCTCGAGGATCCACTATTGCCGCCTGCGGACGCGGGTTGGGCGGAGACCGGGTCTACTGCGACTGTCGTTTCAGAGATGGGGTGAACGACAGCGCGCTGGAAACGAGGGGGAATGGAGGCCGCATCTTGGGTGGTCGTCGGCCGAATACGCACGGCTGCGCATCGCGCATGTCAGTGAGTGCGCTACAGCGCACAGAGTGGGAAACTCACCGACTTGGATTGAAGTTGTCGTCGCGCTCGAGGGCGCCATCGTCGACGTCGCCGAGGATGGTGTTGCCGGTAGGTAGGCAGGGAGTCCTTGTGATGTTAGTAGATTCTCCCGCGACAATTTCCTATTACGGCTCGTGTTTCCGTCCAATTTCCCCTTATGGCCCGTCCCTGCTGAATTATTGAGGTTCCTGCGTTGATCGTCGTAAGTCCTCTGGCCTACAAACTGCTCTGCTCTGAGTCTGGAGAAAACTGGGTGCGTAGAACGTGATGCCTCGCCGAGCTGGACTCCTGTGAAACCGCAGGAAACTACGGACATGCTCATAAGCAAGCGAAATCACAAACTTGTTGCGAACTGTCAATCCGAATGTGACTTTTTAGTGTCGAAACATCGTCTGCACCGTATCGCCTCTGGTCGGAGCTTGCCTTGAGCGACACCTTCTGCTGAGGAGGGATAGGCCCTGTTCTTGCCTGAGTCGCCTTATCTGAACACTTAGACTGTGTCCGTATTAATATCGACATTCCCGGCTCTTTCCTGCTTGCGACGTTGTGCTTCCCAGATTTAATGTCTGTTGGACTTATGCATACCGTATCGGACACGAGTCCGAATGACTGGCACTACCTATCCGAGGGGGGCGCTACATTGGTTCTCAGCTACAGGGGACCATCGGACGCGAGGTTTAATGGAATGGTCCTACGGTTGAGGAAAACGGACATCCGAAAGCCGAATAGCTTACCGGGCAATGCGCCAGCTAAGAATATACGCTGTGAACGTATTAATCATCGCCATGATGAAGACGAAGAGGTATCTCAAGCGCCTGATGCAAGTGTCATACAGCGCGAATGCCAGGAGAGAATCGTCGGACGTTTAATCCCCGGACGATACCTCCCTCGTTTGTCCCTCGTCGGGACCGATCCAGATTGGCTTTCGCAATTAGCGGATCAAGTGCATCGGAGGCGTCCTCTACTCCGAAGAGAAAAGGACGCAATCGATGTTACCAGGTCCAATGCGTTACTCGCTACGGATCTCACCGCAAGCGGCAGCTGGTCTATAGAAATTAAAGTAAGCGCGAGGTGCCTTCATTCGTGCATATTACGATGATTGTCCCTTCCTCAAGCCTAAGTGGGGTTTTCTCCCAAATGCGGCCCACCTATCACCGGAGACGAAACCTTACAAGACTCGCACGTGCAGATACTGCATGCACTCGTACTTGAAGTCCACCAAAGGCGAAGCTTCGGCAGAAGGCTTTTGCCCGCTTGATTTATATTCTGGTAAGAAGGAGCGAGTTGAAATCGCCCTATGCGCGTTATGGGACGAATGGATTGGCAAGGCAGGGCACATCAATAATCTCAAGATCTTTGTAGATGGTCAAACACTCACAGCCGACGATGTACGTGTCTCATCCGCGGTATTAGCTCCACCATTCAACAAGTACTTCCATTACAGCCAAAGTCCATGGAGGCCCTACGACGTGCCATCAAGGAATCGTCTTCCAATCCTCATTGCTTGGAAAGTGCCCAGTTGCGTGACGCGTTCGTTGAACGGGTTGCAGCTGTGCTCTTATCCTCCCAGTCCCTTGGAATCCTCGCGAGACTCCAGCGGACGCTCGATCCTCTTGATATTGAGGGGCTCACTTCCCTCTGGGATGGATACGATACATCCAAGGGCAACGTGCAATCTAATCCTCTCCCTGCCGAGCCTGATCCAACAATGGATGACTACGCGGCGTTTATCGACCAATATTTGACGTCCGGGAAGGTGATGGACCACGACCATCCCAGATTGGAGGACCTGCGGTATTACACCCTGTCCTACCTGCTTTCAGCTACATTCAAGGACTGTTCAATCATCGTTCGGCCCATCCTTTTCCACTCCCAAGATAACACAAACCAGGCAGACTTTTCCGGCCAGGAGCCTTCCGACTACCAGGACCCAGTCACTTTCATCGACCTTGACCCGAAGCCTATACGGAAGCTGCGCCACTGGGCGAAGTTGGACAAGGAAATAGTCGAGGCTTACAGACTTTCCGGGCAGCTGAAATCATGTTTCGAGGAGGTTGAGAGCAAATGAAGAGATGCGATAGAAGTCTTGCGCATAGCATGCTCGCAGCAATACGATCTCTAACCGTACTTATTCTTCATTTATTTGAACGAGTCATTCGTTGTACATACCAGCAATTGTCTGCGAGTTACATTATACTTCCTAGCTCTGGCAGGAGAGATCTATGTGCCCGATTCATATGCGATCGATGTGGGGAAGTGCGGGGTCACTTGATTATGATCCGGCACAGTTGGTTTCGGTAAGACCATGTCTGGGCGAAAGGCGGTCGTGCCTCTGACTTTGTCTATCCCGACGACGACCACGACGCTGTTATCAAAGCCTCTCTTGAGGGACCATGAATTTCTCTAGGGTGTGCCGACGTGCGTCTCGCCGTCTGATCCAAAGCAGTGTCCTATCCAGAGCCGGTCAACGGAGGCATGCGTCGTTCTACAATGCAGACATTGCAGGACTAACGGAAGACCAGACGGAGGTATGGATGTTCACACTGCATGCTTGTAACGATGTGATCCTGACAGACGTGTAGTTCAGAAATGCAGTCTCTGAGTTCGCTCAGAAGGAGATTGCCCCTCGAGCTGCTGAGATCGACCGAAGCAATAACTTCCCTTCAGTAAGTCAACTCCCAGCTTCGAAGTGAACTTTGGAGAATGAACTTGACAACACTCTCAGGACCTATGGGAGAAGATGGGCAGCATGGGTCTCTTGGGCATCACCGTCTCGCCAGATTACGGTGGTCTCGCTCTCGGCTACTTTAACCACACACTAGCCATGGAGGAGCTTTCCAGGGCGTCGGGGTCAGTAGCCCTCTCGTACGGCGCACACTCCAATCTCTGCGTGAACCAGATACACCGGTGGGGGACGGACAAGCAGAAGGAGAAGTACCTCCCGGATCTGGTGGCCGGGAAGAAAGTAGGGGCCCTGGCTATGAGTGAGCCGGGGAGCGGAAGTGACGTTGTCAGTATGCGACTGCGAGCTGATAAGATCGACGGTGGATACCGATTGAATGGCAATAAGTTTTGGTCAGTAGGTTGCCTGAGGCTTCGTCATCCCACGTTCGAACACTCATACATGTTTCGATAAAAGGATCACAAATGGACCCACTGCATCGACACTCGTGGTCTACGCTAAGACGTCGCCTGAGAAGGGTTCGAAAGGTATCACCGCTTTTATCATAGAAAAAGGTTTCCCCGGGTTCAGCACGGCCCAGAAGCTGGACAAGGTAGGCATGCGCGGTAGCGATACCTGCGAGCTCGTATTCGAGAACTGCGAAGTTCCTGAAGGTATATTATTGCCATCGTCGTGTTGAGCCTCGTCTAACAGCCGTCGGAACAGAAAACGTGCTAGGACAAGTAGACAGGGGCGCCGCTGTTCTGATGTCCGGCCTTGACCTGGAGCGCTTAGTGCTGAGCGGAGGTCCTCTCGGGTCAGCTCACAAGATCTGTCTCGCATTCTCGTCGCTGAATCTGCGTCCTCATGCGTTAGACTCATGCAAGCCGCCTTCGACTATGCCGTGGAGTATATCCATGAGAGGAAGCAGTTCGGTCAACCAGTCGGGACATTCCAACTAATGCAAGGTGCGCATACCTCTCGTGAAACATCGTTCACAACGTTCCTAATTACTTTCGCACCCTGTAGGAAAGATCGCAGACATGTACACCAAGCTCAATGCAAGCCGGTCATACGTCTACGCCGTAGCACGAGCCTGCGACCAGGGTAAAGTCAGCCGGCGGGTGAGTCGTAGAGCGCATATCCTCGCCGGGTCCGCGCTGAGTCGGCTTTGAGCAGGACTGCGCGGGAGCGATCCTGTACTCTACCGAGAAAGCGATCGAAGTCGCTTTGGAAGCTATGCAATGCCTCGGTGGGAACGGCTACATCAACGGTTAGTCGTTTGCTTCTTGACGACCTGCTGGGCTAAGCTAAAGGGCTTTGCAGAATACCCGACCGGTCGTATATTGCGTGATTCCCGACTGTATGCTGTCGGGGCTGGGACACAGGAGATTCGGAGAATGCTGATTGGACGGGAGTTTAACGAGCAGCTCAAATCCTAGTTCTATTCATACGGGTTATCACGGACAAGCAATGGACAAGCTAGTGCTGTATCGTACAGTCCATAAATTTTTGTCGCCGATACGAAGGCGGATATCTACTACACCATCTACACACTACCGAATGCTATTCGTGTTTAGGCTTCGGAGCTCTGACGGTTTTCCAGGGGGCACGCGCTTTGACCTTCCCCCCCCCCGTTCGTTCTTTGTACCGCTCGCCACTCGGGGTACGCCGCCGTCCAAAGCGTCCTTTATCGACCCCCTTTCATCGCGTTACATTATGCTACTACCGGCGCAGAACGGGTATAAAGCAGGCCAGCCTCGCCTCCCTCGCCTCTTCCCGTACCTCCCCCTTCTTTTAAATCCTGCCACGCAGCAGTCTTGCTTCCACCTATCTTACCTCGACAGCGAAGCAATGGCGGACACCGAGTCCCCCGCGACTCCGAAGCCCCAGAGCGTGTGCACACCCTTCCCGCCCGTCAAGCCGCCCAACCTGCCGCCGCGGCAGGCGCGCATGCTGCTGAACGTGCTGCTCGCGGACGAGGCCGCGCTGTGGGACTTCGTCGGGGCGCGCATGGGCCGGCCCTGCGCGGGCGGCGCGGACGCGCGCGCGCATGGGGCAGCCACGCTCCCCTCGGAGGGCGGGGGCGCCGTGGAAACCGCATTGGACGACGCAGACGCGAGGGCGTCACTCACGGACAAGGGGGAGGAGCGGTAAGCCGCGCCGGTCCCCGAGGGAGGACAGCACCGCTCACCCGCGCACGCAGCCCCGAGACCGCTACCCCGGCCGACCTCGAAAGCGGGGACGAACCTGGGCAGCTGTGAGTAACGCTTCCCGCGTATGACCCCGAGACTGCGCACCTCATGTCCCCCAGGGCCCGCGCGAAGAAGCGCAAAGTCGCTGCGGACGCGTCAAAGACGGATAGGACGAGGAGGGAGAGGCGCAAGACCAGGTGCGCCTGCGTGCGTGCGCGTGTGTCTTGATCCTGGAGCTAACGCACCCAATCTGCATAGCAGAGACAATAAACCCGACAAAGGCAAGAAGCGGCAAGTCCAGGTTATTGCAGAGCCAGAGCCATGCACTGATTTCGTCCAGGGAGCGGAGCAGCGACACCGATCGGTCAGTCAAAGGCCGGGAACCACCTAATAAGAAGTGCGGGACATCACCCATACCTCTCTTTCCCCTCGCTCATCTCACCGCACCCGTGCCAGACCACGCACAGCGCATATCCCAGCGCCGCCTACCGAACCTGCTGCGAAGCCATCCAGCACCGCCGAAGCGGCCAAGACAGACGGAAAGACGCCGTAAGCATCCGCCGACACCATCGCTCCGGCCGTGCTTGCTGACACGCCCCGCACAGAGCGAAACCCGCTAAGCCCAGGGCGACGCTCGCAGAGCCTCCATCGACGCGCGGGGCGCGGCGCTCGCCGCGCCTGAACCCCCCGAAACAGGAGGAAGAAGCGCTCTGAGCCGCGCGCGCGCGTGCAATCCAGTGGTGTCGGGGCCGCGCCCCGGAGGATTCGGAGCCCAAAGCCTGGTCCAGCAAGGACGAGTTGGCGTGCCAGCGCACCCGGATGCGCGCGCGATACCGGGGCATCGGACACGTCTAGCAGGTGCTCTTGCGGGATGTATCAAGCCGCATCCCGACAGCGCGCGCCGGCGCAGTTTCGACGAGCAAGTGTAGAGATGTCGGTGTGCGGTGCCAGCTTGCGCCTGGAGGGAGGGCGCCGGACGCATCGCCATCCATCGGCCGCGCGTATGCACCCCCTACTCAGCGAGTGAGTCCAGCGCAGAACGGAGGTAACGCCGACGTGCCTTCGTCTCCTTCAAAACCTCTCTTCCCGCCGACATTATGAACTTAGGTCGATGGGTTCACGCGAGAGCTTCGGACGTAACAGGACTGGTGAGAGGGTAGTGTGCAGTCGGAGGGGGGGGGGGTGATGGATTGTCAGGGTTGGACATAATAGATAGTGATAGTCTCGTCACAAACACGATTAAAGTTGATTGCGGGACCGAGCCATGTTGAAGCTAGAGCATAAGTAGTCCGCGTTCCGCCGATGCAAGAGACGAGTTCGCAGCAGTGATCCACGAGAACGGCGCTCGCCCTCACCCGTCTGGCACTCCCACCAGCGTGAACCTCGCGCATCCATAACAAACCAATCCTTCATCGGTACGGTCGACCGAGAAACAGAGCATTATTAGAGAGAACTTTTGTGGAATGCTGTTTGGTTGAGTTTAGAGCCCCGAGCGCGAGCAGATTCCTTGGTTGGCCAGCCAGCGTACGAAACGACCGGAGAATCCTGGGGAGATCCGCTTGGTACAGGAGACGCCATTACCGTGGCAATGCACCAGCTCGTTGATCATCGAATCTTCCACATCGGGAGCAGTGCAGCATTAGAAAGAGCTCCACGAGGATTGGTGATGGCAGAGCCACTCGCCTGGAGAGGCGGGCGCTGCGAGCGGGGCCCCGCCTGATTCGCGATCCTAGGACTTGGAACTACTGGGAAGGGCGGAAGCAAATCCGAGTCTGGCTCGTCCGTGCCGACGGTGGAGCTGGGTGCAGTAGGCGGAAGCTCGAGGGCTAGTGGAAGCGACGGTGAACGCCAGCTAACCAGGGTTGTCATCGTGAGCTACCTTGCTCATAGTTATCAGATGCGCGCAAGGACAGCAGGAGGGGACCCACAACGCCCGCTTGTCGATCGATGATCTCATCACGTGGCCCTGACGCGCCTTCCGTCGAACCTTAACCCTGCTCGCGCGGCCTGGCTCAAAGCATTGGCTGAAGATGCAGATACTTCCGAGGCAATCTTGCCGGCGGATAGGGTGGAGGGTGGAATGTGGGATCCCAGAAGCGGACCGCATTAGAAGACCGGCTCGGGATGCGACGTAAGGATGAGCGCAAGTTCGTGCAAACGAGGGCGGACTGTTTTGCTATCGGTATGTGGTTGGTATCGGTAGGTTTGGATTGAGAGCTGATGCGAATGTTGGCTATGGGCTCGTTTCCAGCAGCCATTTCGTTGCCAAAGGCGGGAGATCGCATCTGGGTTAATTAACCGTCGATCGCCCGATCGCCAGCTGGTGCCATCTCTTTGTGGAGCACTGCACGATTCGAGAGCAGCCATGACCAGAGTAAGCAGGCATACATCGCCCATCACTGCAACCGCGCTGCACCCTCGATTGACTAACCGTCGCATACAGTCTGCATTAGTACAACGACACTTGCCGTCAGCCACAGCAGATGCGATCTGGCCCGCCGTCAGCCAGCCCCGTTTAAGTACGCGCGCTGCCCCCGCGAGCCACGCACGCCCCTTCACACCTCCCATGGACACCCAGCCCCAGTCCCAGCCCCAGTCCCAGCCCCAGTCCCAGGCGCCGACGGAGCCCATGCCGGGGACGTTCTCGTCCAAGCTGATCCAGCCCATCTCCGCCCAGCCCGCGCACGCCCCGCCCCCGCCGATGTACCTCCCGCAGAACCCGTACGCGCTGTACAACCCGTTCGGCTACGCGCCCGTGCCGCTCACGTACGCCAGCCTCGCCGTCCCGCCCAACCCGACGTACCACCACCTCCTGCCCTACCTCGACTCCCTCATCTCCCAGCGCCGCGCCTCCAACCCCCACCCCCACCTCCCGCCCACCGCCCCTGCCAACCTCGTCTCGGGGTACAGGAACGGCGCGGCGATAGGGGAGCACTTTATCAACACCGAGGGCAGCTACTTCTGCCGCACCCCGAGCCCCGCCAGCAGGCAGCGCACCGCCCAGGCCTGCGTCAAGTGCCGCGAGCGCAAGACCAAGGTCCGTTCCACCGCTCTCTTTATTCTGTTTCGCCGTCTCATCACTCGCTTGCTTCGCCAGTGCACAGGCACGAGCCCCTGCGCGCGCTGCACCGCCCGCGGGCTCGTCTGCACATACGTCGCCCCGCGCGACAAGGACCACCGCGGGCCCGCGCGCCACCGCGCCGAGCTGCGCGACCTCCCGCCCATCCAGCAGCCCTCGCCCTTCTTCCGCCCCGCCCCGCACTTCCTCGGCGTCCCCGGGCCCGCGGGCGTCCCCATGCTCCGCGGCTGGGAGGACGACAGCGAGCCGGGCAGCTGGTGAGCCCCGTCCGCTCGTACGCGCATCGCGTGCACTTTTCACTGACGCGTGCACCACTCGCAGCCCCTCCTCCGCGACCTCCTCGCGCTTCTCCGTCTCCTCCGCGGGCTCGTCGGACTCCTCCCTCCCCCCGACGCCCGCCGACGACCCCGCGCCGCTCCCCTCGCCGTGCCTCTCCCCGCTCTCCCTGCTCGAGAAGCCGCTCCCGTCACCCCCCTTCATCGCCGCCCAGCCCTCCCCGCATCTCATGCACCCCCAGCCGCGCGCCGCAGGCCTGTTCCTCCCCTCCCCCGCACTCTCGCCCGTCTTCCTCCCCTCGCCCGCGCCCTCGCCCATCTTCCTCCCCTCCCCCTCGCCAGTGCCCACCGCGGAGTTCCGCACGAACGAAGACTACTACCGCTTCCTCGTCGCGCACCTCACCGCCGCCGCCGCCGCCGCCTCGCCGGAGGAGAGCCCCAACTGCACCTCAGAGGACCCGGAAGAAGTGAGCGTGAGCAGCGACGCGTCGATGGTCACCGTCGACCTCGCCTCCGACACCGACGCCGACGCCTCCATGGCGAGCATCCCCGCGCCGTCCTCCTCCTGGCGCGGGGGCGGGCGAAACATGGACGCAGACGCGACCCCGCGCGCGCCGCAGCACCCGAATTCGTTGCATCTCCTGCTGAACCCGCCGGTGCATGTCCACGCGGTGACGCCCTCGCCGTCGGCGCTGCTCGCGGAGTATTTGACCGACGACGTGTTGACGCCCGCGAGTACGGGCGAGGACGGGGAGACGGGCATGGATGTTAGCGAGAGCTGTGGGGGGTTCAGTTAATCTGTGGGCACAGGGGCACAGGGATTGGGCTTGGTTTAATTGTGCGGAGCGGCGAGCGAGGTTGGTTGTGTTGTGAGAAGTAAAATAATAAAATGAATGTTGCATAGCTTGTAGCTTTAGCACGCTTTCTGGAGCGCTTGTTCGTAGATTCGTTAGCTTGTGTGTATTGCTTATTGTTGGCATAGGAATAGGAAATGTATCATTAGTACTTTCTATCACCTTGGTCTGACCCACACTTTTGGATAGTATCACCAGGGAAGCATTAACTGCAATACAACCTACCAGGCTAGTAATCTACAACGATACAAACAGTCCGCATGCATAAACAGCTCAATCCCGCTCGTCCGCCCTCTCAACCTGCTGTCGTTTCCGCGAGCCACCCCTGTGAAACAGACAGTGTCAGAAACTCACAAATCAAGAACACGACGATGCACCACGTACGCCTCAGTATCCAGCCCCCGCTTCCTCCCGCTCTTCGCCTCGTCCAAGAACTTATCCAGCCCAAACACATCCGTCGTGTCCTTCTCAAACTGCACCGGGCCCTCCCGCGCCTCCTGCTCCGCCGCGCCCTCAAACCGCCCCCTCCCCAGCCCAAACCGATCATTATCCAGCGCCTTCGAGATCCCCTCCTCCGTCCCGCCCCCAAACGACTCCTCATTCCCCTGCTCAATATTCCCCCGCGCCTTATAAATCGCCGCCGCCGCGCTGCTCCCATGGAACAGCGGGCGGTCATACAGATTATACGCCTCGTCGTCCGCAAAGCTCCCCGCCAAGCTCTCCTGGTTAAACAGCCGCGAGTCGAGCATGCTCTCCTTGCTCGTGCTCGGCTTCGCCAGCCCGAGCGCGATCTTCTCAGAGATATCGCGGTTCTGCATCCGCGCGAGGTGCTTCGCGCGCTGCTCCGCGCCCATGTTGTTCATCCGCAGCTCGCGCTCGCGCTCCCGCCGCTTCTCCTGCCGCATCTGGTCGCGCAGCCGCGCCGCCTCCTCGTCCTCGCGCTCCTCGCGCTCCGAGGCGCTGCCGCCTTCGGAGTCGCTGCCGTACGCCGCGAGCCCGGATTTCATGGCCGCTTGGCTCTGGGCGGCGGGTCGTGCGGGCGCGATGCCGCTCCGCTCCTCGCGCGCGCGTTGCGCGAGCAGGCGCAGGTTCTCCTCTTTTTGCTCCTTCTCCTTCTGCGCGAGCTTTTGCTGCATGAGCGCGCGTTGCCGGACTTCCTCGCGCGCGTGCCGGTCCGCGATGTAGAGCGACTCGGAGAGCTTGGCAAAGTTGTCGTTGATGTGTACCTAGAACGAAACACAAGTATTAGCTTGATCTAGTGAAACAGCGCCTGACGCTTACATCCTGGAGACCACGCCCATCGGCCGCGAGACGCTTGTCGAGAGGGATGGTGTACCCCTTGTTGTTCTTCCAGTTCGAGATGCACGGCGGGATCATCCACTCCTTCTGCTCCTGCGCGGTGGCTTTGCGGGGCGGGCTGCGCAGCACGGGCGGCGGGGGGCTCGGCGGGCCCCGTGGGATCTTCTTGTGCTTGAACCGCGGTGGCTCGAGCGGGTCCTCCACGACCTCGCTCATCTTGATAATCCGCTGCTTCAGCCCGTTTGCGCCCGCCTGCTGCCCGGGCGTGTAGCGGATGAAGCTCGTCTTGCCCTGCGCGTCGGGCACGTTCTTCGGCTGGGCCGCCTTGATCTTGCCGTTGACGAGCTTCTCGAGCGCGGCGCGCGTGCGCTCCGTCGTGGCCTGCACTTCGTCCTCGGAGGGGCGCTCCATTTCTTTTTCGGCGTCCTCGAGGTCTTTACGGTAGGCGATCGGGATGAGGTCTTTGAATTGCGATTGCACCTTTTTGCCCTCGCGCTGACCCTGGTGCACGATGGCGTCGTAGCGGACGTTGCCCTCGGCGTCGACTTGGAGAGCAAGGGTGTTCCCGGCGGCGGTCTGGAAAAGATTGTTTGTTATATATTGGACCTTAGTGTGATCTCATGCGCACCTTCTTCTTGCCCATCTGCAGCGGATACTGGGCGACATGGCACTCGGGATATGCACCTCCATCGCCTGGAAGCAAGAGATGAGTACAAAAATATCGCATCCCGCAAAGTGGATACGCACCAAAGTCCTCCTGGCTCTGGGGCTTCCAACCCTTCCTCTGTCCATATGGCGGGATGACTGTCCGGGTGGAGATCAGGGATGTGGACTGGGATTGCGGCTGCGAAGGCCCGACTTGGACGTCGTCCTCGTCGTCCGCGATGGCTGGGGCATTCAGGGGAGCGGGCAGCACAGAGGCGAGGGCAGCCATCGTCGTAGTAGTGTACAGAGAGCGTTGTAGCGCAAGTGGTGGATCCGGCGGTGGCGATTGTTTGCCTTGTTTGTCCGCGCTTGCTTACCTAGCCACGGCATTACCCGGTCATTACAACGCGTTCAAGTCCGAATATCCAAACGTCTCGACTGTCCTCCCTTGAAACCACAGTCCGGTGCACATACAGAAAGAGTGAAGCTCTGAAGACATACTTCTGAGGCCCTGATACTACGACTCCTTCCAAGCGGTGCGGCGAGCGCCCTCATAAACCGCCGTCGACCTTGAAAATTCTAAACTTCGTTCCACTGGAACGAACCTTCAATTAAATACGACGAGAGTTCTCACTGCGGCAGCGACAATGCACAGGGCTTTGGCAGTGCAGGACATCCTTCACGAGATCTTCGTGATGCACATGGCCGTGCAGCTGCCGCAGACGGTCTCCTTTCCTCGATACGGGTGGGAATTCGCTTGGGAGCCAGAAAATCTTCCCGAGAAGCAAAATGACTTATATCACGCAGCGTTGACGTGTAGGACATTTGCCCCTGCAGCGCTGGACGGACTCTGGAAATGCATGGACAGCCTTCTTCCTCTTCTGCAACTCCTTTCTCCTCTGCGAACAGATGGCTTGGGTACCTGCGTGAGTGTTGATACCAGTTGTACATCTCGGATTGCTCTTAGATTTGAGTCCCGTCCAGGTCATTGGAGAACATATATCTCCCCGTGAGCACCAGAGCTTCAAAGCGTATGCACGTCGTATCAGATGGATGCGATATACCCCGGACTCAGAGCTCCATAGCGCCTTGATTTACTTGTCGGACATATTTCCGTCGCCCCTTCTGCCTCGTATTCAGGTATTTCAATGGCGCGGCGTACCGTTTGATCCTGGGGTGCATCTCTTCTGCCCCTCAAATGTGAAGATGCTAGACCTGGCGGTTGGTCCGGGGCAAGACAGCGATACAGCTCTGAAGAGCGTTCTCATAGATATGAGCAATGCATCCCCTAGCGTTGAGCACCTGCAGTTGCGTTCCGAACGTCTGGTAGCCTGTTTGGACGAATTCTCTTCATGGACAGATCTACGCTCGCTCACCCTTGTAGGATCACTAATCGTCCTCGACGACGACAGCTTTCGCGCCATCTCGCAATTACCGTCCCTGAATAAAATATTTGTGCAAGGGGGCGTCTTGAATATGCGTATGCAACCTGTCGCCTCAGGCTTCCAATGCCTCAAGCAAGTACAAATTCGTGCTGCCAATGCGGAGGGCATAACGCGTCTCCTCCGGTCGCTACCTCAAGGTCTGAATACTATTACTGAGATTGACATTTCCCTATCCTCCTCGACGGGGGATTCCATAGAGCACCTAGAGCTCCTTCGCGCTCTTCACTTCCCGAGACTCCGCACGGTCAAGCTAAATTCGGCCCTGAGCCACGTAGACGACGCTGCTCTGTACACGGAAGACGCACTTTCTTCGCTCATGGACTGCAGACAACTTCGTTCACTCGACGTTATGTGCGACCACATCGCGTTCCGCACAACGGACCAGGCTGTCCGCAAAATGGCATTGGCTTGGCCGCGCATCAGGCGCCTCTCTTGGATACAACGACAGGAGCCAAATGTTATCCCGGAAGACCTACCGACTATCCTCTCATTTGAGCATTTTGCGAGGCACTGCCCATCCCTTCAAATTCTGGGCCTCATTGTGAATGCGAATGTTACATTGCCCAAGCGTCCCCCGGTGTTCTCGCATAACCTGTGGAAACTTGATATGATGGAGTCTATTGTAGGGGAGGAGGGGATAGAGGCGGGTCCAGAAGCACTATGGCACCTGACGGATGTCGCACGGTACTTGGATTGCCTGTTCCCTGCCATTGATACTTTGGAGGTAGATGCGTATACACCTTGGGAAAAAGTCTTCCACATCATAGCAGCCTGTCAGGCTGTCAGGAAGGACCAAATAATTAGGGAGACTCGAAAGTAGGAAATGCATACAGCGTGGAGGCCTCAGGTGTGGAGTTGAATATGATAATTCATAGTCGAACCTTAAGCTCTGTGGCTCAAAGCATTTGGCACATCGGCTGTGCTTTCTACGTGCGCATCCTATTTTCATACTGCGTGCCCGGTGATTCTGAAGCGCATCCTCCGTTGACGTCTGCGGGTTGCTCCAGCATTCTGATCCCGCCACGAGCCGTGCTCCGTCCTTGGACGCTGCCGAGCATGGGTCCCTTCTTTCACGTCTCTTTGCTGGAGATTTTGTGAAGTGAATCTCTCGTTGGCGCAGCCTTGTGTGTATGGGATCCGCCGGCGGACTGTCGTTGGAAGCTGCCGAGCATAAGTACCTGTTTTTCTCGCGGAAGGAGAGTTTTTGAAAGGAATCTGAGATTCCTTTCAAAAACTCTCCCTCGAGGTTTCTTGACGTTGCTCGAGCACCTGATCCGCTTGCGGTCTGTCCTTGGAATCTACCGTGCATGCCGCGAGTCAAGTCCTGATATAAGGGAACTGCACCGCTGGCATTGTACACGCCCTCGATCCCGCCGCCGCTCAACGTTCACTGGGGATGCGACCGTCTACCTGGATTCGGTTCCTTGCGCAGATTACAATATGCCCTCTTGAATGCTCTCAAACGTGAATGAATCAGGATGGTTTTGGTTCCGATTTCTGCTCCCGTGCTATGCGGCTACGACCTCGAAGATCCTCTATAACGCGCAGGCGGTTGTAATGATTAGTACCATCGAATTCATTCAAAGACGATCATATTCTAGGTTTCTATACGGCCAGACCGCCACGGCATCGGACAGCGATGCAGACCAACTCGACGCTGATCTCGATCGACAGCCAATAACGGAATCAATACGAAGTCGCAACTGGTGCGCTCTGATTGGCCCAAGCAGAGTAAGAACGCAGAATCGCAATGACATTAGGGTGGCCAGCCAATCAGAACGAGTGCGTTAGTGATGACGTAGTGCCGGGAGACCATCGAGAGGACACTCCACCGTCGAGGCAAGTGCACTGCTGAGAGCAGCAGCCAAGTCGCACAGATCGGCCTGTGCGGTGCGTCATGGGCATCATCGCGCGTCACCGGCGTGCGCGTTATCCATGCCCCATCGCCCGCTGCTGCCAATAAGAACGGCCTGATTCCCAATTAATAATTCCAGAACGCACTGATCTCGAGCAGATAGGCTTAGCATGTTCGCCCGCGCTGCTATAAGACCGGCTTCCTCTGCCCTGCGTGCCCGCCTTGCCCCTAAACCCACTACCCTATCCACTCGTTACGCCCCCGCGACTTTGAACGTTTCGCGCACGATGGCGACCGCTACGAAGCTCGACGTGCTTGAGGAGATCAAACTCGACCACGACAATGTCCGGGACCTCTGGTCGCGCTTCCAGGCTGCGACCTCGCGAGAGGAGAAGGCGTCGATCGCGAACACTTTGATCAGGGAGATGGCTGTCCACGGTGATGCTGAGTGAGTACGGCGTCCATTATGAGGAGAGGCGTGTCTGATCGGTGTCCGTGATTAGGGAGATTTCGGTTTACAACGACTACCAGCGGCTAGGCCTCCCTGGCACTGCTGAGCACAACAAGGGTAAGCCACCGAGTGTTTGTCTGTGAGCTCTTTTGACCTGTTGTGCCGCACAGAGGAGCACGCGGAAATCAAGAAGGCCGTGTACAACGCCGATTCTGCATCGACGAAGCAGGACGATTACGACGAAGTCCTTGGCAAAGCCGTCAAAGCCTTTATCACGCATGCGCAGGAGGAGGAGAACGAGCAGTTCCCCACCATCAAGGCCAAGCTCACTCCCGAGGAGAATGACGTGAGTAGTGCATGTAGTGGGTGTATGCGCACCTTTTGACTTTGGTATAGAAACTCGCTCGCGAGTTCCTGAAGGCTCGCCGTATGGTCCCGACGCGGCCACACCCCGCTGCGCCCCAGACCGGTGGCGTCGCACAGAAGGCGGCGGGTGCCTTCGGATCGTTGCATGACAAGGTTGTTGAAACTGTTGGCGGACGCGAGTTCGTCGAGCTCAAGTATAAGCACCCGGAGAACTTCTAGATCGCGGACCAGCGGGCGTTAGGATGAGGATGAATGTACGAAGTCAATGCATGTTGTACAGTAGTGTATACAGTAGAGTCTGTCAGAACCCATACCTCTCATAACCCATAACCTGCAATAACCCATAGGATTTGGTGGTCCACGCAGTCGGCTCACAAGCCATAAGACTGTCATTACGAGATTGAGGTGATAATCTGGTATATTATTAGCACATAATGTTCTGACCTATAAATGAGTGTTACTATGGCCATGTATGGTATAAAATGCCATTCATCTCCTAACCTCGTCCCCACACGCAATATTCAGGCGATGGCTACAGCGTAATCAGAGAGAGTGCATCTTACCACCGGCCCGGACGTGCCGGCCACCCGTGCACTGAATCGACCTGCCATTTCGGGCAGCAGACATTTTCTGTTGGCGAACTGGCATGAGCACCGACAATGGCCCATCGCGCCCGCAGGACCCGTCGGGCGTGCGCATCGTCCTCGGCCGGCTAGGCATCCCCGCATGGCTCCTGCAGCGGCCCAAGCTGCCCTCCCGCAACTGGCTCATCTTCCTCTCCGTCACCTCGTCCGTCGCCGGCTGCTACATCTACGACCGCCGCGAGTGCAAGCGCATCCGGCGCGAATACGAGGATAGGGTGCGCTGGCTCGCCGAGGAGCCGCTCGCGAGCAGCGACCTCCCGCGCAAGGTCGTCGTGTACGGCGCCAAGTGGCCCGGCGACGACGACTGGGACCGCGCGATGCGCTACTTTCGCAAGTATGTCAAGGTCCGCCGACGCGCTTGTCCTCTGCTTGCGTAGCTGACCCGGTCTGTGTGCGTACAGCCGATTCTCGTGGCCGCGGCGGTGGACTATGATATGATCAAGGGTCAGCGGCACGGCGACATCGCGCGGCGCCTCGCCGACGAGGTGAAGGCGCACCGCCGGCTCGCGCTGGGGCTCGACAAGCCCAAGGAGTCGATCATGCCGCTCCCGACGGACCAATCACCTGAAGCTGTCCGCCGGCGCGAGCTCGACGGCGGGCTCGTCATCGTCGGCCGCCCGACGTTCAAGGAGTTCATGGCCGGCCTGAAAAGCGGGTGGAGCGAGAGCGCGCGGAGGGTGGATCGGGAGGAGGAGCTGGCGCGCGTGCTGGCGGACGACGGCGTGTTCGACGAGCCGGAGCCCGAGGTGGGGGACGTGGGCGCGCTGGACGGCGAGCCCATCCCGACGCCGTCGAAGCTCCCGCCGTCTGCCGGTGTGTACTCGCCCTTCCAGGCGATCGCGCAGCAGCGCGCGGCACCGAAGCCTCGCTCCCGGGAAGAGGAGGCCACGAGCGAATTGCTCGATACGCCGCCCGGGACCATCACGCCCCTGCCGCCGCTGCTGCTCGTCCCGTTCACGAACTACCTCGGGTTCAAGCAGATCCCGTACATGCTCTGGGACTTCTTCACCGAGCGGAAAAAAGTCCAGGCGGGCGCCGAGGCGGCGTACAAGCTTATCATGAAGCACACGCGCCCCTTCCACGGGCCCTCTGACGTCCCGCCCGCAAACGAATCGAATTTCATCACGCCAGCAGGCTCGGACCTCGACTTCGACGCCGCCGTGGAGCAGTACTACAAGTCCTCCACGCACAAGCTGCCCGACGAGATCGCCAAGGCGCGGGCGGACTACTACGCCGCGCTCCCCGCGCGCCTCAAAGCGGCGCGCGACCTCGCGCGCGGGCTGCGCGAGCCCACCAAGGAGGAGCGCGCGAACCCGCCACCGACGGAGGTCGAGCTGCGCAGCGAGCGCATGCGGAAGGAGCTGAGGTGGCGGAGCGACGAGGAAGGATGGGAGATTATCAGGCCGGACCGGCCTGTTGCGTGGGACGAGCGGTTTAGGGATGCGTTGAAGGTCTTTGTGGACCCGCCCAGGGAAGAGGAGAGGCGTGAGTCGGATTAGAGCGCACGACATGACAAACTTTATAATTGCATAATACGACTTTTGCTTCACTGCTCGCTCGTACAGGGTTCGTTGACAGGCCAAATGGCACGACATTTCGGCAAGCCCTACAGCCCAAAACATTTACAGTATTCATGGCAAAAACTCCACAGCACCACTAGCGAGCCAGGCATCGAAAGCCGCGATCCCATCGTCGTAATCGTCCTCCTCTTCAAGCGGATACGTACTCGTAGCCTGCGGTTCCTCGATATTGGGTCCTTGGGGCTGTCCTTGGCCATCACGATTGTCCCTCTTGTTAGCGGTTGCAGAGACTTCAACGACTTCTTGCGGAACTTGAGCACGCTTCATATCTTTAGTCGATGGGTCCGGGGACCTGGAATGACCACCCCCATAAGTAGACGAGCCGGCAATTGTCGAGCTGGTGGAGGGTACGATCTCGAAAAGACTCTCGTCCAGAGTGAATTCTTCCTCTTCCATGTCCAGAGGATCTTCAGGTTTGCCAGGCGATTGCAGTGGAGTCGGCAGCCTAAAGTTTGGAATATCGTCGTAGTACGCGTCCATACCAGGGGAAGACGGCTGAGACCCAGGCAGAAAGAGAGGTTCCGCACGCTTGGTAGCAGTGTGCGCAGCTGTAGGACTACTGACGGTAGCCAATTCCACCTCTCGACGCCGCTTAGCTGGGAGCTGGTCGTTCATAGGACTGAGCTTCCTCTTTGGACCAACAGAAGACGGCTCCCTAGCAGGTGTTGACGCAGCTTTCTTACCGGTTCTTGCTTCGTCGGAAGGCATCTGAAGGATCAAGGCATCCAGTTCTGGGTCAGAGAAGTCCACATCGGAAGAAACAGGCCGTCTTGGTGTAGGTGCACCCATGTCGTGTACGAGATCAGTCGGGTCAGGAAGGTCCTCTTCGATTTCATCCGACGGTGCTTGCATTTCCTGTTCGCGATCCCCATCGTTGAGATCAGCAAACTCTAGGTCAAAATTAGGCTTTGTTTTAGGCGTCTTGGCTGCGGTAGACTGCTCCAATTTCAGGCGGCGTCCCTCCGCAAGCCCGAGACTGTTGGCTACGTTCGTCCGCTCGTGCAGCGCTTCAAGTTGCTGGAGCCTGGAGTCTGGACCTGCCTTCACTGTCCTAGTGCTTTCATGTTTCTTGCGCTTCGGCGCATCCTCGGTGTGGAATTGGTGAATCTGTCCTTCGTTCACGTTCGGGCGTGGCGATACCGGCGTACCCTTGTCAGCAGCGGCGTTCTGTGTTCGCTTCGGAGGGGGCGGGGGTTTAGGAATACCCTCTTTGCAGCTGTGTCCTGTCGGTGAGTAATAACATAATGACTGAGCACCACGAAATCACCAGAAGTGTCGACATTTCGTCTTGTCTTTGCAAGGGTGGTTGCACCTGGGAAAGTATGAGCAAAGGACTCCGCGATTCACCGAACCATGTGCGTACTCGTAGTTGCCATTAGATAACTTCTTCGGCTCGAAATCCACAGTTCCCAATACTGAGGCACTCGTTCCGCGTCCGCCTTTATGAGGTTGAGCTTTAATAGGAAACCTTGACATGTCACGACGATCTGCTTGCCAGTATCCAGCGCGATCAGCAACGGTTGTCCAAAAGGCTGGAAGAGAGTAGTCCACCGTTTGGTTTCGTCAAGTCCTTTACCGGTTTATCCTCTTGTTTATCCTCTTCATCTGAAGCTGTATACCAGAAGTTTGGGTCGTCCTCCAATCCTTGGAGGTCGGCTTCCTATAGATTTGTTAGACATGTAACCGCGCCATACCATCGCCTGACATACCACAGAGTTGAGCGGTCGAGTATTAACAACTGGAAACTCCGTCGCGTTTATCTGCGGCTTATACATCTTCAATACCGTCACGCCAGCTATACTTTCCTAGGTGCCAGCAATAGTTCAGTATAGATACACGGAGAGAACCAGACCATCGAACCGAAGCTATGTAGACATGGATAGATTGGCTGGGTTTCGTAAGGTCAGCCGTGACACTAAAGCTCTTAGACGCAGTTAGAGCCTTGGTCCTGTCAAGCGAAGATGTCAGGGATAGAACCTCGAACTATTGCGCGAACGTACGAGATCCGGCGAAAGTCGACGAAGTCGAGATCAGACGTTAGGGTTAAAATTGCGGTCATGTCCCCTCGCCTCGCCTTATTCTTCTTTGGCTTCGGTGCATGCGATGCCTGATCTGAAGCCAGTCCGCATTCAACCAGGATTTCCACGTTCACTGGGCCTTTCCCGCCCCTCGACGTGATAGCTTGCTCTGTGATGGTTAGGATATACCGGGGCAACTCCGCCAGGCAAGCAAGGACTTCATGGCCGAATGGTGGGCGACGATTCAATAGCTGTAACAGAAGCGGTGAGGTAGGTATTGCCAGGGAAGGTTGGTTTGGTTACAGTTTCGATCCTAAGTGGATCCTGGTCGCGCAGGGTGTGCAGGGACGTCACACCATGCTCAGCTAGAACCTTTTCCGAGTTGTGCGTAACGCCAGGGATAAATATTGAGGATTCACACCTTGATACTAGCGATACGTGTATTGAATAACGATTAAGCGGCAAGGGTGTCGTGAGAAGACTCACGATTTCTCGCCTATTTGTTCGAGTTGGCGCAACACCACAGGTCTATCCTCCCAGGCCTTGGCAGTGAAGCAGCGAAGACTGAGGAGCCATCAGTACTAAGACAGAGCCTATATGCTGCGACTTACAGTTCTAGCCCGAATTTGATCTGAGCACCATATTTCTTCACTAATGACACTTCCACCACTACCCTTGCAATTCTCCCTACGTGCCGGAAGACACTCAGTGCATCAAGAGGCGGCTGACTGTCCGAGCTCTTGAAATCCGAAGAATTCAAAGGTATACCTCCGAGCACAGCCTTCAATGGCGTTGGTATGATGAGAATGGCATACGAGCATAGTCATTACCTGAATCAGGAGAAAGACCTTGTCCGCAGGTTTCTCGACCTTCTTGATCTTGAATCTTATATCTTCATGTTCCCGAAGTCGGTTGTAAACCTAGCAAGACATTTGGTTCTTACACACCAATGAGGAACTAAAGAACGTACGGTTTTCTCTCCCTGTCGGAGTTTAAGATCGGAGAATCTGGACGTTTCGATAAGTTCCAACACAGGGAAGACAAACGGACAACGAACTCATCAGCTGCGGCTATGGCTTCCAGCTATGCAACCGAGGAATGTTATGGATTAGCCGAGGAGCCTGAAAACCCGCAACATACCATTTCACGCATGTTCCCACGTGCGGGCAGACTCATGATCAACTTCATCTGAATTATACTGGATGATTAGACGATGGGATGCATATCTGCAATGACTGACCGTCGCTTGACGCACATAGAACTGAGCGTCGTCGCCGCTTAATGAGCATGCTTAATTGAGTAGTAGTTATTAAGATTACCTTGCTCATTATATCGCCATATTCGGTCGACCGAAGACTGCCGGAGTCATCATCCCCATCGTATTCCAGGAGCTCCGAGTCTTTTAGGGCCGTGACACTATGCAACACCATCTCATCTAGCCTCTCCTGCCAGGACTGACCGGTCGTCTTCCCTATCGCGTAGTGAGACGGGTTTCTTTGTAGCCTCTGGAAGAGGAAAGAGTTATACAACCACTCTTTGGCCGTAAATACGTCGGTGATCGTGCCCAATCCCACTTCCGAGTTAAGATGTTCGGAGAGATTCTGATGAAGACAGCTCTCGAGGACAGTCTTTCCTTGAACGAGGTCTCGATACTTCGCCTCTAACTCCGTCTCACAGAGAATGATCGCAATGCCCTCCTTGTCTGACGGTTCCCATTTTAGCAGGAAGCAGCCTATATGTAATGTATTCCGTACCAAATTGAGGGCGACCCTAGGATGCAACAAACAATCCGGATGGGAGCAGCTCGGAGAAGTAAAAGGAGCATAACGTACGGCGCGACCCATCATCTGTACTATGTCAAGATCGGAATATTCCTTGTATCCGTCCGTTTGGTACATCTTGACTCCTCTAATGACGACCGTGTGGGCAGCTACATTGATGGAGGTTAAGTATTCCTGTGAGGTATAGCAATATTCTGGTGTCTTACGCAGGTTGACTCCAACTGCCAATGTCTGCGGGCCATACCTGTCAGGTTAGAAACCACGAAATTATTTCTATCACCTACAGACGTCGCCACCACTAATCGCAGAATCTTCTCCATATACAAATGCTCCGTCGCCCGCCGATCATCCATACTGAGCCCCGCATGATGCACACCGATGCCGACTGATGCTAGCTCTGCGGAGGTCGCGCTATAAGATTACATAGCAAGGCAATAGTCGCGTTTTAACTTACTTTCTAAGCGCTTATCGTTAAACTGCTGGCTGATTCTACGCGCATCGTCAGCTGTACCCCCTACCCGCCTAGCACGTATTCCCTTACTTGCGAGGCTGTGACCAAGGCAAGGGCTTTTTGGCCTGAGACGCTCTCTCGTACTCCGCAGCCAGGTGCTCTGCGGTTACCAGTACCCCTGAGTCGACTCTTATATCAACTCGTTGACTATCACCGGACGTACGTCGTACGTACCTCGTCGAGTGGCAACAAAGACAAGAACCGGCTTATTCACCGAGTGCTGCTGCAGCACTGGGAAGAGGTGCTTATCCAGACTGGCCGAAAACGCGAAATCGTTCTGGTTCCTGTGACGTGGAACACCGTAGACGAACTTCGTCAATTTACACGGGCGAAACTCCTCTCCGAACTAGGAGTGTCATAACGGGGTGTAAATAGTAAGAGGGCATTGATTGGAGCCGCCTACATACCTGAAAGATCTTCGCCGGGCCGGTCTTATTCCGGGAACCTACCCAACTGGCAATATCCCCGATATTTGGGACAGTAGCAGATACCATCATGAAGCGTACAGAGGTACCGCGCGTTTTCATCCTAGAGATCACGACCTCCAAGGTACTGCCTCTAGATTCATTCAGGATATGCACCTGCGTCCATAGTGCGTGTAAGATGGGCGTAGTTTGGTATCATGCACGCACCTCGTCGACCATGAATAACTGGACTTGGGATAGGATTTGCCCGTAGTCTCGCCTGTTATTAGTATGAACTAAGTAGGGGAAGAAACCGCACGGGCATAAGGATGTATACGCACCAGTGCCTGGTCAGGCTATCCCATTTCTCTCCCTAATCTCGGCGGCATGAACAAGAGAAAGACTGTGGATAGCAGAGACAGACCGTGGTTATACTGAAACGGCCGAACGTTATCCTTAAGATACGGTATACGACCTTGAAGTCATACGTACATAATAGTAGCATTCTTAGCGTCTCCCCAAGCACTCTTGCCAAACTGAACAGTATCGCCGGTTAGCTCGCAGCCTGTATCAATGTAAGCTGATGTCTGACGCCATCCGTCTCTTTCCAAACGTACTGACATTTGACACCCAGCACTTCAAACTTGGTGGTCCATTCTCGGAACCTTTCGGAGCACAACGCCTAGGTAGGTTGGATTATCCTGTCAGTGGCGAAATGCCGCGGACGCGCATATATCACCTTAGTTGGAGCCATATACACGCATTTTGTCGCTCGTGCACCGGTGCCAGATTCCATAAGCAAGCGGATTATAGCAAGTTCGAACAGAACGGTTTTACCGCTGCCAGTGGGTGCTACCGTTGGATAAGATGAAGCTTCTATCTGATAACCGCGCATATATCCTACCACTGACAACCTGGGTGTTCGCATCGTCAAGAGAGGTGGATTTCCGGTGAAATAACTGCAGTCATACCAGATTTTCCTCGGAACACATGATCTATAGCCTTCAGCAGAGTTACCATACAAATATGTGGCGCGACTCACGTCGTCGAAGCATATCGATTGTATAGCATTGAAGACTCCAAATTTGAACGACGCGCGGTAGACGTCAGCTTTCACAAAGGTATGGCTATCAGGTTCAGACTTCGCCAATATCGAGTAACATACGGAGATCTGATACTGGGCGCAGGCGGATTCCGGGTGTATTTCTTGGTACATGTCTCTCCTGCGTGCTCGCGGTAAGTTGCGGAGTCGCAGGCAGATTAGCGCCCGATGGGTGGTAGTTGGCATAAAATCGCCCATATCCTTCCTCGTATTGATCTACACGGGACTCGTCATCAGGTGCCATAACTTCGGGGACCCCTTAGCACCAGGATACGAGTCTGGATGCTCACAAGACGGCGGATTATCCTGCTGGCGTGGAGTTGCGGCGCGACCTATAGCGTAGGATGACGTGCCTGCCTGATAGAATCTTGGGACGCCTTCAACATCCGTGCTTGCTACGTGTTGGCCTGGCTGCTCATATTGATAATCCTCACTGATAGGATCTTCAAGCAAGTGACGCTGGTACCCCGCGCGATGATAAGACTGGTTCCTTCCAGGGGGACATGGGGATGATCCTTCTACCGTAACCATCAGTTAGAATGTCAACATGTCTATAAGTACCCCGCATATAGCGACCTAGGTCTTCAGCGTATTCGAGATCGAATGCTGAGCCCGCGACATGTGTCTGAGAGCCATAGCCTGCAGCATAGCTTGAGTCTCCATCAATCTCAAGACCATATTCTCGAGCCAGTTCATCGAACGACTGGTCCTGGTACATCATGGAGAGGTGTCTGGCGTGGTACCAACTGTCCGACGAGAGGTCATGCTACGGCCGGCAAGTGCCGCGAGTCGCGTCACTCACGTGAGCGTGTCTCCGTTACCTCGCGCGTCTGTGACACTGACCGTCACCTTCGAACTCCTTTAACCTGTACTACTACTAGCCCGTAGACTCGTGTGCCAGACCCTCACATTCCTCAATACTACAATTATGGCCGACGCGCACGCTAAGTCCAAGGACAAGAAAGCCACAATTGAAGATATGATTGATAAGTGGGTCATCATCTGCGAGGAAGCCGCATTTGTTCATCTGGGATTATGCAGGATTCACTATTCCGATCGGTATTCTGACGACGAATATGAATATCGACATGTTATCCTTCCGAAACCGTTCCTTCGGTACCTACCTAAGGAATACTTCAACAAGGATGATTCGGGAACGCTGAGATTGCTGACGGAAGAGGAATGGCGAGGCATGGGGATTCAGCAAAGCTTAGGATGGGAGCATTACGAAGTCCATGGTCCGTATGAATGTCCCTGAGCTACCATGATGTGTTTGCTGATTGCGAGCTGCAGCACCTGAACCCCATGTATTGCTTTTCCGTCGACCGAAGTACCTTTCCCGCAAAGACGAACAACTAGCTCTACAAAGCAAGCTGGCGGGGAACGGCCGAAAGGATATACGCCGAAAATGACATCCAACCAGTTTCCACGCTCTCATGTTCCCATTGGGACTTGTGTTTGTCCTTCCGCTCTCGCCTTTGCATTTGTTGATATTGGATTCCCGTAACGTTGTACCATAGGCACCTGTTACCCATCATACGCTCCTGCTCGCTCCGCTCTCGGTATAGCACTATTCTGGTGACGGCCGTCTACATCTTTCCGCCTTTATTTCTGCCCAAAGTCCATTCGTGGCTAATATCTATCCCATACCATCTCCAGAGAGGTCAATCAACGCTTTATCACCGATATCCAAGGTTCTGAGACGTTGCGAGCAAGTTCTATCGCCCATTTTCGATTATGATATTACAACAAATCTACATCAAGACACGAAACGATTACACACCCACCTATAACTTGGCTGCGGTTGTATCCTTCCACTCGCCTGCCGGCCTAGGATCAGGCGAAGGCTGTAGAGAACTCTTGAAGGTTTTGGGATCCTTGATGAAAGTGACTCCTTCCAGAACGTCCGTACTGGTCTCTTCTGACACCTGGGCCGGATGTTGTTCGACTACCTTGGGGATGCTTGCCAGGAGGTTCTTAGTTATCTCCTCACTGAGACCGGCGGTGGTGGATTCGCTCGCGAGTATGCCTTGCCAATGCTTCGTAAAGTCGGCTAAGAGGGGTTCACCTTCACTTCCATCGAATTCCTCCTTCCAAGCATCCTTCTCGACCGGCATGCCCGCGCTTCGAACCAGGTCTTCGAAAGCAGCCATAGCAGCGAGGCTTACTTTCTTCGGCGGTGGCTTCTGAGAGCGGAGATGCACTGACAACTTGGCTCGTTTGGGCGCAGAAGGATGTATGCGAGAATCGAAAAGATCCAGAACGTCTTGCTTCGTGACACTTCGTAGCAGTTCCGCGTTTCTGAAACCTAGGCGAGAGGTATTGTCACTAAGCGGCATGACTGCTGCAGGGAATGGGATACGTACGTCTCAAGAAATCATAGTACCCCGAATCTATATGCATCCAGAATCTGTTAGTCTCCTCAGACAGGTTTTTCGGCTTCTCTGTCCACTTTCGCTCCAAGCCTTGCTTCTGCTCAGCAAACTCTTCCTCGGACATCTCCTCGATCGCCCTTCGCATATTGTTCAAGAAGGCGTTGACTCGAGATTCCAAGTAGTGCGGAGGCCTTTCACTCTGGATCACTATCCTCAGTCCCTTTTGGCTGTCCCCGGCCAGGTGCCACTGGGAGCACGAGACGATATATCCTAGTTGCTCCTGTGTTCGCAGTACGTTGAAAGCGGGCTCTGACAGGATCTGCGCAAGCAACGACGATATAACTCGTAACTGCTCATCTGTCAGATCCCCGACGTGTAAATAGTAAGTCAGCGCAGAATTGGTTTGGTTCGGGTTCGGCACAGGGATAGACCAGACATGGTTGGAAGCTGGCACGGGCGCGCGTCAATCAAAAGATACAAATCCACCAGCTTTCACGTACCTTCGGGAAGTATCAGAGATCGCTCAATCACAGAGGATGCAGGTAAGGGCGATGACTTAAGGATGGATTCCGCAAGCTCAGCTATATGAACGGCATCCTGCAGCATTTGGTAAATCCACATGCTCGTGTGGAGAGCCAAAGTGCGCACCTCTTTATGCACGTTGCCAGTCACAAGCATCCGCATGTTTACCTCCGAGAGCAACTGTTTGGCGTGAGATTGCACCTCGTCGGCCGTAACGCCTACAGAATCTAAGTACGGTCGACATATGACGAGACATACCAAGACGTACTCGCGATTTCGGGCAGCATCTCCTGCAGTGTCCATTGCCTCTCGGTCAGAAGGTATCTTCCGAAGTAGTCCGACATGCCGTAGCTTTGACCAAGGAAGAAGTTTTGCCATTCGCGTTTGACCTGAGATCATTTGAGCCTTCGGCCAGCGAGGCGGAATGACTTCTATACCTGTTCTTTGAACACTTCAAGCCTCTCCGGAACAATCGTTAAATGCTTGATGGCTTCGAATACACGCCTAGTGAGAACGGGAACCTTGTCGTTGTAGCCGGAGACGATGACCCATATGCCTAGTCCGTGCGTTATTACATCATATGATAGACCAGCAAGGTCGGCGTCGTATGTATATTCCGTCAAGGAATCCGTTACCAGTCGGCCAAACAATCTAAAAGAGATGTCAGCAGTTCGCTGAATACAAGGTAGGCCTATCTTACTTCGTCATGACGACGGATCGCGGGGTAGGGTTGGCTAAGGGACTGGTCACAAAACCTTGAGAACGTGATTTGACAACGTCTTACAAGGAATGCTCACCTGCGAACGTCGATAGCGACGCGAGCTTTCGGCACCCAGAAGCGATCATCCTTCTTGAACCAGAGAGTCGACAACGGAGTGTCGCGGATAAGATGAGGATGCTCCAGAGGCTAGCCGCATTATCAAAGCCTGCAACATACTAAACGCGTAGCAAGGACGTACCTCTGCAACATCGCGTTTGTCGACGTCAAGATTAGTCGGAATGAACTCATTAGGACCAGGGAGAAAAAGTTCCTGCAATTGGTTTGGACTCTGTGCCTGTGGGAACATATATTGAAGAAAGGGGGTTGAGGCGACGGTGCAGTGCTTACCTCGCGTGTGAACTGTTCGTCGAGGCGGACAACACGATATCCGGTCCCATACCAAGGCTCAGTTTGCCAGTCGAGAGCGACACCGTTGCCGGCCACCTTCTCGTGCTCCGCCTGGCGTGCCATGAGTACAGCGCGGCCATTGTCCACTTTGAGGCCGTTCAGTATCTCCCTAACTTCCTTCTCGCCAATCCATGACCCGTTCGCATCCTTCTGTGCTCCAGGTTCGTCCCATGGCCATGTCAATTGCGGAGCGCTGATCACAAGTTCTCTTGGGACAGGCCAAGCCATGTGTTCAGCGACCCAGACCGCGTAGTCGTCTGGTCGACGCTTTTCCGCGAAGCGGAAGCGTATGGAGGCGATGGTACTTATCTCACGAGAATGCCACGCTGGGAGTTCGGACGATCGAAGCATGTTCAGGTACTTGTACGTCGCCAGCATGATCGACCGGTAGTTCTCTATGTGCGTCCAGGGGTTAGCATCGTCACAATACCGGCCGATCAATGCAACGTACGGAACCCATCTTGGGTCATGTGTACGGTGACCTTGAACATGCCGAATCCTCGAGCAAGGTTCTGAGCACCGGCACTCAAGCTAGTAATCCAACCTTTGTTCTTCAGGTAAGAATGAAGCGAACCCGGGCCTTCGTGGCCAACAAAATGTGCCAAGAAGTTCGCTGGCTTGTAGCGCCAGAAAGGCGGCTGGTAAGCCAGCGGGAACGAAATTTCGAGGACATGGAAATCCATGATGGTCTGAACGGCTACCAATGTCTAAACCAATTTCACTGTTTATGAGTGAAAGGGTGCTAGGTAAGAATTTCAGTACGTACGCCTTTCTCTTCCGACCCGAATGGATGATCATTGATCATGGGCAGGGACTCTTGCCCTCTGTTCGGTATGGGCGAGAACAGGGTAGCAACAAGTTCACACAACTCGTCCAATGATTCTACAGCTCAGTGAGATGGTTTGTGTGATCTATATATCCTTGAGCTTCCCACCTTTTCCAATCACGCAAAGTCGCATCCTGCCGGCGCAGTATTCCTTGCTCCACCATTCGACGAGGCGTCTACGGGTCTCGCGACCTATAGCGCCACCATCCGCTTCCAGCTCACTGTTCGCGGAGGCTTCTGACGGAGCCGGAGATGGTAGACGCGACGGAACTGGCGAAGGAGCTAAGCTACTTCTTGCGGAAGCACTTCCATTACCGTTCACTTTTATACTGTTCGTATTCTTGCCATTCGTACCGTTGAGCAGACCCTTTTGCTTCAGCTCCTTGGCTACCTGGGACAAACTTTCTCTGTTGCCGCTACCGAATTTCCGCCAGACGTGGCCAGGTTTGCTCAAATGCTTGTTCAACTGAAAGATACGCCACATGTCCGACTGGTGGTTTTTCTTGTGCTCCGAGTCGACGGCGTTCAGCTCCCGCGAAGTACATGACGGAGCAAAGAGGGGACAGTGAAAGAAAGCAGCGAACCGAGCGAGCGCCCCTGCGAGTGCAGGTGTAGATACATTGAAGTAATAATTGGTGTTGGAGGTGGCCGTATAGGCATTTGAAGAGCCAGCATTTTTAGACAGGTACTACACTTGCCGTCAGCGGCGGTAGGCTAAGGCTGACTCGTGTTACTCACCTCCGAATATTCATTCTCTCGTGGAAATTGTTCCGTCCCCTGAGTGGGGCATATGAAGGCTGATTGGACCTTATAGTACACGTCAACTTACCATGAACAGGAGATGCTCGCAGAAGTGAGCAAGTCCGGGCATGTCATCCTGCAAAAGAGTTCAGTTGCTGCATGTCCACAGCCAAGACGATGGAGGATAGTATGACGATTGTGGTTGGTGGGCCTCGATCACTATTCAGAGCATATCACTTACCGGGTCATACAAATGTCCAACTGCTACGTCCAGACTCGCAGCAGCCTTATCCGCCTTAGCATCATGAATGACCGTGGCTTGAAGACCGTTCTGTAGCTCTATTATTCTATATTCCCGGTCATCCTGCTGGGACTTGTCAATAGGCTTCGTGAAGACACGGTAAGGGGGTCGAGTTCCAGACGCAGGCACGTGACGCCAATTAGCATGGTCGACCATGGTCGCATACGAAGTCACACCACTGGGCCAGTTAAGACAGGTGGTAGAGTGGATGCGATTTCTTGACGATAGACACGAGGCGCGAGGGAGAGAAGGTGGCCGTAACCGAAGCTTTAACATGCACAATAAACCAGAGGGCTCACGCAATAACGTACGAGAGTGTCCTCAGTCAAGAAAGGATATTCGCTCAATCCGGCATTGCGCGAGGACCCTCGCGGTTCTCGCGCCTGCAGCTGGATCGACCTTCGATGCTGCTGACCTTCCGACCTCTGTGGTACCCATCCTATATATTAACGTGGGTGCTGGCAGGCGACGATCTTCGAAACTTTCCGACTTGTCGAACTTCTGGCGCTTTTTCATGCATGCTGCCTATAAATCGAACTTGGTTGCCTGAATGGGGTTCGAATGACCTTGGTGCTGGACACCGTGTATGGGAAGAGGAATCAGTCGTGCACCCGAGGAAAGCCGTATTTTCACATTCATATCCGAAGTATGGCCTCGCAGGAGCTCCAGCTTGTCGGGAGAGCTTGGATCATGAGCTGCCCGGGGTCAGAAGTCCAGTCTCTGGGGAGACTGTACCTACGAAAATCTAGCCCTTTCACTCAGTTTATTACTATGACCACTGATATTGAGCCCGGTACAACGAAAAGGTCAGTTTACAGTATCAAGTCATGTGTGCTAGACGACGGCCTACAGTCGGAATTTCAAGGCATGATCTTATTTGTGAGTCCGTCAGGGGTCTTGATTGCAGTACAACTGACCCACTATTATCCTCAAAGTCAATATCTGGTTGTCATTTAATTTAGGACCACAGATTGAGGGGAGTCGCAACCAGATTCGCATCATATGTGCTCTCGTGCTCCCGCTGATGACCCGTCATAAGTGGGACAACACCGAGACACATATCATGGGTGTCATCTGTTCGAACGTTGAATGGACACAGGCGGGATCCCGACAGGTTCCACCTAGTTGTTACAGAATATATTGACGATCTAACACCGTGATATCGGTACAAGTACTTTGGCGGGAAGCAGGGGAGGTCTACACATCATATGCCCCACGGAAAGAGTGAAATTCTGAACGACAGGTCTATGCCTCTATCTATGTATAGTGATATTTGCTGTTGAACCTGAGCAAATGCACCCACACTGTATCCACTCCAGAGTATCTCGATGTTGCAATCATATGAGTGAGCGTTAACGTTGCGGAGTGATATGAAGTCGCACAATCTTGCAGGAGCTGCTTATATTACTCTGGAGTCTGATTAAGTAGGAGATGCACAAGAGGCGGGTTCAGAGGCGGGTTCAGAGGCGGTACCGCACAGTGTTCAGAGAAAGGCAACACAACTCTAACTGGTACATGTCGCAGGGCTCGGAGCAGCCACAGTCGCCTATTCGGACCTTTACGCGTAGGACCGTTGAGACCAATGTATTCTCACGGTCAGTCCGTCACTGGACGCGTCGGCAGCATGCCCTTCAACGCGAACGGTCACAAACTCGGTCTCCCAAGGCGCGTCGCCCCAGCACTCCATCGAAAGAGCTCCTTCGCCGTCCCCTCCGTCGCCCTCGCGGCTCCTAATAAAGCTCGTCTCAGACCGCTCGGGCTGGTCTGATTGCCACGACGACGTTTCCTCCGTTCCTCCTGCTGTAACTCCAACATCGTGATACATTTCCCTGCCAGACACCATAAACTAACCCCAGCAATATCATAGAATAAGGCTACAGACGTGTAATAATGCCAGCGACGTCTACTTCTCATCATACTCGGACTACGAGTCCACCGCTATCGACGATAGGCTCTTCTCAGGCGTTCACGCTAAGTCAGCAATCCAAGATCAATATCGTGACGCGTTTAGCGGTGGAGGGGAAGGCGAAACAGGGATACGATGGCGCTGGGATTAAGATGTACCTGAAGGTCCGCCTGCCTACGCTGAATTTTAATTAGTCTCTAATGGGCATTCCGCTGCATCGCCAGTTGTCAGTACCTCGCGACACCGTATCCCCGGGTTCGACAATTCCCTTGTTCCCGGAGGAAAATATCAAGATTGTCAACTCTCAAGTTCATCCTATCGACAACAACTCGGTACCTTACAACTTCTCCTCTACGACTTGCCCGCTTCTCCATAGCGCTGCACGGGCCCTTAACCTCCCTGCTCGGTCATCCCAGTCCTACATGTCCCTTTTTGGACAACCCAGCCCTTCAACTCCCACCCCGGGATCTACCTCTAGAAGGGCGTCATATAACTTGCATATCCCGCCTCTCGACGAGCGATATACCGGCCAGATCCTTGTCAGTAACTATCAGGTATCCTACGTACTTCCCAAGGAGTTCCCGCCGAGCTCAAGAGCCAACGGGGTAGATAACTATGATACTCAAGTTCCAGTGACTCGGACGCCTGGTAGCTCCTACCGAAGCAGGCGGGGATCCGTAAGCGAGAAGAACATGATACAATTTATGGCTGCCATAGACATGTGGGTGCCTCTGCTCACGAAACCTCCCAGAGCACCTTTCTTAGTAAGATGATGCATCCGGTTCTACTTGGGACTGCTCTAACCTGGCCGCGTAGCTGTCCATTCCCACTCCTCGATGCCTGTCAAATCACATCAAGCTGCGCATATTTGCTCCCAACTCGAACACCAACGCATCTCTCCATTCTCTCTCTTCCGCAGAGGAGGAGCCCGGTTCCTGGGACCTTACTGCCGATCCCCATGTCACGCGCAGCGCGACCACAAGACATTCAAAAAGTAGTTCATACACCCATTTCGCCGACGACGAATCTTCAGATTCTTCAACCACCGGTTTTCCCGACGGTTGCGGAATACAGGGTACGTTCCCCAGTACCGAGCGGATACGCATCCGTTGGGCTGCCCCCATGAAACCTATCGAAGGTGACGGACGTAGGCGCGTCGGTGTGCGCGAAGTGAAAGGCGAAATGACTGCCGTCGTGCTGGGCAAAGGCCCAGATGGGTCTGGGGAGGGGGTTGTGATGAAACTGGAATACACAGGAACATGCCACGGTGTTTGGTTCCCCGGGGTAGCCACCCTTCTTGCGATGGACATTGGCCTCGACGCTCAAGGATCTGAAATTGCATGGGTCCCAGGAGCGGAGGCGCGGTGGTTTGTGACTGGCGGGCGGGGCTACACTGGCTACGACGTCGGTTCACCGCCACATCTCTTATCGCGGCCTTCGTCCCTGGAGGCACCTGATGTCTATACATCCCCCGCTACTCCCTCAAACCATCATCCTGGAATACCCCATCATTCGTCGTCGTCGTCCTCCCTGCTGCGTGCCCCATTGCCTAATCAACATGTGGCTGACTACTCATTCGAAAGCGCGCCCAGCAGTGCCCCTTCCTCAGGAATGTTGTCCTCCGCGGATTCCTTAATTGACGGGAAGAGTCACATATTCTCTGCTAATGGTATCACGCCTGTTCTCGATACCGGCGCTCGGTCCCCACTCGCACCGATCACTCTGCACATTAATATGAATGAATTACTCCCACCGGCCAAAAACATATTCACATTCAGCATCGGAGGTATTGTCCTCATCAAGCCGCGCCCTTCACACTTCATGTACAACTCTCCGTCTTCTTCGCCTTCTGCGTCCGATATCGAAGGAGACGTAGATCCGGTGGCAATACCTCGCCTTCGCATCCCTGCGGCGGATACCGAGATGATATCTGTGGTGGTCCGTAATGATGTTGATGGGGCTACCGTCGATGTCTATAACTCTACAGGTGACCTGCGCGATGCACAGACGCGCAGAACTGTCTTGCAGCGTGGAGCCGCAGCTAGGTGCGGGATCGAAGGTGGCCGAGTGGCTTTACGGTATCTCACTGCGCCCCCTCCAACTCGCCGCAGCAAACCATCTGGCCGATCCCGTCAAATCCCTAGTAGGGCACCTTCTCCGAGTATGGTGTCGAGTATGTCGGTTCCAGTCAGGCCCGAGAGAGATGGGCCCTTGATCATTCCGTGGGTCGCGGTGACGGTCACCCCCCTCACCATTGATGGTGCCGATCTCCCCAATGCATACGCTGTGCGACTCTGTCTCCCTGCCCCGATTGATGATGACTCAGAGTGGTTGGAGTTTGGACTTGCGCAACAACCACACGGAGGGTCCGAACAGCAGGAGGACAAACCGGATGTCGATACCAAGCCCCCACGCGTGGAGGTGGCTAGTGCTAGCGTTGAAGGTGTTCCTGTTCGGTTCGAGACGACAGTCGCGATGCGACCGGATCAGAGCTCATCGCTGTCATCTTTGGCCATGCCTTTCCAACAACTAAGTGGGAACGAGTGGGTTAGCTGGGTCAGAGTACACATCGGAAGAGCTGGCGGTAGTCAAGTTCAGGTGCATTATGTGGTCAAGAGTCGCCATGGACGCACTCCCGACTCCAACAAGCGGAAGGGGAAACAGAAAGCCACTGAAGCTAGCCGCCTCGACGTATGTTTGCCAACTTTCGCGCTTCCCGTGGGATGTCTAGATGTGAATGTTGAGACTGCGCTCGGTATGAAGAAAGTTGCGATCCCTGATGTGACTCACTAACACGCCTCCGTAGGGCTCGACATTCTATCTATAGAATCAAACCTATCACATCAGCAGTCAAACGTTAAGGGCCGACGACTTCTACACTACAGCATGCAGGAATATTTTTACCCTAGCTTGACAATCAATATCGTTGCAAGCAAAGGCAATGCGACGCAGTCGAAATCGATCCGTTCATTGACACAAACGGCTCCCGCCATCTTATGTTTGATCCTGCTTGTCTGTCTACTCAGTCGCGATGCGGAACTACGCGAGATGAAGAAATCCCTAGACAGATGTTCCTCGGCGAGTCTTGGATCTGACATTCCACAAACGCCAGTCACAGTGACTCTAACTAAAACCATGGTAATCGATACTCCAAGTCATCGTTGGTTCCGGGGAACCATCTCTACCGCGGTTCCCACCGAAGCTGTTTTGGACCACTCTGTGATCCCTCCCGCCTCCTACCCAACTCCCGGTAACACGCGCAACGAAAACCCAATGCTCTCTTCGTCGACATCTACTTTAAGCTCGTCACATGACGGCTACGCGAGTCGATCCTATGCCCTCATCCCAACTCAATATGTTCCTTTCCGGTGGCCTGACGAATATGACCTCCATCTGGCTGGTCGCGCAACAGTCGATGCCGTTGTAGGCAGCTTGGGGACTGTCTGGCAATTGATACGCAGAGTATATCATTATCCCCTGGACCCACCCTGACGCCGATAATCCACTCTCTTGTTCTTGCTCCTTGTACTCACGCGCTTTATCCTTATGATTTATTATCTATAATGTCGCCCTGTAATACTAATCCACGCGCACGCGAGGACCATATATTGTATAATATCATGCTACCCAGTAGTCCTACAAACATGACAGCAAAGCAGTGGAAACTCAGGAAAGCGTATATACAGTGCCGGAGGGTTCCATCAACACTTATCCCACGACTGGAGAGTGTCTCGCAAGACACGAGCCTCCTCTGCATAATCCAAGGGCAGTATACGCGATATACCGTAACGAATGCGAGTTTGTTCCTAAACGAGCGTGTTTAACAAAGTAGTACTGCGGCGGACTGATTCAACACGTACATTATAGGTGTCTTGCTTAGCACGACAAGCGAAGTTGAAGGTTGAGCAAGTTGCTTTGTGCAAGATAACATTGTAAGCGGATTCATCCCTCTCCTAATGGAGATGATAAGAAGATGCGCCACGGGACGGCCGTAGACGACATACCTTAATGTCCACCAACTCATTGGCAGACATGCCAAAGACGGCCACTCCTACGTCGTTAAACCCTTGCAACCACGCTTGGCAGGTATGATCAGCCACAGCCATAGACATGATATATCTTCAGAAAAATATTAGCAACAGGGGACCACATGGCTAGAGATGATTTCAAGTCTTACCGATGCTCTGGCTTTTCAAACGACCTATCACATTTCTCACAACGCCACCCGTCACTGAGATCAACTACTTTCTTATTGCATCCCTCGGTTGGACACGCGGGGTATGATATGTTGTCACCCTTGATATGCATGATTGTTGCTCGGCACGAGAAATAGTCTGCCTTGTCGGACGTGCCCAAGCCAGACTCCTTGACATCGAACAAGGTGCGCATCTCGGAGCGGTTGAAGCCTCCCATGGTACCGCTCCCAGCACCACTACCATTGGACAATGACTGGAAACTCTGCTCGACTCCCTTTGCATCGTACCACCCTCGGAGAACATGAGCTTCGGGTATGTCCGGATTGATTGTCATCGTGCTGGAACTATACATGGACAGCGTGCGGCCTTCATGCGCAAATCAATGAATTCATTGAGGTAGGCAGGACACTGCTGCACTTACCCCCGAAATCGCCGACCTTCACCCCCTTGAAAGCAATGACGGGCGAGTCATCTGCGCTGAACTGTTCCGCTTGGGCGCCCCATAGGGTGACACGGACCGCTTTCCCGGAGCGGTCCACTATGGTCAGATCACGCTTCGCGACCTGTTCTTACGGATCAGCCCAGTCTACGAGGGTGAACAAGACAGATGTACCAACCGTTTTGTTACTCGCTTTTGATGTGATAGTACCCACATCCCCGACGCTCTTGACGACGCCGATGACATCTGTTGAACATGAGCTCTCATATCTTGGGCTGCAAAGCCGAACTCACCGCAAGTAGAATCCTTCTCAAGCTGTTCCAGGCCGTTCAATTCGACGAAATTGTACCGGACTGCAGGAACATTGGTTGGATCAAGACACTGTGAATATGTGAGACAGCTACCCCCAATGGTAAGACCCTATCACACAGACCTCTTCCACCTCGGTGTTGCGTTCAAGGGCGAGCTCATAGTCGTTAGCGATATTGGAGAATTTCTTCTTGGCTAAGTTCACACGGGCTTTCGAGATATAGTAGACATGACCCTCTTGCAGTTTGTCATAGAGTTCGTCGACAACAGCATTGAATCCGGTGGCACGTATTTCTGCCGTCTCGTCCATGAGAGTGACGCTGAAAAGCTTGCCTTCCCCTCGCTGGTTCGACCAGGTCTTGATATCCGTCTTTTGAGTGACACGCGCTTTGATGGTCCAGTTATTCTGATAGGGGCTGAGACCTTCAATAGGATACACCGAATTCGGCTTTCCTCCCGTCTTTGCCTGACCTTGCTGTCGGCTCTGTGCTTGGGAAGTCGGAGTCGTGGCAGAAGTAGAAGGAGCTGCAGCGGGGATCTGGGGAGCAGGTGTAGATCCACTCTCCGCAGCAGTAGCAGCACCGGCAGCACCAGGAGCTTGCAGAGCCACGGGATTGCCGATCTTCGACTCGACTTGTGCTAGGACTCGTGCGCCCATAATGATAATCAATCTAAGCCAGGTCACTACAGTGTTTTTCACATGGGCAAATTGGTTCCACTCACCTTTTCCCTTGAAGATAGCTACACGTCAAGTTCTCGACAACAATAACCGTGTTCTTCTTAATCGACTGGTCTTCTATCATCTTATTCAGCTGCGTGGCAAACATGCCTTGCATGATGTTCTCTCCATCGGATACTATGGTCCGGTAGCGATCGGTAGTCTGATTAGTCGCATTTGGTGGCGAGTCCACTTTCCGGAACGAAATAACTTGCAGAGTCGGTTGAGAGTTAGTGAGGTCTTCACCCGTCTCGTGTGCGGCAGAAAGTCTTTTGACAATCCCTTTGGTAAGCTGGACCTCCATGGTGTAATTGCTGTGAAGCTTTGTTGTGTAGTGGACGCGTGCAGGAAGACGCGAGCGCGTCTGTCGACTCATATAGCGCGTTTCTTATGTAAGCTGACACATTTCCCACGCCCGCCTGCATCCGGTCAGTGACTCGGAGTGGCATAGGGAACTTGACAATCCCACCCAAAGCCGGGTTGTGTGTTTACCGTAAAGCTTCAAGCGGTTACTACCATGACGGTTGCAAATTATAGCGCATATGTTTCCTGACATATTTAGCCGACATTGCCTTCGCCGCTACTTGCATATTGACCGAGGGGAGCGATCTCCTGATATCGGGGCGGGTTGAGTCACCGGGCGAGGTACTTAACTGCCCTCTGATCTACAAGCCTTTACGTTAGACCAATCCCTCGAAGTCTGTCTGTAGTATCTGAGTACCTGACCGCTATCAGTCGTACATATAGCTTCGATACGGTTAGGAAGGTAAGTCAAGTCTACTTGCGATAAGAATACTGAATAATATTTATTCCGCTGTCTGGTAACGCTACATGCCAATCCCTAATATTGTGGCTATAACTATAGGTGTATGTCCTTCAACTATGCTACTTTGTCTCACTGACGAATAAATAGATGTCCGTGATAGGTGGAATTACAGAACAGTCAACTACGCCATGTCTCGCTGCCTTCGATACTTATTCTTGCAAACCTCGCTTGGTAGTTCTCTCCGCTTTCACGTTGACAGCTGTCACAAAGCTGTGCGAGCCGTCGCGTCTCTCCCTGCCTTCAAGAGCGGTAAGAGCTCTGTGCCTCCGGTTCCCCTGACTGGCCTGCGGTTGCTAGCTACCTGATCGGCCATCTTGTTCATCATTGCGGAGGCCGGACACTGCGCTGGTATCTGGGACTTCGACATCGTAACGATGTAGAGGCACGCGATACGGATATGCACGTCGCGGAACGCCTTCAGAGCCCGGACTGCGGCATTGTACGGTTCCCGGAGCGCTGGAGACTGCCTAGCCGCCTCCCGGAGGGGACGCGGGCTGTTTGCCAGATATTCCAAATATTCTCTATGTTTCCCAGGCATGTATTGTCTCATGCGCTCCATGAATCCTAAGTCGGCCTTCTTATTCTCCTTAGACGGGGCAGGCGCACGGCGCTTCACCAATTTGTGGTCTACGTCTAGGAAGATGTCAAGAGCGTGCATCTAGGAAGCGGGGTAAGTCACTGATTAAACGCAATGGTAAAGTACTCACCACTGTTGACTGGCCCGCCGACGGCCCGCTCAGATAGTTATGATCCAACCCAGTGACCCCTTCGTAGATCCAACCTGGGGAGTCAGGGCCCTCCGCGTCACTCCCTTTCCACCAAGGTCGGACGGCAAAATAGAAATCGTGGGGATCCACTAACTCGCGAGACGATTCCAACGTCGCGGTAAGCTCCTCAATCACGTTCTTCAAGCGGGTGAGATCACGAGCGATCTTGGTGGTTGACGTCAAGTCGGTTGTGTTGGGTAAGCTATGGTACGAGTCGATGATGTGTAAAATTTCTACCCCTTGAAGCTCTGCTCTGGCGGACATGAGGTAGAAATTGTACTCGTCTTCGGTACCCGAGAGTAGATTCTCGAAGCGGAGATTGGTGAGAGAGACGGGAAAATCGGGATTTTCGGGAACAGCGTTCCACATCACGACGTCGGCGAACGTGAGCACAGGGGCCATCTTTAGCATTCGGGAGACCGTCACAAGCGGTACTGCGAGGGCTCTGGGTACTTGTACAGGTGAAGCTGGTTCCGTGGGCGGTATCGAATGAACGAAAAAGTGGACCAAGAATGCTAGCACGAGATGCGCTCGCTGAAGCTGCCGTATGTCATCATTCAAATGCTCCACTTGCAATACCGGCCACTAAATGCCATATGTGCATCAGTTCCTGCCATGGTAAAAATCACGTGGGGGGTGTGGCATACCTCTCGTATGCGGTCCCGCCAGCGTAATCCATCCTGTCTTTTTGCGACGGCGACATTACTATTGTCGGTTCCCAAAGACAACACGGTCTGAGCTTCGGTTAAGGCAGCCTCCCAGATGTCGTACTCCTGGGGCAGGTGCCGTAGTGGTTGAGCAGGTAAAAAACCTGTGATGTCGCTGATGTCGAAAGCTGATTGAGAATGACTCCAGGTAGGTTCTGGCAGTCGTTGAGCGTATCTCGTCAGGATTCGTCTGAATAATGACAGGGCCATGTTCGAGACGTTCTGGCGAGTTATCGACAGGATGAAGGTCAGCACGTCCATGGTTGTAAGAGTGAGTAGCGGGTTAAAGATGCTAGTGAAGCGGGTTGCTGTCATGACAGAATGGGCTAACCCCACTGTTTTATAGACTCTGATCACAGGTAGTCGTTGAAGTCATGTTGGTGACTACAACTACTTGGATTTTGTCAGCCAACAACCCTTGATCACATCTTTGTTTGGATATAGCAGTGCGCGCATAGGTGTTCAGGTGCTTAGCCACTGGTGCGCCTCACCAGTCCGCCACCACTCAGAAGGCCACGGAGTCACTTCTGTGACGGTGGCATGGGCTTCCGCAAAAGTCTTGATTGCGACAACTTCTCGTGACCGCACCTAGCAATTTGTCTACGGCCTTCAACCTCCGCTCGGATTCCACAACTTGTCCGTGTCCGGCAAGCCTCGACTTCGCGTTGGCTTCCCCGCGCATTACTTCATTTCAGTCTTAGATCGATATCTCACTGTACTCTGCGGGGTCCGCCGTTGCGTCCCGAAACCATCATCAGGTTCGCAGGCGATTCGGATCGCCGGCTTGCAACTTTTGATAAACCTACGGCTTCGCTGAGCTGCAGCTTGACCCCTTGCCACGAAGCTGTGGCACTCTTGCTGTGCCGTAGCAACGCTTGCGCAAAGATGGCATTGGATCAACATTCATTGATCCGCAGATAACAGTATTCCTTGCTTGCGGCTTTGAACGATCCTCCGTTCATTGAAGCAGCCGGCGTCGGCGTTGTTCTATAGGGGCCCTTTCGGGGCAGTATTCATTGTCGCTCGGAAGTTCTTTGGAGTTGGTAGGTGCTGGGGAATAGACACGTCTTGGTTGGTGCATGTGGATGCTGCAACGCATGTCGTGATCGCAGCTGTCTGGAACCCGACGACTTGCGGGAGTGAATTTGCTCGTATGCGGATCAAACCTGAGAGGCCACTATTCCTGCAAATAGCGGGGGTTCCCAATGTAGCAGCCAAAGTAAGCAAACCTATGCAATGAAGAGTCTCAAGTCTGCAGCTCACAGGCCCTTGGATCATGGCATCAACTCGACTGTAGCTTTACGTCTTCCCATCAAGGGATACCACTCGGTGCGTGAATACGCAATATTTTGGGATAATATGCGCCCACTCGCCGTCCGAACGAGATATGTAAACAGCGCGTATCTCGATCCATTGTGATTAATGACGGTGTGAGATCGTGATCTCTGATTAATTTTGCACAGAACCGTGTGCATCGAGCTTGATCTTGAAATATGATCCCGACATTTCGCTCGTGGCATAGCCATGGAGGACTGTCTTGGACCTGATCCAGACGAATAGGGATACATCTGGTCCTCGAAGGCGCATTCCACGTGGGTTGCATCGCAATCTCGCGTGGCATGGTCGATGTCTGATGCAAATGCTTCGCTATACTGTAACTGTAATTCATGAAACTGATCCGTTACGGGCTTGCTTCAGTAACTTCTTCACATCACTTCTAGATGGTCAGGACGATCAGACTGTCCATAAATGTTAGCAGACTATCGCGGAGGAGGTGTGTCCCTGGCTTTTCCTTCAAGTGGCAGGATCAGTTTACAGGGAGGGACGCAAGGATGTATCATTGCTGACAGCGTTCCGCACCTTCAAACAAGAGTTTCTCGAAAACGTCTTTTGCTCGGTTCACTCAGCGCCCCTAAAATCAATACGCTGGCTCATGTTCGACAAACAGGGAGCAGTGATCACGTTTCGCGTCTTTTCTGGCTGATATCCGACTTTCCCTGAGGAACGACAGCTGAGAGCAAGGGCGCAGCTTTGCATGACTCAACGCCGTCGTGATCTTATTCCTTTCACTGGAATAATGCTTATGCATGATTATGCATCATGCCTTCCTTTGAGAGTAACGCTGACCGACGGCCGAATTCTGTTTAGTCACTCTATCGAACCTTCAGTATCGACAATTACCCCGAATGTATTGTAAGTCATTACCCATATGAAGTGACATCCTCCTATAGGTCGCTCCTTGATTATGGGCGCAAGGCCCCAACTGGTCGGCGCGAAGTTCCTCCGTCGCGGTTGTACCTCCGTCGCGGTTGTAACAGCACGCCGAAGTGTTCAAGCAGCAAGTGTCCATGCAAAGTGGGTGGTTCCGCTGACTGTACACTTAGTGTAGCTAACACCATATTTTTGATTAATATTTACAGCTAGGGTTTGATTTTGGAACCTTTTGAAGGCGTAAGGAGTTCAAACCCAGACGTGTACTTCCTGAGATGTACATTTACATACGCGCTCCCAAGCACCCAGTATATTGCTATGGCATGGTACTACGCATGTACTCACACACTTGTAATCAGGACATGCCTTCTTGTTTCCGCCGTTCGCCACCCGTAAGTCGGGGAGAATGGGCGCCGTCGAGATTCTCTCCTTCCTCATCAGCCGTAGGACTGTGAAGCGTCTTACAAGGCTTGGTGACTGCTCTCAGCTAAAACCAGCGGTTCGATAAATCGGACTTCCCACCCGCGGGCAGCGGTGTGATTCTAGATCATCAGCGTCGACAGGGCTAATCAGTGTTTGACTGAAAGGCGCGCGTCCAACGAGTCTTCAGATTGGACCCTGAAGACATGACGTTGAGATGTTGATACGTTACTGCACTTGTCTGGTTCGCGGCTCGTTTGTGAACTAGAGGAATATGGCATGCGGTTCTCTTCTGAGTAAACAGTGTAAGGCAACCAGATTCCGATAACTAACTAAGCACAACGGCAAAATTCACGTCTCAACCTCTCCACTTGACCCACTTCCCCTCAGCGTCGACATCGCATTTCCTTCTCACGATATCGGCCACCTTCTCCCTGATGCCACCCTTGGTCCTTCGAGACTTCCGGGAGCCGGGAGCTAGATCCCTCTCACACTTGGCTACAACTTCCTCCACGGTCAAGCCGAAATCGCCGCTCGTCCTGTGGCTACCCTTGATCACACTTTCGATCTCCTGCTCGCTCGGGAGGGCGAATTGATTGGGATTGTTGATAGGCCTTGCTGCGAATGACTCTGGAATTTCCAGACGCGACGCGGGCTTGTAGTACGGCGAAGACGGGTTGAAGAATTTCTCAAGGATGTCATCGACTGGGACGGCGTCCACCGTAGACGGCTCCCAAGCGGGACGCTGGTCCTTGGGCAGCTTGTCGATTAAGACTGCGCGTACGCCGGTCGAGAAGTCGGGGCTGGCACCGTTCTATGGTTCAATTAAGTGGATAGTCAGTACTCAATCCTCTGGAAAAGAGGCAAAGGCAATTGAATAAAATAACTGGAGAATAAACAGCAGAAAATGCAAGAGAACCTGGCATGAAAGAACCCAGTCGAGATCCTAGCTCATCTCCGCCACAACGGAGTGCTGCCGCTACTATAGGCTCTACTCTGGGTCAGAGGGGCTTCGAAAGGATGGCTCAATTGAACGAAGACAATCGGGCTCAATAGCTCAGAATCCCGCGAAACCTGATAGTAGGACTATCATGGGAGAAGCAGCAACTAGCGGCATCTGCGATCCCGGCACGCAACTTTGCGAGATGCTGAGATGCTGATGGCATGTCCGCGCTAAAACGGGAAGCGCTTCTGCACAGCCTGTTCAATTATGACGGGACCGAGCAAAGCCGTACCGCAGTAGGCAAGTGCAAACGGGACCATTGATCGCAATGATGCGCCGTGGGGACGAGTGAGGGCAAGCACCCCAGAGAGGGGTAAATGCGACGCCATTAGGGGGCGTGTATTCCCTGAGCCACAGCCCTCGGGAAGTTCAGATTTGCTTCTTCCCACCCATCTTGCTCCGCGAGAAAGAAGACCGTCGTGAACTTCGTCGCTGTCGCAGGAACAAAGAAGCGGGTAGGTGGGAAGGCAAACTCGCGCGCACGCGCGCACGCTGGAGACCAAGTGAATGGGAAAAGGAGCGGCGAAAAGCGCTTGCTGATGCGCCCATTCACGGAGAAAACCAGATCTCCCATGACCCGCAATCACCCAACCAGATCGCAATCGTTCAGCACCAGGACCCGAGCTCCCATGCCCATGATGCGAATCCTTGGGCCCTGAGCACTCCCTGATCCCGCACAATGGGCCCGGGATCCCCATGCATGTCAATGCGATCAGGACGAGCGCACTAGCCCATATCACCAGGGCGGACACTGTCCGGGACATAGTCACATAGGGTGTCCGGGACATTGCGCAGAATGCCCCAGGATCTCGGCACGCCCTCGCTGCTGTCAATCCTTCCCTCGGTGATCTCCGAGTGCGCTACGTTCTAGTCAGCCAGCCGTACAGCACCCAACGGATACTGTCATAGCCCGGCCTCGCTGCCTAACACCAGATCCAGGGCGTAGCGGGCGGCGTCCCTGCCACACCGCACCCACACACAGAGAGATGATAGAACTGCATCCAGCGGATACTGTCACTACCCCGCCCCGATGCCGAACACCGTTCAAGCCACAGCACGCCCCACCGCAGTCATCAACAAGAGCGCATCCAGCGCATACGGTCAAACATCCCCCTTCCCCAACATACGAGGCCGCGGTCAACTGTGCCCAGCGGCACACCGCTCACGAACTCGCCAAAACGAAAACACGGAACAGGCGCGCCCGCCCATCGATCTGATCAATCACTCTGCTTGGGCGTCCCCACAGGAAGAGGAGATCTGACGACCTATACCCAGCGCGTCTCGTCTCAGCCTCGTCACAAGACGGAACAAGCACCCCTTCTTCTACAACACCCAACACCCCACCAGTGGCAAGGCACCACCGGGGCTCGCATTGGCCGGGCGGTAAAGACAGCCACGTGCGGAGCAATGCCACAAGGCCCCGATCAACTCCGGCGTTTGCTTCCATCCTGTTCTCTTTCCACCGACCAAGGATGCCACCATCGCGGGAGAAGGAATTACCGGGGTGTCAGACCGATTCGAGTCCCGGCTAGTAGGTTCCCCAATAACACGAAACAAGAGAGACGAGTACGCAGCTAGCGGGAGACTATCTGCCTCCCCACTGTCCAAACAACGATGCCAACATCGCAGGAGGGTAGTAGGCAGAAGCACCGGGGTGTCAGAGCGATCGAGTCCACCATACGAACAACGATGCCAACACCGCGGGGGGAAAGCATCACCACCGGAGTGTCAGAGCGATGGGGTCCCGGGCGGGGTTAGGGTCCCAAATAACATGACGAAACAAGAGATACGAGTACACCGCTGACCGGGGGCCAAGGGACGCAGAAGCAGACCCTGAAGGTCAGAGCCAAGGGGGACATCAAGAGAAGCCTGCCCGCCCGCCCCTGTCGACGAAACTCCAAACCGCGCATAGCGGATACAGGGAAGACGTATCGCCGGAGAGCAATAGAGCTGACGCGCTGAAGAGTGCAACAGATCCCAGATCCGGAATCCAGTGCCGCGGAGGCCGACCGCCCATCCGGAGCAAACGCAAGATGCAGGGGAGCCAGACCCGGGCAGGCACCACCCACAAGTCGCGGCTCCGCGCTCGCAACCGCTCGAAAGCGCCGAACGTTGAACCGGCCTTACCGGCTTTATGACTCCCGCGGCAGAAATACCACCTCAACCGAGCCAAAACGAAACCAAGAAAACGAAACGAAATGTGAAGAGTCTTAGATCACAAAACCAGCCGAAAAAGGAAGCCGAAACAAACAAAACAACCCACTCACCACGAACGCGGTAGCGATCCCCAGCTCCATCCTCAACGCCCTTTCCAAAGCGCTCGCCGGCTCCCCCCTCACGGCCTCCCGTCCCCTCCTCTGCGCCTCCAGACTGACCACCAAACTCGTCGGGCTCCGCATCCCCAACACCCCCTTAACCCTCCCCGCCCACTTCTTCACCTGCTCCTTTTCTGCTTCCGCATTACTAGCAGAAGGGAGAGCCAAGCCGTGCTCGGCGAGGTAGGACAGCTCGTGCAGGATCCCCGCGACGGAGGGGCGCGAGAACGCGCGGTCGATCGCGGCGCGGACCGCGCCGGAGTGGGGGCCGGTGGGGAGGACGAGGACGCTCGATTGCCCGGGGGCTTGCGTCTGCGGCTGTCCGCCTTGCGTGCGCGCGTAGCGCTCCGAGGGGGGGACGCCCTCTGCCTGCTCCTTATTCACCTGGAATATCCATCAGTTCCCAGCGACTCCCTGGACTCGTACAATAAGGGAAGAACAGAAGTGAAAGAACGGCGGAGGGAGCGGAGGGAAAGGAAAGGCGGCGACGCACCTGTCCCTCAAAGTCCCCGCCGACGCCGAGCTCCTCGGGCGCGATGTAGAACCCCTCGATCGTCGCGTCGACCGCCTCCCACGAGGGCTCTTCGAGCGCCTGCAGCGCACGCAGCAGCGCGGGGAGCGAGGTGCTGGGCACAAAGTGCGTCGCCAGGCCGAGTTCGCTGTGATATCCCCCATTCATCCGTTTGTCGCTTCGATATCAGATAACTGTGGAGAGAGGACGTACTAGACTTCGCGCCCCGAGATGATCTCGCTCGTGAGCGCGAGGTACGTGCCGAGCTCGCCGTCGAGTCTGTCGCAGCACCCGTCAGCGCGTCTCGTTCGCGTCTCGAACAGGACGGGACGCACCTCGCGAGGAACGCGCTCGCGCCGACGTCGGGGCAGTACCCGATCTTCGTCTCGGGCATCGCGAACATCGT
>NW_006920412.1:791729-801162 GCF_000344685.1 Gloeophyllum trabeum ATCC 11539 | reverse complement strand
CTGACGCTTATGGTAGAACAGAGCAGGACGTACTGGTGATCCCGTCCATGACGGCGACGTACGGCTTGCCGAGGGCGGCGAGGAGGTAGTCGAGCTCGAACTCGCGCTTGAAGAACTCGATTGCGCGCGGACGCGTGGAGGGATTCGCGGCTTGGGTGACTACGCCTGGGTTGGTTGGATTAGGTTAGGTTGAGTTGAGTTGGAGGGGTTAGGGTCAGAATGCTGGAACGAGGGTAAAAGACGCACTGGCGACGTCCCCGCCGGCGCAGAAGGCGCGCCCGTTGCCGCGGCCGATGACGAGCTTGCAGAGGTCGGCGGAGGCCCATTCCTAGCAGGTGGGTTGGTTTGGATCGGTGCGGTTCGCGGAAGGACACGGGCAGGGAGAGCGGGTCAGTAATCAAAGTAATACACAGACAGAGGATCAGAATCGTGGGGAAGGCGAGTACGGAAATGAGGCAGGGCATATCACCGCCCACCCCGCAACAAATAGACACACCTCGATCTTGGGCCGGAGGACGTCGAGCATGGTCTGATCGAGGGCGTTGAGCTTCTTGTCTCGGTTGAGGATGTACGTCCGCGACGAGAGATGCGATTCAAACAGTATAACATCCTGTGCGTTTCACGTCAGTAATTACAGCCGACCCAGCTCAGCTCAGCTCACCTGCGCGCCCGCACTGGAGGAAGCCATGCTCCTGGACGAGAGATGGCCCAGGACAGCGCCGACGCGGGACGCAGAAGAGGACGGGGCCATGGCCGGTAGGCGCGTAGCATACGCCCGTGACAGCATGTCGAGCACCGATGGCCTTGCGCTGGAGACTGACAAAGCGGCGGGGTCCCGCACGCGTCACGGGGTCCGGACCCTAGATTAGGGTTCAACCTTTACCTTGCTGGTCGCAAGGTATATATATCTCGTATATATCTCGTATATATCTCGTGCTGCGGGAATGCGTACACTATTTACCTGTATTTACACATATTTGGCGCTTGTTTGGCATCCCTGCTTGGTGCCACAACTTGAAGGTTGTCTTCTAAATAGCGCGTATACAACAGCCAGGACACTGGATTATTAATAATGCAAATGTATGATTGATTGATATATGGCGAGTATCTGATGGCGGGTGCTAGGATTGCTTCTTCATATCATCATGCAATGAGCACAGTGTTTCGTGGAAACAAAGCCTCAGTCGAAAACCCAGGTGCACGTATACGTGCAGGGGAATGCATAGGCGGGGTCACGTGACTGCAACCCTAGCTCGCGTCCCGCGCAGTGTGTGCCTCCTCTCTCCATCTCAGTCTAGCATAGAGTGGCTCATAGAGCCTCTGTTTTCTGTCTCCTCTCTTCTACGTGTGCATGCACAAGCAGCTTCGCGATTCTCGTGGCCGTTTCAGGACTCATCCCCGTTCTCCTCCATCTGTTTCCCCCTTTGTGCCACTCCCTCCACTTCCACCATCTCCACCACCCCCTATGCCTGAAGAAACACCTCAACTCACTGATCAGGAGCTCACTGAGCTTCGCGCTGTCCCCGAAGCCTTGCAATGTCTCGAGGCTCTGGTTGCTTGAGCACTTTCTGCTGGTGCCACTCCTGGTGCCACACCCGGTGGCAGTGGCACTCCCGGTATGGGTGCACCTCAAGTACCCCCTGTCCAGGCTGCTGGTTTGCACACCCCTGCCTTTGCCACCTTTAACCCCCTTGGTGAGCTTGATAACCCTTCCTCTCCTCACCGTCATTCTGTTGCTTTGTGGTTCCCACGAGTGAAGCAGTCTGTCATTGACAGTATTGTTGATGGAAAGTTTGAGGCAGAGAATCTCGTGAAGCTTCCATCCCGCCCTTCTCATCCTGGCTATAAGCGTGGCCAACCTGTTTTGCTGGATCTTTCCTCTGGGACACTGCGTACCAAGTGTGCCCAGGATGTTTCTTTGACAGAGTCTGGCCTGCCCAAGCCCTTCCTGAAGGCATTCCCCAACTGCCTTGCACTCCTTGAGGCTTGAGGGACTTACATGGGTATCCGATGATAAGCCTCAGGATCGTCTGACCCCCGAAAATGCGGACTCAGCACATCGTACAAGCCCTCCGGAGCTTATTCGACACAGCACTCACACGCCTCTAGGCTTCTATGGGCTCTAAAGAATTGCTCTATTTAGCTCCGGACTTCTGAGCATCCTCGAGGTGTACACGGACCCATTCTGCGATTTATCTCCGCGTACAGGAGCTCCAGAGCGACTTAACCTATGCAACTTTTAGATGAATTAGCTCCGGGGCCCACGGACGCTTCTATCGAGGGGCGTCATCCTCATGCCCACCCTCCAGCACACTCCCCCTCTCGTTTCCATCAAACTACCAAAGGTGTGGACGCATACAAGTCACCATGAGGCCAGCATCAGTCAGCAAGCGGCCGGAGGTAATTAGCACGTGATCGGCGTGTCGCACGGAGTGATGGGACCGCTTGGGTCAGGTGGCGGAGCATCGAGGCAACCTATAGGGGCTGGGACGAGCAAGTGGGAGTGCAAGAGAGTCATATGGTGTATGGTATAACGGCGGCAAGTGCTGAGCAATCCTGTGGGTAGCGGCATTTATTTGTTATTTATCTCCGGACAGTCGCAAAGCCATTCCTGTAGTATAAATTGTACAAAGTAGCGTACAGAAGAACAAGTTTTGCACTTCACCATCTCAGAGAATTAGCATTACGATCTCAGCGACCCTCGAAGTTTGAAAGCGTCAAACTTAGCGAATTATAACCGATCCTAGCTTTGCCAATAGGCCTGACTTGTCGAGTGATTTATCTCCGCCGTTGATTTGATTATCTCCGGTGAGTCCTACATAGTGAAACAAAATTAACCAAGTCTCTCTAGCAATTTCTACCACCGCGGGCACGATCCTACGACAGGTGTCATTGCTTGTGACTTTGATTGCGACTTTTCAGAGATAAATACTCCGGAGCATCAACTAGCATTTGTTTCAGGTGTCAAATTGTTTGTTTTATTTTTCTAGGTCTTCCTATGGACTACCCTACGGCGTCTTACTCCTCCTTTCCCCCTCAAACTATTAAATACCCCTCAGTTGTCTCGGACTGCCTTCACCCATATCACGGGGTTTAGGTTTATTTCTTTTGGTCCTTGGTGATTGTTGTGTGTCAGTGCATATCACCAATCTCTTCTGGACCCCTCTGGTGTTGTTGCTCCTGCCCTATCCATCTATTCAACACACCTCATCACCTTTGCCACCCAATTTGAGTGGCACACTGTGCTCCGCTACCACCTGGACTTTACCAGGGCTCGTTTTCAGGAGACCTTCACACCCTCCCGTTGGATGACCCCTGACCAGGGTCTTGTGGCAACCTGCGTTGTCCATTATCCCCTGGCCCCTGCTGCCACCCAGGGCACCCGGCGCTCTTTGCAGGATCGTATCTCCTCCCCTTCCTCATCCACCTCCACCTCCACCCCTCGTCCCAAGTCTGATGAATGAAAGGCCACTAGGCCTCACTAGCCGGAGGCGTTATCGAGAGACTTAGACACGTAGACGAACGTAGAACGCAGTATGTGATTTAGCACGAGACGGGGGAAAAGAAGATAAAATACAAGCAGAGTTTCGCAGCCTTATAAGGCGAGCGAAACAACAGAATGAACCACATTTGACCAGCCAATCATAGACTCTGATCCCGAAACCTATGACGAAAGCTTCCGTGGATCGACCGATAAGATCGTGGCGTAAGCGCCCACGATTACACTCCTCCCCCCTCAGAAGAATCTTGAGGGCCATCTTGAGGATGACTTTTGAGCCAATCGTCCAGGGCTTGACAGTCTTGTACTTCGCGTCCCGGGAGCCAAGAGTTGTCACGTTCGTCGTAGCCGATCCAGCGAACGAGGTATTGCCAGCCACGCCCTCTTCGACGAGCGTCGATGATCTTCTGGATTTGCCACTCTTGTTCGCCATCTTCAGTGACGATAGGACCCGGCCGTGGGAGCTTGCGGGATGGGAAGAGGTCGTCGTCGTTAGCGTGATACGGGATTAGATGCTTGGCGTGGAACTCGGGGAAGATGTTGGTCGACGGGGGAAGATCAAGGGTGTAGACTGAACGTTCAGGGTGTGCCTCGAGGACCTTGTACGGACCATCAAACCGAGGCATAAATTTAGCAACCCTGAACTCGCCTTTTCTCTTATAGTCCTGTCGTCTGTTCTTTGTAGAGAGTAGGACATAGTCGCCCGGGGAATAGATGTGTTCATGGCCCCTATGCTTGTTTGCGAAGTATGCCTGGTCGATCTTGGACACGAAGAGGTTGTCGCGGGCCTCAGCAACGTCATTATCAAGGCATTGTATAAGCGAATGAGCGTCGACAGTTTCAGAAGACGGAGCAGAGCCAGGGTTGAGGGGTGGAATAACACGGGGAGAGCGACCGTGGCGGAGTCGAAAGGGGGTGTAGCCTGTAGATGTGTTTAGCGTGTTCATAATAGCAAAACGGATACGGGGGAGGGACTTAGCCCATCCTGTTTGGAGGCGATCGACATGGTACCGAATGGACTGGTTGACCGTTTTGTTGGTGTGCTCACTCGCGCCGTCTGTCTCGGGGTGGAAGGCGGTGGACATCTTCAGCTTGATCCCAGTCATTTTGGTAAAAGCCGCCCAGAATTTGGACAGGAAGAGGTGGTCGCGGTCGCTGACGATGTCGAGCGGTAGACCATTCTCGCAATACCAGTTGTCAAAGAAAACGACGGCGAAGGCCTCTGGGGTGATGTCTGTCTTGATAGCAGCAAGGCGGATGTCCGAGCCGAGACGATCAGTGAACATTGCTATGGAATTCATTCCATGGTCTTCCGGAAGGGGACCAATGAAGTCGATGCCAACGGAATCACATCGTTTGTCGGGGACAGGGAGGGGGTGTAGAGGACCTGTAGGTTTGGACGTACGATCTTTGTTGCGCTGACACGAAAGACAAGATGGGAGGTACGCAGCTTCGAGATCTCGCCTCATGTTCAGCCAGTAATAGGCATCCCATAGTGAGGTGTAAGACTTCTCGAAACCGAAATGGCCGAGAGCATCGTGCGCGAGTTGGTAGCGTCGAGCTTCTCCAATCGATCTCGGACAGTAGTGATGATGTCGAACTCCTTAAGAGGTTCGCAATGTGCGTCGACAGCAGCACGGCGTGTGCCACCTTGAGCCTTTAGCTCAGCGACAACATTGTTGCGCACTGGCTTATAGTCACGCGGTGGTGGAGGAGGGGTAACGCGAGCTATCGGATTTAAAAGGTCATAGCCACAAGACTTGTCTATGCATGTACGATCTTCATGATCAAGAACGAGATGGTTATGAGAAAGGAAAGGTCCACCAAGAAGGATATCGAAACAAAGGTTTGGTACGACAACGGCTTCGAAACGGCAAGAGTGCCAGACATTATCAGAAGAAGAAAGAGACATTTTGACCGAGTCTATAAGTTCATACTCCACGGGGGGTCCTTGGGACATAGCAAGCGTGCAACGGATAGGGCATTTCATACGGCAGGGAATCAGGCCCATTCGCTGTACGAGATGGTTCGAGATTAGTACCATGTGGGCACCGCTATTGAGCAAGCCCGAAATGGGAACAGGAAAGTCATGGGCAGGGCCCAAAACAAGGCAAGAGAAGGTAAAATGAGGGGTAGAGATGGGTGCGCACTCTGGTTCCGAATCTGATCCATCTCCCAACACACAGGACGGCATGATAATGGCAACCGGGCGTGCAGGCTCGTCATCGCTAACGTCTTCGACGCCGGAGGTGTTGACAGCTGCAACCGGTCGTGTAGAACGATTGGCGGGGGCCCGAGCCAGAGGCCTTGAGATGGGCTGGGACGTCGGCCTCCGTGAGCGGCTTATACTTGAAGGGGTCCGGGCGTTCCGTACACGTTGCGCGCCTGTGGTTAACACCGAACTTTCGACAATTGAAACAACCGCTATACTTCATTAACAGCGCTCGCTCGCTGTCTGTGAGACCGGGGAGCCTAGGTTTGTTGTCACCGAAGGTCGTAGACGGTCGAGAGGTGTACGTCGTCATTGACGTGGAGGACGTCACCACCGGGGGACGCAGAATATTGCGTTGGCCTTGACGATGGACCGCGTCAGCGATGGCGTCGTTCTGGCTCCATTTGTCGTGGGCACGTTCCTCGTCGAGCAGGCGGACTGTGTTGATCCACAGTTTGAAGGCAAGGGCCTTGAGTTCCCGGGTGTCCTTCTTGCAGTACCGCTTGGTCTCGCTGTTCATGTGTGCCTCGAAGTGGAACCTGAGGCTCTGGTCGGTGAGGTGGGATTTTGTGCCTTTGAGTAAGGAGTTTGTGGACTGGATACGATTTACCCAGTTCCAGAATAGCTCGGTGCCCTGGGCTGACTTGAGTATCTCTTCTCGTAGGTCATCCTCCCAGTCGTCGCGCAGGTAAAGGCTCTTCATCTCCGCGATGTAGGCGTCGAGGGTGAGTTGATCAATGCGGTGATAAGCCTCAGGATTGTCTGACCCCCGAAAATGCGGACTCAGCACATCGTACAAGCCCTCTGGAGCTTATTCGACACAGCACTCACACGCCACTAGGCTTCTATGGGCTCTAAATAACTGCTCTATTTAGCTCCGGACTTCCTAGCATCCTCGAGGCGTACACGGACCCATTCCGCGATTTATCTCCGCAAACAGGAGCTCCGGAGCGACTTAACCAACGCAACTTTTAGATGAATTAGCTCCGGGGCCGTGGGCACTTCTATCGAGGGGCATCGTCCTCATGCCCACCCTCCAGCACTCACTCCCCCTCGTTTCCGTCAAGATACCGAAGGTGCGGACGCATACGAGTCACCATGAGGCCAGCGTCAGTCAGCAAGCGGCCGGAGGTAATTAGCACGTGATCGGCGTGTTGCACGGAGTGATGGGACCGCTTGGGTCAGGTGGCGGAGCATCGAGGCGACCTATAGGGGCTGGAAAGAGCAAGTGGGAGCGCAAGAGAGTCGTATGGTGTATGGTATAGCGGAGGAAAGTGCTGAGCAATCCTGTGGGTAGCGGCGTTTATTTGTTATTTATCTCCGGACGGTCGCAAAGCCATTCCTGTAGTATAAATTGTACAAAGTAGCATACAGAAAAAGAAGTTTTTCGACTTCACCATCTCAGAGAATTAACGTTACGATCTCAGCGACCGGAGAAGTTCGAAAGCATCGAACTTAGCGACTTATAACCGATCCTAGCTTTGCCAATAGGCCTGACTCGTCGAGAGAAATATCTCCGCCATCGATTTAACTAGTTCCGGTGAGGCTCACATAGCGAAACAAAATTAAGCAGCTCTTTCTAGCGTCTTCTACTCCCGTGAGCCCGAACCTACACTCGGTTCCGTGGTTTGCGACTTTGCTTGCGCCGTTTCGGAGATAAATACTCCGGAGCGTGCATTAGTGTTTGTTTCAGGCATCAAGGTTTTGTTTTATTTTTCTAGGTCTTCCTACGGACTACCCTACGGCGTCTTACTCCTCCTTTCCCCCTCAAACTATTAAATACCCTTCAGTTGTCTCGGACCGCCTTCACCCATATCACGGGGTTTAGGTTTATTTCCTTTGGTCCTTGGTGATTGTTGTGTGTCAGTGCATATCAGCGGTCTTGGTCCGAACGGTACCAGTCCGCCAAGCGGTCGTCTTGCATACCCCAGGCCACGCGACTAACCTGCTTGTCGGCGTCGAGTTCCTTGTGCATGGCATACACGCGGCAGGCGTGGTACCATTTGCGAAGGATGACAGGTGTTAAGTCGCCAGGCGTGAGGACAGGGGGAGACTTCGGCGTTGGTTGCTGCACCGCTGCGAGACCGGTGTCGTTGATCGGCATTGTCGTCAGAGGGGCTTCGTCGTCCGAGCTCGATGAGTCGGAGGATTCGGCGCTCGGCGTTGGCGACGGTTGCGGTGGGGGACTAGGTGGTTGAGGGGAGGGTGAACGGGATCGTCCAAGGCCGTGATCAGTCAGGTCTTCTGAGCCGCGTCCGGTGGGTGCTGATGACAAGCTCGATGACGGGGTACAGGGGCAGGATTGTTGATCCAATGGTGCGGGCGCAAGACGAGCGCGAATTTCCCCGCAGGTCGAGACACGGGCAGGGATCACGGGGAGACTAGGGGGGGACGACAGTTTGACTGGGGGACTGGGTGGGGACGTACAACTTGGTTCCTTCGGGGATTATTACTGCGAAGGAACGTTCAAAGAAAGTGAAAGGCCGCTAGGCCTCACTAGCTGGAGGCGTTATCGAGAGACTTAGACACGTAGACGAACGTAGAACGCAGTATGTGATTTAGCACGAGACGGGGGAAAAGAAGATAAAATACAAGCAGAGTTTCGCAGCCTTATAAGGCGAGCGAAACAACAGAATGAACCACATTTGACCAGCCAATCATAGACTCTGATCCCGAAACCTATGACGAAAGCTTCCGTGGATCGATCGATAAGATCGTGGCGTAAGCGCCCACGATTACAATGAAGTCTGTTTCTGCTTCAATCAACCCCAAGGGTGCGGTGCTGGTGTGAAATGCTTCCGACACCATGTTTGCCTGAAGTGTAAGGGTGAGCACTCCCAGGATGCTCCTAATGCCCCCTGCCATGGCAAATAGGGCTTGCTACAGGCCCACCGCGTGGACCCGGCCCATTCCACAGCTTTATACCCTGGTTCTCCCTCTATGGTCGCTTTATCCTCCTCTCCTGCCCCCTTCTTCTCCCTCCTGTTCGTCCCAACACATCTATTACTTTCCCAATCTATTCTCCCTCACCATCCCTCCCTGCTGGCCCTCTCCATGCTGATGCCTTTGCTTATTTCCTATGGGATTATCCTGATCGCACTTTTGTGGACGCCATTGTAGGGATGTGTAAATATGGTGTACGTCTTGGCTATACTGGCCCTCGTGGTGGTCGACCTTTCTCTCGCAATCTTCCTTGTACAGCTGAGGAACACCAGGCTGTCTCTGAGGATATGCGCCGCCATGTTAGGACCGGGGAATCTGCCTGTTTGGAGGACACTGACTTCTCTGCTGATGAAGTCTTCTTCTCCCCTATTGGTGCGGTCCCCAAGTCTGATGGGGGTTATCGTGTTGTCCATCACCTCTCCTACCCCCAACACTGTTCTGTGACTGACTTCATCTCCCCTGACCTTCCTACATTGCACTATGCTTCTCTGGACACCTTAATCCAGTGTTTGCGCTTCATGGGTTCTGGTTCCTACCTCTGGAAGGTGGACTTGAAGGGTGCTTTCCATCATATTTGCATCTCCCATGATGATATTCCCCTCTTGGGCTGGATGTGGGAGGGGGTTGGCTATGTGGACCTCCACCTTGGCTTTGGTGGATGCCCTTCCCCTTATCTCTATAACCTTCCTGCTGAGGCTGTTCACTGGACAGCTGAGCGCCTCTCTGTCTGGCTGGAGCACTATCTTGATGACTTCTTTGGGGCCCGTGGTCCCTTGGAG
>NW_006920412.1:772411-790251 GCF_000344685.1 Gloeophyllum trabeum ATCC 11539 | reverse complement strand
CTTCCTCCTCACTGCTTCATATTCCTTTACCTTCCATGCAGTTTGGATATCCTCCTCTGAGAATTACCTTGCTGATGCCCTTTCTTGTTTTGACATGCCTCGCCTTCGCTCCTTGATCCCTGCCTTCTGCCACCAGCTTCCCGCCTTCCCCCACCACCACCAACTTGGGCGGACAAGGTTAGTCAACCACCAGAAGTTGCCTTCTACCTCTGGCATGGCCTTGCGGAATCTACCCGTGCCATAAATGACACCGGGTGTCACTCCTTTGAGCACTTCATTGCTTGCAAATTTGGAGCCGCTGCTCCCTACTCTGCCTCTACCAGCTACCTCCTCCAGTGGGTTGGACCTCTAGCCCCTGCCTGCTCTTTTCAGACCATCAAACGCCATCGTGGTGCTCTGAAGTCCTTCCACCGTGACCTTGGCTACGACACTTATGGTTTTGACTCTGCCACTCTGGAGCATGTTCTTCATGGCATTCACCGCTTCCATGGTGATAAGGATCATCGCGACCACCTCCCTATCACTCTTCCTCTCTTGGATGCTCTCCTTACTCCACTGAGTAGCCCCAGACTCCCCCGCGGGGTGTCTGATCTTCTGTTTGCCACCACCCTTCGTGCTGCTTTCACTGTGGCCTTTGCTGGGTTCTGCCGTTGTGGTGAGCTGACTTATGATGCCTTTGATCCTCGCTTCTGCTTGAAGTGCAGTGATGTTCACATGTTTGATGACTACTTCATCTGCACTCTCCCTGCTTCCAAGACTGACCCCTTCCGGCTGGGGGTTAGCCTTACCATGGCCTGTACCAATCTACCCTCTTGCCCCTGGGCTGCCATGGAGTCCCTCCTTCGCTCCTCACCTGGCTTGGCAACTGATCCCTTATTCCTTGGTCCTCCCAATGGCCAGGGTGGCCGTCATCCTTTCAATCGGACTCATTTCATTGCTTGTCTCAAAGCCTGCCTCTCTGCTGCAAATATCTCCAGTGCTGGTTACTCTGGCCACAGTTTCCACTGTGGGGCTGCTACCTCAGTGTTGGCATGTCATAGTCATTATTCGTGACTGTGACCAAAATGACGTTGGTTATTACCGAAATTACTAGGTATGACCATGTGGTCACTGTAGTCACAGTCCTTTCGCTAGAGGGCGACAAACTCACCCCCACGAAACGCGGGCACGGGATGAGAGCACGTGACCAAAACCCACGACTCGACTGCCGAAAATGGTAGAAGGGATATAACTATGGGTATGTATCGCTATGACGCGGGCTCATAACTAGTGCAGTTTGGCGTAGTTGGTAACGCAGTCCATATAAATCCAGGATGCCTCGGTTCGATTTGCTTGCTGGGCAAAAAGTATTTTATATCCCCAGTATTGTTTGTGTGTATAAATATGGCTAAAAGTGAAGGGAAAATAACTCAATCAAAATTTGTTCATTTTGCCACCCTGGCTGTCTTTGGGTGGTGGAAGACACCGTACCCTTGGGTGGCCGTGTGCTGGCCACCCTGGCTACGGAAACACTATTAGACATAACTCATGGGTCAAAAATGCCGGGAGCCTGACACAGAATAAAATCAGACATCAAATTACCTGCCAAAAGTGGGAAATCTCCATTTTCAGATTACTTACAACATAAAATATAACCACAGAAAGCTGATAATCAACAGCAGCAGGAAAAAAGAAGCAAGGGGGGGTCCGGGGGGAAATGCAATGGCCCCCCGTAGGGGGTCTGGGGGGAACCCCCAGGCAAGGGGGGGTTGAGGGGGGACAGCATGTCCCCCCTCATAACACCTACAAAAAACTATAATAAGTCATAAATCACGGCAAAACCCCGTAAACAAACTCATAACAAGATACCGTCAAAACCCCGCAGCACCCGTCAAGGTTGCATCAAAAATTTGGTCAAAGTCACGTCAAAAACCCCGTTCAAATCACGTCAAAATCACGTCCAAACTGACCGGATACAGGAATAAATATTCAACACCACTTTAGTTCAACTTGGACTCCCTCAGAGAATCTGCTTCTGCACATATTTTATCATTTATTTCACCCAGCCCACTTGGACTGAACTGATAGTGCCAGTCAAAATCAATATATTAAAGCTCTTAGCATTACATATCTAAATACGTTGTGAACTCTTGACAAGCGGCACGAGCCGGAGCTTGAGTCACGTGACCTTCATGGGGGTGGGTTGAAGGACCTTCGCTAGAAGGGCAACGGAGCTCAAAATAGCAATGGAAAATGTGGAATGTTCCGCCGTATTAAATTTAGCGTGATGTTTTGCATGCCACCGGCAAGGATGTTGGCATTTCCCATTTGCCGCAACTACACCAATATGAACCTGCTAAACTGTTTGAAAGCGGGTTATGGGCTCTGCTCTGCATGCAAAAGATTAGCATTGGCATTAAGATACATTATAGAGCCCACTACGGCCACTTAGATCTTGGTTAGTGTACCGCAGGCATGAAATAATAGTTGTACCCAGCTGCCCAGGCCCTCAGCCACCATATATACTGTGACTACTGACCAGATTACCGTCACAACAGTCAGTTGGTCATTCCCACAGTATTAATGTAGTATTAACGTAGTCACTGACAACCCTGTGCTACCTGGGCTCATCTTGTTGGCTTGTCAGATGCCGACATTCAGCATCTAGGCCGTTGGACTTCCGACTGCTACCGTCTCTACATTGACACCCCACCTGCCACAGTTGCTGCCCTCCACCACCAACTTTTTCTCCAGAACCCTTCTCAACCCCTTGGTCTTACCCCTCCACCTACTCACCTTGTCTGGTGGGGTGATCAGGCTCTTTGATCTGCTCTCTGGGCCACTTGGCTCTGCCTCATCTGCGGACAACCTGTTCCAGCTGGCCTCTGTCTGGGTTCCGGCCCGAGAGCGATCACTGCAAGGGGGGCTGTATCCACCCCCTTCCCGCACTCCAATATATCCGTCTCTACATAGCCTCAGCATTCCCCATTTTCCAAAGACTCGCGGTGTTTCCCACAGATCACTGATGCAGTAATAGTCAGTCAAACAAGAGACTACTATATAAGTTCTTATTTGTCATTCAGAACAACTGCTACTCATTCACTGCAGCAAGTCTTCCGGGACTGTGTGGTCCATTTTAGACCTGGCCGAAGATGTCTGAGGATACACAGTACATATTAGTGACAGTCAAAGTGAGTGATTCACAGGCGATTCAGAGCTTGGATTCAAGTATGGATTCTGGTACCCAGAATCACGATTCGGGCCTGAATCCTGAATCGTGTCGATGTGACTCTGGAGGTGCATTGATGCCCCTGAATCGCAATTGAGCACGCATACGAGGGTACAAATTTGTTCCTTTTTGTTACTCCTATACAAGACTGGTGCCCGCTACAAAAATTATATGGTCTTCATCTAGTCTACCTCAACTATATACCTCCCTATAGCCATATAGGAAGTATCCCTCCATCTGAGTTGCGTTCTATCACTCTATAGCCATGCCAAGAAGCCTCCAGGTCCAGACAACTGCACAAAAGGTGACAGATGATGAGGGCATAATCAGTCAGTCTATAGAAATCATAGAATAAATACTCTACCCAAGCTATAGTGATAGAACTAACATCATAGTATAACAAGCCTGATTCCATGCCCTGAGTTGATAACGGAAACCACCACCTGAATCGTGTCGGTCAGGGTACCCGTGGATTCGGTGTGAGGTTCAGCACCGGGAATCACAGCAGAATCGCTGCGTGAATCCACCGGGAATTGCTCAGTCTGACTGCCACTATTAGTCCCAATTAGAACTGCTTACTGGGAGGGAAGAATCACATTGGCAGAGGTAATTCTGATACTGCAGTTTCCTAGGCACATAAAGTTAGCTCTTATACACTTACTCATACCATTTATTGGACCCTGAAGAATGACACTGCAAAGGTGAATGATATGAAATGCTAACAAACTAAATTTTTCTGACTGATAGAGGACTATGAGAACTTACAGTGAAGAATAGAGGGAGTAAGGCAACTCACAGCCTATTCCCAAATGTGCCTGCATCCTACATACCCACAGCATTGGGTCTGATCCCTTCAGCTACTCACATATGCTGCCACAGTACTAAGTAGTGAGCAGCACTCACTCACATCCTAGAATATTTAAATTACGACCTGTGAGGTACATGGGTCATGTTTGATGGTGAATACTACAACATACAAGTATTGCACTCATGCTTGGAGATATCAATGTGCCAGCTGAAATGAGCAGAGCACAATATACTTGAACATTGGATGCCATAAGAATATCAGCAGTCGGGGACATTGATGTACTAAGCTGTACATACCATGTCAGCACAGGATACACGGGGAAGAGATGAGAGCGGGCCCGGGGCAGCCGGGTCCTGGCAATGTGTAGTGGTAGATGCCCTGCCACTTGCAGTTCTGGATTCTTCAAACCTTGAATGCTTAGGCCCGCAGAGACACTGGCAATATAAATATACTGTATCTGGGCGAATCTTAGAGAATGGGAGATGTTCGATATTATCATATGAAATGCAAATCCGTGTTATTTTCAAAGACTAGGGGGTGGCAGGAGAGACGCGTTTGGCCTGGTCGCAAGATATACCACCGGCGACAGCCGGCGCTTCTCGAGTATCTCTGCTCTTGCCACAATCCATTGTTCGCCATGCCCGACACGTCCCCGCCCGTCGGCGCGCGCATCGCGCTCAACAACTCGCTCGGCACTGTGCGCTACGTCGGCCCCGTCGACGGCACGCACGGGACGTGGCTCGGCGTCGAGTGGGACGACCCGCAGCGGGGCAAGCACGACGGGTGCAAAGACGGCACGCGCTACTTTCGCTGTGCGTACGTACCTCCTCCCTCTGTCCCCGCTCCCGTCCAACCCTTCCATAGGACCGACCACCCCACCGCCGCGTCCTTCATCCGCCCCGCCGTGAAAGGCCTGTCGTACGGGCGCTCCTTCCTCGCCGCGCTCGCGGAAAAGTACATCGACGACTCGCCCGCGCCCTCGAAGGAGGTCGTCACGCTCGGCTCGTCGCACGGGCTCATCCAGGTCGAGGCCGTCGGGCTCGCCAAGGTCCGCTCGAACCTCGCCGACCTGGCGCGGCTCGTGGAGGTCTCGCTCGACGGCGCGCACATCGCGTGGGCGGAGCAGCCGCCGCAGGTCGCGGAGCGCTGTCCGAGTGCGTGTGGCGTATTATTGTGAATCGGCTGAAACGCTGAAGAACTAAGAACGCAGACATCAGAGGCCTCGACCTCTCGCTGAACCTGCTCCCCTCCTGGCCCGCGCTCGCGACCCTCACCGCGCAACTTCCGCACCTCACCCGCCTCGCGCTCAACTCCACCCGCCTCGCGCTGTCCCCGCTCCCTGCCTCTCCTCCCTCCCCGCCCCTGCCCACCTCCTTCCAGTCGCTCACCGAGCTCCAGCTCAACGCGACCCTCACCCCCTGGCCATCCCTGCTCACCATCCTCGCCTTCCTGCCCTCTTTACACACCCTCGAGGCGGGATACAACTCCCTCTCCCTCCCGTCGCCGCTCTCCCCTTCCTGCCCCGCCCACGTGCACGCCAACCTCGCCCTCCTCAACCTCGACACGAACCTCCTCGCCGCCCTCCCCGCGCTCTCCCCGCTCTTCCCCGCGCTCACCCGCCTCGTCCTCGCGTCCAACCGCATCGCCGCCATCCCGCCCGCGCCCTCCGCCGCCGAACTCGGCACCCTCAAGCACCTCTCCCTCTCGGGCAACCCCCTCGCGGACTGGGCGAGCGTCGATAATCTGCGCGGGTGGTGCCCCGCGCTCGAGGGGCTCGCGATCCGCGCGATTCCCCTGCTCGACGGTCGGTCACATCCGTCTATGTGCCCCTGCTAGCCGTATATATTGATGGTAGTACTACAGATCCGAACACAGGCTCGTACACCCGCGCGTTCGCCATCGCCAAGCTGCCCACGCTCACCTCTCTCGACGGCGCGCCCGTCCGTCCTTCCCCGCCCCCTCTTTCTCGTCACCTGCCAAACTGACCCCACCTAGATCACCCCCAAAGACCGCCTCGACGCCGAGCTCCTCTACCTCTCCCACATCACGCAGCACGTCCCCGCGCCCGACCGCGCCAGCTGGGGCCGGTATGCCGAGCTCGTCGAGAGTACGTCTCCTCTCCCGCCCTTGTTTGCTTCCGAACCGCGACGCTGACCCGCCAACCCAAACAGAACACGGCCAGCCCGACGAGCCCTCCCTCCGCCGGACGCGCCCAGACCACGAAAAGCTCGCGGACAAGCTCATCCGTGCGTCCCTCCCTCAGCCCTCCCCGCCTTCCCTTCCTCCCTACCCCAAAGCCATCTAACACCATTCATGCCGCCAGAGATAACCCTCCACCTCCCCTCCCACCCGCCCACCCCCCTGCGCATCCTCCCCACCACCCCCCTGCGCACCTTCCGCCTCCGCGTGCTCAAGCTGCTCAAGTCTCTCCCTGCGCCGTCTCCCCCCGTACCCAAACTCAAACCCGACGACATCCGCATATTCCTCAAGCTCCCGGGCGACGGCTCCGAGGCCGAGCTCGACGCCGCGCGCGACGGCGCCAAGGAGGTCGAGTGGCTCGGCCTGGACGAGGGCGCCGAGGTCGTCGTCAGGATTGCGGAGTAGATTAGATGTGGGAGGGCCATGCTTGGTCACGCTATCCCGAGACTGCAGAGCCGCGGTGGTGGTCGCGAGTCAGGCCGTCGAAAGTGGGTGGAAAGTAAGTGTCTGCTGCCCTGTCGTCGGCTGCCCGACCCCGTATTTTGTGTTTGTGCACTGATAGCCGGGCGTAGGCGCTGGAACCAAATAAAAAAAAAGCTGCAAGTCTCCTTGACCCGGCCCTCAACACCCATACTATCAAGGTCTCTTTTGTAGGAGTGAGTACTAGTCGCTCGCTATGCATCTTAGGCGGTTTATTGGGTCTAATACAACATCTCAATAGCCTGTACTACCCCGATCCACTTTGCGCATACAACTCGAACTTCACCGAACGCGCTCTGTATATGGATAGTATCGCCGGGGAACACTTGATTTCAAGCTGGAGAGCCGGGGAAAGCATGTAATATGCTTAGACGCACCTGTTTGTATTTCTACCGCTCGAATCAGGTGTGTTTTCTTTAGAAATCGTGAAATACGCACCATCGCTCGCCCCAGCCCGCTCACCGGCCTCCGATTCGTCCCTACATCACCGAGCGCGACCCCTCGCTCATTCCTACCCCGCGACACGGGTCTTGCCTGCATTACGCGCGTATCCTCGCTCCGACGCGTTTCCCAATGTCGCGATGTGCCCGTACCGGGGAGTGACCCCGCTCCCCGGACGTCCAACCGCCTCCTGCGGGGCCTTCAAACGCCTTTCTCCGCCGGCGGCGGGTTCGAGTCAGGGACGCAGCCGAGATAAAAGAGCTCGCGGTCAAAGAGACGCCGCGCGATGACCCCGCTCGCGGGGCGTCAATTCGTCCCATCTTCGTCGAGCGAGCTGCATGACTGTCGGCTCAAGCGGATAAAGGCCGCGCGGGAAGCGGGGTCGTGAGTGCGGGCGCGAGGACACAGACAGCGCGACGACCCCGCTGGCGGGGTGTCGATCTGTCCCGTGATCGTCTCGCGAGGGAGGTGGGGATGTCAAGAGCACCAGAGAGAGGAGATCGAGTGCACCAAGCAAGAGGGGGAATGTGCCAGGCAGAAGATGTTCAGCAGACGGACAGCACAACGACCCCGCTCGCGGGGCGCCGATCTGTCCCTAGTTTGTGATGCCGGGAGGATACGAGGGAGGCGGTGATGTCGAGAGCGCCCAGGAGCGGTGAGTCCGTCGAGGCGAGAAAGACAGACAGACACTCAGCGCCGCGACTCCGCTCGCGAGGTGCCGATCTGTCCTGTGTTTGTCGGCAGGAGGCTGGACACGATGACATCAACGAGAGAGCCCTGCTCTCGGGACGGCGATCTGTATAGTCTTCGATGGATAGGGCCTTAGGCTGTTGACGACAGGGCAACAGGCACAGGGGAGACGGAGAGGGAGGAGGATAGCAGAGGAAGCAGTTACGGCTAGGACTGGCTTGCCGCGAGCGAGCGAGTGTCAGAGTACAGCGGCAGACAAGAAGCCCGTCGACGAAGGCAAGGGTACTGCGTGACCCCCGCGTGCGGGACGTAGATACGTCCCGTCTCGGTGTACCTGGGCCTTCGAATAGGAGAACACCTCATGCCGTGAACAGCCAGCAGAAAACACCCGCTGGCGGGACGACGATTCGTCGTGTCATTGCCAACTGTGGCTTGGGAGGCCTGGCGAGAGTGCGGGAGGCGTCAAAAGAGCCCTACAGCAATGGAGAACGGCAGGATGGGGCAAAGGTCCCATCTGCGTTCAGCAACGGGAGTCGGCGCCGGCGAGTCGATGGGGTGCCGTCACTTGTAACCTTAACCGCAAGGTATCGTCGCTCCCGGGTCGACGATCTGTCCCATGATCGTCCACCGACGGAACATTATAGCGGGCAGCGACAGCGAATGGAGCGGAGAAGGAGGGCGCCAGCGCGTCATCAGTGGGAGGCAGGTACGTCCTGATTTTGTCGCAGAGCGCTAGAGTGGACGAGGGAGACAATGGGGAAGGAGAGACGCGAAGCAAGGAAGTGGAAGAGTATAGGTTAGCACGGGACAATGAGGAAAATCATGACAGCATACCTCACCAGACTTCAATCCGCGGAATCCACGCTCGGGAGCGTCGCGCTCGATGACGACAACTCCTCGAGCACCGGTGCTGGCGAGACGGCGTGGAGAGTGAGAAGTGTCCACGGCGACGAGCGCGCGATGACCCTGCTCGCGGGGCGTCGATTCGTCCTGTTTTTGTTGATTGGACGGGTCAATGTTCGAGGGGAGGGGTTATAGAAGCTGCCGTCATCGTGAACTCGTCTTGCAAGATGATATCGCTCGCGCGGCGTCAATTCGTCCTGTCTTGGCTGACTGGACGGGTTGACGTTCGAGGGGAGGGCCAGAGGCGCTGCCATTGTCGTAGACTTGGTCTTGCGCGATGACCCTGCTTGCGCGGTGTCGAGTGGTCCCATTTTTGCTGAGCGGAGGGTAGACGGACACCTGAGGGAGAGTCACAGTGTCATCGCAATGATGAACGAGCGGTGCATGCACCGCCGTAGTTGTCATCACCTGTTGTAGATACAGTTCAATCCAGGCGTTGCATGCTGGCAGGGGGAGAAGTCGCCCAAAGCATATGTACGTACACAAGTAACGCCACTCGTACATCTTCAGCGTGCCCGGCCTTCGGTGACAAGGCTGGGTATCAGTGAGAGACCGCTCCGCAAAGGTAACGGGACTTACAGCATGAGAGAGAATGGGAAACGGCGTGCAGGCCATTTCCGCACGTCTTCACTTGTAAGCATACTTCGGGCGCAGAATGTCGATGACAGCGCACAAGTGACCGTAGCGAGCACGGGGGGACGCGAGAGGAAAAAGTGTTCAGACAGTGCTCGCCGCACCCGGAAGGAAATACAGCGATATTGAGAAATCCAGGGATATCGCAGCGGCCGAAGACTGCTTGCCAACCGTCTGTACGTGCTGTTTTCGCTGGAGACAACCTCGAGACACAGGGAATGTCGGGAAAGCCATGGGTATAAATGGAGGATGTGCTTCTTAAGGAGACAGAGCAGCACTGGAATGCTGCCCTCCGGGCGCTGCGAACTACATTGTGGAAGCCTAGCTGGTCCGATGTCAGTTACACACTATATGGAAAGGGATGCCGCCTTACAGCAGCACAATGAGAGAATGGGAAACAGCATGCATACCGTCTCCACAGGGAGTCTAGCGCGAAGCGCACTATATTTATCAAAAGTCGCTGAAGGACTTGATGATGACAGCCCCGCGCGACACGCCTGATCCCCATCTAAGCACGATTGATGTTAGCGGGAGGTTATACACAACATAATGGTACTCACTGCATCAGGAAAGAGAATGGGAAACGGCATGCATGCCCTGTCTCCGAGGCGTCTCGCACGCCCGGGACATGATTTATACCTACAGAGTCTTCACGAGATGCCGCCCGCCAAAGGTGTCCAACTGCACGAGAAGATCCCAGAGATCGTAGGCTTTAGTCTTGCTCGTTGCTCACCGGAGATCAAATGATTCAGCCTTTCACAAAGAGAGGGGAAGCGTGACATAGGCAAACAGCTAGCTCATCGCGAGCATGACAGAGAACAGCGGGCAGTGTTGGAGAATGGCGGCTACCCGAAGATCCAAGGAAGCGTCTACGGCGAGGGAGAAGATGGGTTGTGCCATCATTCACAAGAGTCGCGTTCACGCAGCGCCGAAGAGGTAACGGATATAAAGTTCAAAATATAATATATTCCATCCGTGTCTACAGACTACATAACTGAATAGCAGTCAGCCGACGGTCGTTAGGTAGTAGCTAAACGGAAACGTACCAATCTCCGTATACTGTAGTATTGAATGACACCCTGAGTTCGAAGTCAACTTGCAGATGTCAGCGGATCCGCCGAAATATGGCATTTCCTCAAACAGGACTTGCAGTGTTTATTAGCATCAAACAGGCGGTGTCGGTAACAAACAGGATCCGTGAACCTTCGAGGGCGCCGCAAGGCTGGAAATGTGGCGAGACGAACTGGGTACTTTGGTGGGAATGTCTTGCAGGGTCGCATCGTTGCAAAACAAGATCGCCTCGCCACTGAGCCCCTGCAAATGTTGTAGCTTTCGGTATGAGGACGAGATCCTCGAGTGGCAACGGCAACTTACCGGCGCGTGCTTGCGTCCCTTGTGCTCGACCTTCGCAGAGCTCAGCGCGCGATACAGTCCCCCCTCCGTCCCGTTCTCCTGCATCCTTTCCCCATCGGTACCGATCATGTAAGTCGTCCGTGTTTCATGCTACTAACGCACCCGTTGTGAAGCAGAGTCTGCAATCAGTGTGCGCGGATACACAGCTATATACAGTCAGTGCAGAAAGACATACCCGGGTATTGGCCTTTGTCCAAGGCCCAAAATCTGAAAGAGCTGCTGCATCCTAGATAGGAAAGGGGGGACCTCAGAGCTGCAAGGCGCAACGAGTGTCGACAAGCAGTCGTCCATGAGCGTCGCAGGCACTGGCAGGCGATTGAAGGCGATGTCGACCACGTGCGGTGCACTGCCACTCGTCCAATAGCGATCACGATCACTCTTATCTCTCGCTCCCTGCTCTCGCAGACGTGTCTGTCTGTTGTCTACGAGTTTCGAGCATTAGCGATATTACAACGAAATACAAGTACGTATTGATCATGGACATACCTTCGGCTGTTCGAGTTGGAGACACCATGACAGCGGGCCTTGCTCAAGCTGCGCCAGTGGATGCTTGATGCAGGAACTGCAGCGTGGCGAAGGGACGCGACGAATATGGGCACATCGAGTGCAACATGTTGGTGTCGAGATTCTGCAGGGCAGGATGTGAGGACACTAGAAGGCCACAAAAATAGGTGTGACTCACGTCGTCGCTGCTCAAGCACCTGAGTGCGACAGGATGTGCAGAGACCAGCGCTGACAAAGAGGACAAGCATACGGGGGGCGTAAAGACGGGCAAGGTGGTACACGTATGTGAGGCAGGTGTATATATTGCACGTCTCGGAAATAGTTTCCTGGCGTGACTAATACCCAGTGCTCCGGAAGTCAGGGCCATACATCGGCTACCGCAACACTTCCCTGAGAAGTCACAATGGCGTAGCATTGCTACGCGGTAGTGGCTTCTTAGGGAAGCATTCCGGCAGTGATTGCTGGCCCTGATCAAGTCCGATCTCTGGAATCTGCGACTTTAGGTAATTAAATGTCCCTGCATGAACAACTCAGAATGGCAGTAAGAGAATGATAGCAGTTTCCTCAACATTATTTCAGACATCTTAAGTTACACAGTCTTTCAGACCTCAGGAGTGAATATTCTTTGCCATTATCGAGGCATTGAGGCCGTCTGAGGGTTGGCTAAGCGGCTTACTGACTAAAAGAAGTCTGACCCTGATCCCAGAGAAGGCACCAGCTTCTCCAGGTCCAGGGACAGCTTTGATCGTCAAAAGGAGGTGAGTCAACATAACAGCATAGATCTACAGTAGATTAGATAGTCAGAGGAAATCCGCACCAAGTCCGAACTCCGGAGTACTGCTGCGAGGCGGCTCTGTGAGTTCAGGGAGACTGTCCGGCTTCATCCAATGGCCTGCAGCCGGTTGCTGGAGTTCGGACAAGTCTCGGCACTCGCGAAATGAGAAGTGGCTCCCTCTATACACTGAATGTTGACTTACATTGACCGGTCAATGGCTGGCTACCCAATATCCTATCTATATTTCTGTATCCTTCCATCATCCTCGAGAGGCTGCGGCTCGTCCCTATGAAACAATAGGGTGTCTATATTTTTGTGAGTGCAAATGTCAATGCATCCGGAGTCGAGCTTCAACTGATCATACATAGATTAGGAAAATGTTGTATTATAACAGGGTTCAATAATGCAATGGAATTCCACTAATATGGCATGCTGCAATCTGCGATATGTTCGCCTAAGCGGTAAGTACAACGCAAGGTCTGCGCATGAGCGTCGGATGTAAAGACGAAGATGGCAGTTGATGTGCAAAAGAGCTCTGTCCGCGTCTGATCAAGTCGCGCCACAAGTGCTCTGGCTGCAGCACTTGTACGCCTTGTTTTGAGTCTTGTTCTTCGACGTATCCTACCAGCTATCCAAGTGCTCACTCGTCTATCTGCCGAGCTGCTATAGACAGCAGGAGAACTGTCTTTCGCTAAGGAAACTCCGCGAGACACGACTCTATTGAGGCATGCGTTCGCTGCCCTCGATTACGGTTCCATTCAACCCAGCTGTCTTTCGGTCTCTCGCTCACGCTGCAGTCGTGCGCTTTGATATCCAAAAATGCTAGTGTATATATCCTGCGTGCTGAGATGCTGTGGAAGTCATGCACGCAGTCATGAACAAAGGACTTCCCCGCACGATTTCCATATCCTCTTGACCGGCGATACTCGCGGCTCAACGAGCTCTCCACGTCTGTCAACAATGCTTCAATGGATTCAGAACACGAAAGGAGTTCTACAAGAGGTGTTGTCGACAAGGAGCGAAAGGGAGGGATAATGCAGGACTGATCGATAGCTGAGTATTCTGGAGCCCTCCCAACCTGTATTTTTCGCCAATGGACGTCGACGCTTTCTGCATTCTCCTATGTACCGTGGTTGTATGAGTAGAGCTTAGAATGCCTGAAGGCGCTTTGTCCGCTTGGTAGACTGTCTGGTATTTGGACAATCTGCCTACAGACAAAGCGCCGTCCAGTCGATCGAATGTCATCATATCCGAGCTTGCACACCGAGATAATCTAATCTACGAGGAGAAGCAGGCGTCCGAGGCAGACCAGGCATTGCCCCACTCACTATACCCTGCCTGTGGCCTTGCTACGCTTCGCGAGGCAGAAGGAGTGCGTACAGAGCGCAAAGTGCGAGATGCGCGAATACAGAGGATCTGCAGGGCCAACCAGGAAGGGTATGTGCCCTGTTTGCCGAGCGAAGGAGGTTACGGCGGTGTCAGTCCTCTACGCGATCGAATGCTGCACGTCTGAGAAACGTGAGGTACGTGTCTTTTGCTTCGTACATCATATCCGGCCGTTGAATAATACCTTTCCTTCCAGGATACGAAAACTGTAGTATGGGACAGGATCTACCACAGAGATGCAGCACATGTGGACATAGGCACTGCTAGCACTGTAACGTCTGCTTTGCAAAGAATCCACTTCCAGGTGTGTCACCGAGACGGTGCGACACACCCGACTACCTTGCGGCTGGATACGACGCCGAACGGCTACGCGGCAGACGAGACGTAACCCTGGCTTGCATGCGCCGAACAAGTGAACACACTGAAACATCTCACACGGCCGGCATTTTCTGGAGTTAGCAGTCTTCACTCGGCCTGGAAGATGCCCTCGGAATTTCTCGCGGCGAGAAGCTCCGATAACATGTAAGCTCTCCATGAGTCACGGTACACATTCCGCGTGGATCCGGCTGGCAGGCGGTTCAGGGTTAGCTGGATCCTGTTGCAGGCGTACGTGATAGGACAGGGATATGCGAGGCGGTGAGTAAACTCCAGGGAGTAGATTCTGCTTCGGTCGCTAACGGATGCTCGTAGGTTCTCTAAACTTATGTCACTATAATTCTACTCGCTGGGTGTGCATTTCTTCGAAGTTGCAACCGTCTACTCTTGGGAAGCGGAGAGTAAAGAGTGGTTGAGGCAAGCTTGAAGCAATCGAGACGAACAATGCTGAACAGTGGAGAACACTACATCACCGCCATCGAGCTCAGCTAGCTCACGTACTGCTGGAGCAGAATTAGCGAGGGTACGTACATTACGATTGCATCGCAGTGAGACGCGGCATTTTCCCGATCGCGAGTTCCTGGTCCAGCGCGAGAAGCCGGCGCGCGCAGTCTCGTACGTTCGTTCGGGAAATAGGGTCGTTCGACGAGCGGGCGTTTCGGGAAATGCAAGGTCTGGGGTGCCTCCGACAGGTATAAATACGGCTCGTCTATTTACTGGAATGCACCCACCACCCTTCGTCTTTTGCCCCCTCGTCCGTCGTCACTGGTACCGTGCACGTCGTCTTGTATGTCGACATTCTATCCGCTAGCTTGCTGCGACTGATCATTTCCATGCCTCTAGTCCGTCGCCGTAGCCTTGACAAGACTCCCCGTATGCGGCAATAGTAGCATGTCTTTGCTGACTGTTACGACTGATCATCATGGTATGGTACATCCTCTACAACGTGTTTAAGCCTGATTTCCTTACTCGACCCTCTTTCAGAGCTATTCATATGCAGTCTCTCGCGCTGCGTCTAGATTTGTCCAGTGAACAGACTAGCCCGAGCACGGTATGCTGTCCGACATTCGTAGTGATTTGCTGACATGTTGTCATCTCGAAATAGGCTGCTGCTCACGAACTGACGGGTGCAGATGACACCTCCTTATGTACAGGTACGTGCACTCCTGTATTGATTGTGCTCTCTGTATTGACCGGACGTTCATTAGTTACTTCAACACCACTTGGATCCGGATTATTGCCACCAGTAGGTACAGTCCGTAATGAGTATAGATGAATTGGGTGGCCGCTAATGCACTTACGCAGTCGCCTTGTGAAGTACAGCCCCTGCTATGTAGTATCAGCAGTTACCAGGAAGTCCTCGAAGAACCGGTTTCGCCGGGACTGCCGTTCACGGTCCCGTCATCAGAGAGTAGTTACAGTAAAAGTAATCTAACGCTCCTTGTAGTCGGCAAGAGCGGGTCCTATAGACTTCGGGTAAGCGTCAAATCGTTCAGCATAGCTTAGTGATGGTGCTGACATTGTTGATTAGACATCTATAGACCATTAGAGATTGAGGATCCGCTCATCACATAGACTCCTGTGAACGTCCGACTACTAACGTTCATTCGGGTCTAGTTGTAAGGGGAATGAGATATATGAAGGTCAGTCCTTTGCGATATGGTCGGTCATTAGCTCAATATTCACGCAGGACAGCGTGCAGTCAATGATCTTCATTGACTTGCTAATAACTTGACAACACAATAGACTAGACTACAATAGGGTGTATCGCCACCATAGACACCCGTCCGCTTTGCTTCCAGCGCCCAGCCACTGGCCCTCGTCCCAAGGACAGGTTAGACTCCCGTGAGGTCGAGTCCCTGTCCGCTGGCGAACGAGCCTGCGGGAACGGCTGCGACGGTCGCCGTGACGGAGTGCTCACCTTCGTGAAGGGCCAGACACCCTCTCGCTAGCCTCCCGTACACCCGTCGTGCAACGCGTCGACTCCCGAGAGGTCGAGTCCGCGTCCGCGACGACGGCGCCTTCTGGTGCCGTCCGTACGTAAACCAAGGAGGAAGGAAAACCCCTCGCCGTTGCCTTCGTGCCCTAGTGTAGTAGAATACAGGGAGGGGCAGACGAGCGCCGGGAGAGGCAGCGCGGACTTGCTGAGGTGGGGAGAAGCTGCATTAGGCCGGCGCCAATCCCTCTTGCACAGCGGGGTAGTGGATCACATGGAGAGGGGTTCGGCCCATACAGTCCACCACGAGGCTCATGACTGTCGTGCGCCGGCCGAGGGGAGGCAACAGAGATGCAGCAGGCGAGACCGCCAGCGAGTACGGCAGAGGGGATAGACCTGAAGGTAGGCGTAGCATACCATCGGCTCGTGGTCACGTGGGGGTAGTCGGTAGTGTAGAGAACTAGAATGTAAACAAATGCTTCAAAAGATAGAACTCGCGCTGGACGCTTCAGCGGGCGTTCATAGGTGTGCGTTCATCGATGTTCATCATTCGTCGTAATCCGGGACACTGCGCGACTTCACCCACGCGAGCAGGATTGGCTTGCGCCGGTAAAGAGAGCGCGGAAACTGACGAAACGAAAAGGGTCTCGAAAGCACAAAAATGGACAAAGCCCAGACCGGAGTCGAACATGAAAACAAAAGAAGAAACCACACCAAAACCGAAACACGACGGAAAGAACCACTCACCACCGACGCAGTCGCAATGCCCAACTCCATCCTCAGAAGCCCGCTCGCCGGCCACCCCCTCACTGCCTCCCGTCCCCTCCTCTGCGCCTCCAGACTCACCACCAAACTCGTCGGGCTCCGCATCCCCAACACCCCCATAACCCTCCCCGCCCACTTCTTCACCTGCTCCTTTTCTGCTTCCGCATTACTAGCAGAAGGGAGAGCCAAGCCGTGCTCGGCGAGGTGGGACAGCTCGTGCAGGATCCCCGCGACGGAGGGGCGCGAGAACGCGCGGTCGATCGCGGCGCGGACCGCGCCGGAGTGGGGGCCGGTGGGGAGGGCGAGGACGCTCGATTGCCCGGGAGCTTGCGTCTGCGGCTGTCCGCCTTGCGTGCGCGCGTAGCGCTCCGAGGGGGGGACGCCCTCTGCCTGCTCCTTATTCACCTGGAATATCCATCAGTTCCCGGCGACTCCCTGGACTCGTACAATAACGGAAGAACAGAAGTGAAAGAACGGCGGAGGGAGCGGAGGGAAAGGAAAGGCGGCGACGCACCTGTCCCTCAAAGTCCCCGCCGACGCCTAGCTCCTCGGGCGCGATGTAGAACCCCTCGATCGTCGCGTCGACCGCCTCCCACGAGGGCTCTTCGAGCGCCTGCAGCGCGCGCAGCAGCGCGGGGAGCGAGGTGCTGGGCACAAAGTGCGTCGCCAGGCCGAGTTCGCTGTGATATCCCCCATTCATCCGTTTGTTGCTTCGATATCAGATAATTGTGGAGAGAGGACGTACTAGACTTCGCGCCCCGAGATGATCTCGCTCGTGAGCGCGAGGTACGTGCCGAGCTCGCCGTCGAGTCTGTCGCAGCACCCGTCAGCGCGTCTCGTTCGCGTCTCGAACAGGACGGGACGCACCTCGCGAGGAACGCGCTCGCGCCGACGTCGGGGCAGTACCCGATCTTCGTCTCGGGCATCGCGAACATCGTCTTCTCCGTCGCGATGCGGAAGGGCGCCTGCATGCACAGGCCCGCGCCGCCGCCCACTACCGCACACATCAGCAACCACACTCCACATCTGACGCTTATGGTAGAACAGAGCAGGACGTACTGGTGATCCCGTCCATGACGGCGACGTACGGCTTGCCGAGGGCGGCGAGGAGGTAGTCGAGCTCGAACTCGCGCTTGAAGAACTCGATTGCGCGCGGACGCGTGGAGGGATTCGCGGCTTGGGTGACTACGCCTGGGTTGGTTGGATTAGGTTAGGTTGAGTTGAGTTGGAGGGGTTAGGGTCAGAATGCTGGAACGAGGGTAAAAGACGCACTGGCGACGTCCCCGCCGGCGCAGAAGGCGCGCCCGTTGCCGCGGCCGATGAC
>NW_006920412.1:759699-767027 GCF_000344685.1 Gloeophyllum trabeum ATCC 11539 | reverse complement strand
TCATCACAACGTCTGCTTCACAAGATCTTCCTCCTCACTGCTTCATATTCCTTTACCTTCCATGCAGTTTGGATATCCTCCTCTGAGAATTACCTTGCTGATGCCCTTTCTTGTTTTGACATGCCTCGCCTTCGCTCCTTGATCCCTGCCTTCTGCCACCAGCTTCCCGCCTTCCCCCACCACCACCAACTTGGGCGGACAAGGTTAGTCAACCACCAGAAGTTGCCTTCTACCTCTGGCATGGCCTTGCGGAATCTACCCGTGCCATAAATGACACCGGGTGTCACTCCTTTGAGCACTTCATTGCTTGCAAATTTGGAGCCGCTGCTCCCTACTCTGCCTCTACCAGCTACCTCCTCCAGTGGGTTGGACCTCTAGCCCCTGCCTGCTCTTTTCAGACCATCAAACGCCATCGTGGTGCTCTGAAGTCCTTCCACCGTGACCTTGGCTACGACACTTATGGTTTTGACTCTGCCACTCTGGAGCATGTTCTTCGTGGCATTCGCTGCTTCCATGGTGATAAGGATCGTCGCGACCACCTCCCTATCACTCTTCCTCTCTTGGATGCTCTCCTTACTCCACTGAGTAGCCCCAGACTCCCCCGCGGGGTGTCTGATCTTCTGTTTGCCACCACCCTTTGTGCTGCTTTCACTTTGGCCTTTGCTGGGTTCTGCCATTGTGGTGAGCTGACTTATGATGCCTTTGATCCTTGCTTCTGCTTGAAGTGCAGTGATGTTCAAATGTTTGATGACTACTTCATCTGCACTCTCCCTGCTTTCAAGACTGACCCCTTCCGGCTGGGGGTTAGCCTTACCATGGCCTGTACCAATCTACCCTCTTGCCCCTAGGCTGCCATGGAGTCCCTCCTTTGCTCCTCACCTGGCTTGGCAACTGATCCCTTATTCCTTGGTCCTCCCAATGGCCAGGGTGGCTGTCATCCTTTCAATCGGACTCGTTTCATTGCTTGTCTCAAAGCCTGCCTCTCTGCTGCAAATATCTCCAGTGCTGGTTACTCTGGCCACAGTTTCCACTGTGGGGCTGCTACCTCAGTGTTGGCATGTCATAGTCATTATTCGTGACTGTGACCAAAATGACGTTGGTTATTACCGAAATTACTAGGTATGACCACGTGGTCACTGTAGTCACAGTCCTTTCGCTAGAAGGGCAACGGAGCTCAAAATAGCAATGGAAAATGCGGAATGTTCCGCCATATTAAATTTAGCGTGATGTTTTGCACGCCACCGGCAAGGATGTTGGCATTTCCCGTTTGCCACAACTACACCAATATGAACCTGCTAAACTGTTTGAAAGCAGGTTATGGGCTCTGCTCTGCATGCAAAAGATTAGCATAGGCATTAAGATACATTATAGAGCCCACTACAGCCACTTAGATCTTGGTTAGTGTACTGCAGGCACGAAATAATAGTTGTACCCAGCTGCCCAGGCCCTCAGCCACCATATATACTGTGACTACTGACCAGATTACCATCACAACAGTCAGTTGGTCATTCCCACAGTATTAATGTAGTATTAACGTAGTCACTCCTGTGCTACCTGGGCTCATCTTGTTGGCTTGTCAGATGCCAACATTCAGCATCTAGGCCATTGGACTTCTGACTGCTACCGTCTCTACATTGACACCCCACCTGCCACAGTTGCTGCCCTCAACCACCGACTTTTTCTCCAGAACCCCTCTCAACCCCTTGGTCTTTCCCCTCCACCTACTCACCTTGTCTGGTGGGGTGATCAGGCTCTTTGGTCTGCTCTCTGGGCCACTTGGCTCTGCCTCATCTGCGGACAACCTGATCCAGCTGGCCTCTGTCTGGGTTCTGGCCCGAGAGCGATCACTGCGAGGGGGGCTGTATCCACCCCCCTTCCCGCACTCCAATATATCTGTCTCTACATAGCCTCAGCATTCCCCATTTTCCAAAGACTCGCGGTGTTTCCCACAGATCACTAATGCAGTAATAGTCAGTCAAACAAGAGACTACTATATAATTTCTTATTTGTCATTCAGAACAACTGCTACTCATTCACTGCAGCAAGTGTTCCGGGACTGTGTGGTCCATTTGAGACCTGGCCGAAGATGTCTGAGGATACACAGTACATATTAGTGACAGTCAAAGTGAGTGATTCACAGGCGATTCAGAGCTTGGATTCGAGTATGGATTCTGGTACCCAGAATCATGATTCGGGCCTGAATCCTGAATCGTGTTGATGTGACTCTGGAGGTCCATCGACGCCCCTGAATTGCAATTGAGCACGCATACGAGGGTACAAATTTGTTACTTTTTGTTACTCCTATACAAGACTGGTGCCCACTACAAAAATTATATGGTCTTCATCTAGTCTACCTCAACTATATACCTCCCTATAGTATCCCTCCATCTGAGTTGCGTTCTATCACTCTATAGCCATGCCAAGAAGCCTCCAGGTCCAGACAACTGCACAAAAGGTAACAGATGATGAGGGCATAATCAATCAGTCACTGCGTTCAGGACACGGGTATTCACAGTACGAACAGATATGAGTACAAGATGTAATCTAATCTATCGGATCAAGCAAGCACATGGCCTGCAATGAGTTCGCGTACGCGTGACTAGATCAGAGCACGTCAGCAGATCACACACCGAACGCGTGATGTACGCGCGCATACGAGGAGACGCGTCTACCTCGAGCTCTCATAGGTACTCGCGCTCCTTACACCTGAGCCCGGCTAGAATGTATTATGACTTTAATCGATCTCGTACTACCAAGCCGCTGCTCAGTGCCTGGAAATGCTAAGTCCAACACTCTAAACACCCTCTAGCAGCCTCAGACCGTGGGAACGCTTGCGGTGAAGGCGCAAGCACTCCCACACACCACTGAAGACAACTCGGGCAAAGAGGAACAAGACAGATCCAAGTCCCTCGCTCACTCGCCTCTCCTGAGTCCTCCCCCCATCTTGTTGTCTCCCCCCTTCTCCCCCTTCATTCCTGGGTGCCATGGCTTCGTTATCCACCAAGAAACAAAATTACCGCTGTTACTGTCAAGACTGCCACGGCAAAGTAGTAAGTCGCTGGGAGAAAGAAAAGCACCAACGAGAGGAAGTTCTGCGAAACAACAAAATTGCCATTCAAAATAATCAAGGGGGTACTTCTGCCGTTCAGATCCCGGGGAATCCAACTGGGAGCTTGAGCCATCTACCGCGCTATCCCACCCCTTCGGTTCCTCTCGCAGAGGGATACCTAGGCTCTCCGCTGCCCATCGTTGCTGATGCTCCGAGTGCATCCCTGCCACAGGTGCCGACTCACAGACCACATGAGATAGAGTCCGAGCAGCCCCACGATGAAGATATATTTAACATGGACGTTGATGTAAGCCTTCTATCTGTTCCCGAGCTCGTAAGATGTATATCAATTGATCCTATCTTTACTTTACAGTATTCTCATGACCGGCAGCATGAACTTATACGCTCGCCAGGTCATCTGACCGAATGGCACTCTTAGTCCTCCAGTGATTCTGACTCGTCTAGCAGCATCAATCAGAGCTCTATCGAGGCTGGGTCTCCTGCCGACGACTTTCCCAATGATCACGGCTCGGTATATGCGCCCTCCGCAAGGTCCACCGAGGATCCCGATCGACAGGAGGACTCGAGCGATGACCATGCATCGCTGTATGCGCATTATCCTGCCTCCAACATTGAAGCCTCTCCTGCCCCAACCGCTCCCGGACTGCCTACACCTACTGGACATCTGAACCTGGGACGTCAGAAATCTGCGCAGCCCACAGCCCCTGAGGACAAACCTCTTGCTCAACAACGAGGTCTGCGTGCGCGCAAGGTCCATGTTCGAACGGAAGTCTTGACTCTTCAGGAGCAATCGCAACTTGGCACTCGACAGCTTGGTCTCTATGACAATCCAGATGACGGAAGCGATGTTCAGGATCCTCTTGCCTCCAGCAGATTTGCAGCGGGTGAGTCCAGGACCTCTTGCGCTGCCCCCGTGCTCGACATTCCCCCTCTTGAGCCTTGCGAGCCCGCTGGACGGTCTTACTCAGAGTCGCACCACTCTTGGTTCGTGCGCATGGTCTTGATTCTAGTTGCATTCCTCAATATCAAGTATCACGTCACTTTCCGCGCGTGCTCACTCATCCTGTGGACAATGCGGACCATTTTTATCGCCCTTGGACACCTTGCGCAGAACGACAAGATGCCGACAACGCTGACATCAGTCATCTACAACTTCGAGCTCGAAGACAGGTTCCAAATATCCCCCGCCTGTCCGGTGTGTCATGAGCTCTTCGCTCCCTCCAGCGGGCCCGATTCTACATGTCCCCATTGCGATGTAGGAATATTCCAACCACAAAACCGGACCTTGTTCGAAAGTCTCACTGGGCGATCTGCTCCGCGGCTGTTGCCTAAGGTTGCTGTACCGATCTCCCCTCTGTCAAATCTTTTAGTTGACTTTCTCGCGGAGGGCGAGAATGAGTCCATCTGCGAGCAGTGGCTTGACTACGAGCCCAGCGAGGCCGGTGAGTATCACTCGATGCTGGATGGTGACGTGCCGAGAACTGTCAAGGACAACAACGGCAAACGTTTCTTTGCTCGCACCTCACTTTCTCAACCGAATGAACTTCGGATCGGAGTGACACTCAGTCTGGACTGGTGAGTGCAATCTATCTAGCGCGTTTCCACTTCCCTATCTCATGATGATGCAGGTTCAATAAGAATACATCGAACTACTGTGGAAGTCACTCCATTGGCATTGTCTCATTCTGCGTTACGAATCTCCCGCCTGAATTGAGGTGCGTTTGAGTTGCTCCATCGATCGTGGATGTCAAACTGATTTCTATGAAGATATATGACGTCCAACCTATTGATACCCGTTATCATACCTGGGCCTTCGGAGCCCACCGCGGAACAGCTGCAGAAGTACCTCAAGATTATCGTTGACGATCTTATCAAGCTATTTGAGGAGGGCATTATGATCAAGACACCTCAGTACCCCGAAGGTGCGCTCCACCGATTCATCTTCAATAGGGTATGTTTGATTTTAGCATCATTCTCAGGACACCTCATGCGCGTCTTCCTACTGGCCATTGTCTGTGATCACCCGGCCATGTGCAAAGTAAGCGGTTTTGCAGATCATGGGCACAGTGAGGCTCCATGCACCAAGTGCAATGTCCCTCATGACAAACTCTTCTCCGAGAAGTCGCTCCATAATGGTGCGTAGGTTTGACATTGATCTATGAGGATAAATACTAATAATACATCATAATGAAGGCTAGGAGCCTCGCCACGGTGAGACCCATCGCGCAAGATGCTTTACCTGGCAACGCCTCAAGACTCAAGCCAATCGCGATGTATTCTTTGAGACATTTGGCTCGCGGTGGACCGAATTCGCGCGCTTGTCCTACTTTGATCTTGTGTGGTTCACGCTCGTTGATCCAATGCATAATATCCTACAGGGAATGGCCAAGAATCAGTGGTATGCCCAGTGGATCCAGAAGAAGACCCTCAGGGCTCCAACAGCAAAGGAAGGTCGTGAGCTTGGCGTGGTCCATGAATTTCTAGAGACGGTACGGTTTTGTACGCATATATCCACTTTAACTAACTGTCTATCTTAATTTGAGTCACCACTATGGGCCGGCCGTCTCCCGGTACGCATGGGTGAGCCTGCAGGGGGTGCTCTTACAGCGGATGAGTACAAGTTTGCCACGACTGTGGCCCTACCAATGATTGTATGTGTTCTAATCATGTTGCCGATCAATGGCTGACTGCTTTAGTAGATTCCTGTCGTATGGGATACATTCCTCGCATCTGCACAGAAAGACTTTGACAAGCAGCAGAAGAAGCACAGGGCTGACATTGCGGCATATGATATAGATATCAAGGCGTGGAAGGAACGACACCCTGACTATGAGCAAGAAGCTGGTCCTGCGACGCAGAGAGCCCGAAAGGGTGTTCCACCTTTACCTACACCTGCTGGGACTCGCACGGATGGCCATCCTAAGAAGCGGAAGCTAGATGAGGCCGACGACCCCATGCCGGCACCACCTGACACTCCTGAGAAGCGGATGCACAAGGAGGAGCCTCTCCTCTTCCTCCGATTTGCCACGGCTATCAAGATATTACTGGGCCGGCCAATTGACGATCGCGCGATTGTGAGAGGTCTTACGCTACTCCGGGACTACCTGCTTCAATACCGCGAGGTGAGTGTTTGATATTCTCAGGCCATTTGTATATCTGAAGGATATTTGTCTCGCAACAAGCTCTATGGTGAGAAGGCCATGAAGCTGAACCATCACTGGGTCGTACATCTCCCCGACCAGATCCGTGATTATGGCGCTGTCTACAATTTCTGGCTCTTTCTCGTGGAGCGACTCAACAAGACTCTCAAGAACTACAACACTAATCATCACGGTGGCGGGGAGCTTGAGGTAACACTTATGCGCACATTCCAGCGTGAATCACGTGTACGAGCTCTGGTAAGTCAATGTCTCCATATCTATTCGTAAAACAGTACAGCTCTGATTACAATAGGCCTCCCAACTGTCTAAGGACAGCAGCCTGCATATGGCTGAGTGCGCACTCGGCGAGAGGGTCATGGCAAAACCAGGTGAAGACCGCGGGACCGTGGAAGCAGCCCCTGTGGAGAAGTCTGCTGTGGCTGACGGTGCGTAGTACTTCTGTCCAGGTTCACACTACCCAGCTGACGAGTGCTCCTACTTCTACAGCACTCTTGCCCCTTCGCCTAGACCTTGGGCCAAAGGTTTCTCAGGTGCTGCAGGCGCTCTCTGGAAGTGCAATCATTGCTCTGCTTGAGCATTATAATGCTCAGGGGCCTCGCGTGCACATGCCTTTGGATCGTGAACCACCGCTGATAAGCCTCAGGATCGTCTGACCCCCGAAAATGCGGATTCAGCACATCATACAAGCGCCCCGGAGCTTATTCGACACAGCGCTCGCACGCCTCTAGGCTTCTATGGGCTCTAAAAGACTTTTTCTATTTAGCTCCGGACTTCCCAACATCCTCGAGGCGTACTCGGACCCATTCCGCGATTTATCTCCGCGCACCGAAGCTCCGGAGTGACTTAACCAATGCGACTTCTAGCTGCATTAGCTCCGGGACCCGCGGACACTTCTATCGAGGGGCATCTTCCTCATGCCCACCCTCCAGCACTCACTCCCACTCGTTTCCGTCAAGATACCGAAGGTGCGGATGCATACGAGTCACCATAAGGTCAGCATCAGTCAGCAAATGGCCGGAGGTAATTAACACGTGACCGGCGTGTCGCACGGAGTGATGGGACCGCTTGGGTCAGGTGGCGGAGCGTCGAGGCAACCT
>NW_006920412.1:756509-759461 GCF_000344685.1 Gloeophyllum trabeum ATCC 11539 | reverse complement strand
ATCCTGTGGGTAGCGGCGTTTATTTGTTATTTATCTCCGAACGGTCGCAAAGCCATTCCTGTAGTATAAATTGTACAAAGTAGCATACAGAAAAACAAGTTTCGACTTCACCATCTCAGAGAATTAGTGTTACGATCTCAGCGACCCGAGAAGTTCGAAAGCGTCGAACCTAGCGAATTATAACCGATCCTAGCTTTGCCAATAGGCCTGACTCGTCGAGTGAATTATCTCCGCCATCGATTCAATTAGCTCCGGTGAGTCTCACATAGCGAAATAAAATTAACCAAGTGTCTCTAGCAATTTCTACTCCCGTGGGCCCGAACCTACACTCGGTTTCGTGGTTTGCAACTTTGTCTGCGACTTTCCGGAGATAAATACTCCGGAGCGTCCCTTAGTGTTTGTTTCAGGCGTCAAGGTTTTGTTTTATTTTTCTAGGTCTTCCTACGGACTACCCTACGGCGTCTTACTCCTCCTTTCCCCCTCGAACTATTAAATACCCTTCAGTTGTCTCGGACCGCCTTCACCCATATCACGGGGTTTAGGTTTATTTCTTTGGGTCCTTGGCGATTGTTGTGTGTCAGTGCATATCATTTTGGAGCCCACCGCGAGGGGGGTACCATTTCAAGACGTCCAGTCCTCTCGAGGAGTTATCCCGACTCTTCCAGGAAGCCAATCGTCGCTTAGACGAAGGCAACACTTTATCCGCAGTCCTATCGCTTAGGAACCTTATTGGAGTGCAGGACCCAGAATATATCCCAGTCACCCTGCCATCTCCTCGACGTCTTCGTAGCCACACTAGGCAATTAGCGTTAGCCGCAGCTGCTGCAGTCGATCCGGTTCCACCTTCCGCCGAGGAGCCAGACAGCCCAGACATTCCCCTTCGAAAAACCGTCCAAAGTCGTCATCGCGCAGCGTCCAACCCGGAGTCCGGAGCCCTTAACGTTTCCCATCCATTTATCCCATCACCAATACACTCAGAGTCCATTCCCTCATCATCGTCCGGCCTCGTCGAAATTCCCTCCAACAATATCAGCACTCCGGAGTTAATTCAGCCGCCTCCCATCGGTACTGTCACAATGTCAGACACTCTACCCTCTCGCTACGACAAGCACGCACCTCGCTTCGATCCGGAACAGCCGCGGACCCTACTCCGCTATTTCGAGGACCTGGCGGACTTACTTGCTGCCTATCCAAATGCGGTCCCGAATGAAGCAACGAAAAAGGCGGTAGTGGTGAAATACATGCCTATGTATGAGGAGGAGCTATGGAAAGGCGTCCCGGAATTTTCGGACGACTCCAAAAGCTTTGAGGACTTCAAGGGAGCAGTCTTGGCGTTATACCCAGCCGTTAAGGAGGACCAGAGATATAGCGTCGGGGATATGGACCGACTAGTGGGGGAAAGGCAACGAGTGGGCATCCACAATTTGGCGGACCTGGCAGCATTTCATCGCGACTTCCTACTTATCACTTGATACCTGCGCAAGAACGACATCATTTCCATTCGAGAGCAGGGGAGGGCATTCCAGCGAGGGTTTCAGCCGGAGTTGTGGAACAAAATATTCGGGCGACTCCAGATCAAGGACGTAGACCACCAACCAGACACTCCATATGGCGTGGACGAGGTTTACAAGGCAGCGGAGTTTATTCTTCATGGGACGTCGGCCATAGGGACCACTGAGAAGCGTCCGGAGCCAGCCAGCAGCGGTCCGAGTGCACCACTTGTAAAAACGGAGGACCTGTCGTCACTGGTGGAGGTTATTACAAAGTCCATCAGTCAAGCCTTAGTAGCCGCTGTCCAACAGAATGCTGCGATGGCTCCTGCGACGTCCAACAGGCCTGCCCCCCTGAATTATAACTGCATCTACTGTGGGGAGCACGACCATTTGATCAGGAGATGTCCCAAGGTCGAGGAGGATATTAGGTGCCGGTCGGTGCAAGCGGAACGCGGAGGGACAAGTGGTCCTGCCAGGCGGAGCGATGGTCTCGAGGTCCGTACCAGGAGCGACGATGAGGGACCGCATTTTAGAATGGCATCGCCAGAACCCTGGGCAGACAAGCGTCCATTTATTGGACACAATGCTATGGGAGGAGGTGCGAGCGTCGGCGGCCCCACAGACCACGGATATGTTCCATTTGGACCAGCGGGAGCGAATTGAGGCCTTGGAGTGGGAATTATTTGCGTTGAGAGGGAAAGGGAAGCAGGTGTTTGACGGAGTCTATGTTCCTCCTCCGAATAGGTCTTCCAACCCCTCCAAGGAGTCCGGAGTTGGTCCGACAGGTCCCGCACCCTCTAGAGCCAAGAGTCAACCGGTACGAGAACAGCCAGTGGCCGAAGCAGTGCGGCCGGCAATAAATCGAGAGTCCCCACCTCACATGTCAGAGGGACCAATCCATCCATTCACCGGTGCAAGGGACGTCAACAGGCCTAGGCAGGCAATTCCCCGGAGTGTCGAGAAAGGCTCGGCTCAAGCAGCAGATGCGTCACAAGCCAAGGAGCCAGCCTACCGCACCCAGGCCCCTGTTTATAATCCTCGCATCTCAGACCTGGTGTTTGAGCGGTCGCTCAAGACTCCGAATATTTCGTTGACCTCTGAGGAATTATTATCCATCGCTCCGGAGGTCCGTGCGAAATATAGGGACATTGTGACACCCAAGAAAGTGCCCGCGCCGCCCGCTGTTCGACTCCAAGCCACTATACAGGAAGTGGAGGATGAAGACGATGGTCCGGAGTTGCCAGACGTGGAGCAATTAATTCACAGCGGTAGTTCAATCCGTCCTGGAGTGCTGGTGGTACCCGACCCCTATGAAATTTATCTCCGGAGTCTAGGTCCGGGGGAGACGCCGAAGCAGTTGGTCGTGGCCAAGGAGTCGCATGCTCTGCGGTCCATTATGGGGCTCATAGACAACCAGGAGAAGGTCGAGGCAATTTAGAATCCAGGTTCCCAAAATCGT
>NW_006920412.1:703662-743899 GCF_000344685.1 Gloeophyllum trabeum ATCC 11539 | reverse complement strand
TCTTGTGGACCTGGACGGTTCAGTAACCGGTCATAACTAGGAAGTTTGGGTAAACTTCGACCATAGGAAGGGGGTAATGTTATGATTTTCCCATGCTTATCTCATTCCATTTCCATTCCGAGCATTGCTATTGGACAAGTACCTTTCTCCGAGTAGACCTTCCCATGGACGCTATCTTCTTCTCACACGTTATCTTCCTTGACTCACCTTCTACCAATGAGCGCCCTTGTATTTCTCATTTCTCTGAGTTACGTTCTCACAGGATGGCTTACGCATCCTTTCTTATTGTTCTCTTCTTTGGGTATTAACCCCTATACCAGTTACTATATATACTGTAGGAAAACCCATGTATTCCTTAGTTCAACCTCCTGTTGAATACAGCGATTACCTGGACTCTTGACTTGACCGTTGGCATTGGCCCGGCCAGACCTACCTTTCAGTACGCTTACTGAGGTAGTGACGACATAACTGTTGGCACGTGGCCCAGTTATCTCAAGACGACTAGTTAGGACATCGCTTCCTAACAATACTAAACCTAACTCATGCAGCCCGGAGCTCGAGATCCGCTTTTGGGCTCATGGGCAGTACTATCAAGCGGACAACTGGAATGCTCCCCCTCCAATTGTACCTTTCAGCGCGATCCGCTGTCAGCTCTCACGGGGAGAATACCGCTCAACACAGCAAGACCTATGGATCACCATGACGATGGAACGGGTATGTATCCTTTCCTGTCAATACCACTGATCATTCTGACCATACTTCCGCCCAGGATTCAATAGCATTAAAAGACCTCTTGACTTCGTGATACATTCTCCTTACTGAGACCTTTGCAGTTTCAATTGTTTCTCACTTACATGGCCTTTCGACTCTCGAAAGGCCCGTCTGTCAAGATTTTATGCTTCAGATATGTTTATATGAAGCACTTCGCATTATTGTACTGAATTACATGTGATTTACTCGAGCAGAAACAACAATGATGTACCCGACAAACACGGGTGTCCAACGAGATCAAAGCGAGAGGTGAAGCCGGTCCGTGGCCGTCAAGAATTACGAGTCGGATTCTACTACGAGAGCGCGGGAGCAAGAGAGAAACACACAAGGTAGTCCCAATTATTGAGTAGGCGCAGAGGAGGAAGCGGCCAAGGGAACACGATGAGGATCATTGCTGCCAAAGCCCTCGGGATCTCCGCGCAAAGTCCAACGCTTGATCTCTTTCTTCCAGGATGGGCCGTGAGTATTCCACCAGTCCTCAGAGATAGCAAAGTCCCAAGGAACGAATGCCGGGGGTGCAGTCGTGGTCCGCCCAGTTCGGTAGACACGATAGGCCAGGTATTTCTTCCGCCTGTTTTTGTCCAAAGAGAGGAGAAATAGCCGTTGAAGCCGATCGAGTATTGTGGTAACCTGAGCGCACTCCGTGATGAGAAGAGCTCACAACCCATCTTAGACTTACCTCATCAGAACACCATTCAGGTGCAATATGCTCCCAGAATGTGGTACCCGCCCACATCTCCTTGTCGACCTTCCTGACATCCACACCCACCTTAGTTCCCATACGAGCCTTCCACATGTGCTGAGGCTCATTGTCGTCTGAGTCCGGCCCTGATGCGTAGTCGGACAGAACATCAATCTCGAGGAGTGGCGTCGGATCCTGGCCGTACACCTTGATATACTCGGGGACCATGGTCGGAAGGTGAGTAAGAGTCTACGTTGATATCATCAGGGACCATGAGAGCAGAACATCGAGACAGTATGTACGTGGAAGCGATGCTGGTAGCGACGTGTATTGCGCTTGTTGCGCTTGCGTTTCCGTGCCTTGGAATCATTCCGCTGCCCCTTTGCTTGCTCACGAAAGCCTCGGTAAGTGTTCTTGGCCATTTCTTCAATTGTCCGGCGGCTGTAAAACACGTCCGCGTGGCGTAGCTCATCTGGTGGCTCCTGAAGGCCCTAGAATGAAGACAACCATGTCAGCAAAGTACCACGAAGAGAAGGCGGTGCCAATGGTACCTTTAATTCAGAATAAACCACCTCGGCTACGCGCTTACATATCGCGCTATTCGTTGCGTGGGTCACGTCTTCGTCGAAGTCCGGGGTGTAGTACTCTTCGTCGGTTTCTGGGTTCGTCCTCGTTTCATCAATACTCGGCCAAGCTGTGGACTTGCTAACACCACATAAACGGCGGAACACCTGGCACTGGATTCCGCCCGCATTAGCTCAAACACAATGACCAAGCAGGCTTTACTCACTTGCAAGAAATTTCTGGCAGCGCGGAGATGAGGTGGCAGGTTGGGTTGAAGGAGAGTTCGGTATTTGAATTGCTCTTGTAAAGCTAACTCATGGTTATGTTCGTCAGTATCTGATTCTTCAGATGATTCTTCTCCGCGTCGTATGCGATCATGCTTCGCGCGGTTGTGGCGCGTCCTGGAGGCTTTGCCGGGTCCGCCGGCTTGGTTGGAGCTTCGTATCTGGTGTTCAGTAGCTTCACTTCGTATACTTTGAATCATCATCTCTAGGTTAGTTTGTCGCTTGCGCATTGCAGTGCATTCCGCCTTCAGCGTGGCATTATGTTGCTCCAGTCTCTTCACGTCGTCGACCAGGGTCCGGGTAAGTGCCGTGTTCTCTTCTTCACTTGGTGCTTGAACATGCGTGTTTCCGAACAGAGGGCACTCAACTTGCTGGCGGTGGCTGAATGCGTGCTGCGGCAGCGGGGGAGTCCAATGGCGGGGTGTCGGAAGTCTACGGAGAAGGTAACTGATGAATAAATGACGACTATATGCAGCTAATGTACAAATACCCTTTCAGATGCTCGGAGGATGTCGGCGAGGAAGCGAAGCGAAGTGGGCTCTCGGAGGGATGGCTGCATGTTGTGGATGGGAAAAGGTGAGTACCTCACGACCTGAGGACACTTGCTTACAGTGATATGTCCTGCCTCCCATCGGAACGTGCCGACTCGTCTTGCATCTGTGACTGATTTTGCGTCTGCGACTGGTCTTGTGTCTGCGTCTGCCCTGGCGTCTGCATCTGGGCTTGCATCCACGTCTGGCCTTGGTTCTGATTCTGGCTATGCGGGTTGACTTGCTCCCCGGCTCCTCTTGCTAGTGCTGGTTTCTTCGGCTGGTGGGCCGTTTCTGTGTTGTCCAAGTCTGCGCCGGCGGCCTTCTTGTGTTTCCTTTTCTTCTTCGTCTTCTTCTTCTTCGCGTTTTCGCTGTCCGGGAGTCTAGAGAATTGGCAGATCCATATCGCAAGAGCCTCTACTGATTACTTACTGCTGCAAATTAGGATCAACAACTTGCTGGACCACGTTCTGCGGTGGATACGGATCTCCGCGAGGACCATCTCTACCGAAGTCATGCATAGGTGCTCTTGACGGCACAGCAATTTGATACTGGAGATCTCTGGCCAGATGATCCCATTGATCGGGAGGGTACCAGAGAGGACGGACGGGATCCATAACTCAAGACTGTGGAGACGCGCGTCGCCTATCAGTCGATATTAGTTCCCGGACCGCGTACATGCATACGCGTCGCTCACGTGTACGCGTTTTGACAGATAATGCCACGCTATTTGATATTAATTAATGATATGTAAAATGAATAAAAATAGCATTTTGCGCGATTATTTATATCCATGGGCACAGGTACTCAAACATCGGGCAGAGCATGTAGTCTCATGTACTGGAATTTATTATACAGGTTGCAGACACATCTATTTGAGGTGTAGCATCTACTAAGTAGACACAAGTATTCTAAGTTCTAATACTACATGACCTGAGCGTTCGACTACGAGTAACTGGAAGTAACTGTTGCACTTACAGTCGACCACATGGTTGCGGTCCGAACAGATGGGCCGGCCGGACGTGGTCTCATCTGTTCGTACCGTAAATATGCGTGTGCGGAACGCAGTGAGTCTATAGAAATCATAGAATAAATACTCTACCCAAGCTATAGTGATAGAACTAACATCATAGTATAACAAGCCTGATTCCATGCCCTGAGTCGATAGCGGAAACCACCACCTGAATCATGTCGGTCAGGGTACCTGTATATTCGGTGTGAGGTTCAGCACTGGGAATCACAGCAGAATTGCTGCGTGAATCCACCGGGAATTGCTCAGTCTGACTGCCACTATTAGTCCCAATTAGAACTGCTTACTGGGAGGGAAGAATCACATTGGCAGAGGTAATTCTGATACTGCAGTTTCCTAGGCACATAAAGTTAGCTCTTATACACTTACTCATACCATTTATTGGACCCTGAAGAATGACACTGCAAAAGTGAATGATATGAAATGCTAACAAACTAAAATTTTCTGACTGATAGAGGACTATGAGAACTTACAGTGAAGAATAGAGGGAGTAAGGCGACTCACAGCCTATTCCCAAATGTGCCTGCATCCTACATACCCACAGCATTGGGTCTGATCCCTTCAGCTACTCACATATGCTGCCACAGTACTAAGTAGTGAGCAGCACTCACTCACATCCTAGAATATTTGTCGGAAATTCCGAAAAACCTTATTGGACATTGTAAGAACTTATCAGGTCCAATAAGGCCATCAGGTCGTTAATACCCATATTAGGTTCGAAAATATGGAATAACGCGCTACCAGCCTGATGGAGCCTGATCAGCCTGACACTACCTGATCAGGTCTTATGAGACCTTATAGGGTTTTCCACGAATGATAATAAAAATCTCACTTCACTTCCGCCTTCATTGTTCCCCAACTCAGCTGATTTTGTAGTCTCTCTCCTTACATGCATTTTATGGTCCAATTAGCATCTTAGGTAACCTGAGTGCACTGGTCAGGTTCAAACACAGGGCCGCCAAGTCGACAGAGAATTAGGTCGCGCGAGTCAACTACTATACTAAATGTGCAATACTAAATGCGAAACAAATCATGCTATATACCGTCATCTGGTTCCTTCTGTGTGTATGGGGCATATGCAACACCACTTCATTATTATAATCCCGCAGTACAAGGGCATCATGGTAATGCACTTAATTCACAAGTTGCATAGTACTTACTTACTTTAGGTGCAAGGTACTAAAAACATGTATACGAGACCGGAAGCACTGTCACATCTTATCGGGCCTGATAAGTCCTGACCAGGATAGAAACCAAACCCTATCAGGCATTATAAGACCATCAGGCTTCGTCAGACCTGATATGGGTTATTGGATTTTTCCGACATTATGACCTGTGAGGTACATGGGTCATGTTTGATGGTGAATACTACAACATACAAGTATTGCACTCATGCTTGGAGATATCAATGTGCCAGCTGAAATGAGCAGAGCACAATATACTTGAACATTGGATGCCATAAGAATATCAGCAGTCGGGGACATTGATGTGCTAAGCTGTACATACCATGTCAGCACAGGATACACGGGGAAGAGATGAGAGCGGGCCCGGGGCAGCCGGGTCCTGGCAATGTGTAGTGGTAGATGCCCTGCCACTTGCAGTTCTGGATTCTTCAAACCTTGAATGCTTAGGCCCACAGAGACACTGGCAATATAAATATACTGTATCTGGGCGAATCTTAGAGAATGGGAGATGTTCGATATTATCATATGAAATGCAAATCCGTGTTATTTTCAAAGACTAGGGGGTGGCAGGAGAGACAAAGGAGAGACGCGTTTGGCCTGGTCGCAAGATATACCACCGGCGACAGCCGGCGCTTCTCGAGTATCTCTGCTCTTGCCACAATCCATTGTTCGCCATGCCCGACACGTCCCCGCCCGTCGGCGCGCGCATCGTGCTCAACAACTCGCTCGGCACTGTGCGCTACGTCGGCCCCGTCGACGGCACGCACGGGACGTGGCTCGGCGTCGAGTGGGACGACCCGCAGCGGGGCAAGCACGACGGGTGCAAAGACGGCAAGCGCTACTTTCGCTGTGCGTACGTACCTCCTCCCTCTGTCCCCGCTCCCGTCCAACCCTCCCATAGGACCGACCACCCCACCGCCGCGTCCTTCATCCGCCCCGCCGCGAAGGGCCTGTCGTACGGGCGCTCCTTCCTCGCCGCGCTCACGGAAAAGTACATCGACGACTCGCCCGCGCCCTCGAAGGAGGTTGTCACGCTCGGCTCGTCGCACGGGCTCATCCAGGTCGAGGCCGTCGGGCTCGCCAAGGTTCGCTCGAACCTCGCCGACCTGGCGCGGCTCGTCGAGGTCTCGCTCGACGGCGCGCACATCGCGTGGGCGGAGCAGCCGCCGCAGGTCGCGGAGCGCTGTCCGAGTGCGTGTGGCGTATTATTGTGAATTGGTTGAAACGCTGAAGAACTATGAACGCAGACATCAGAGGCCTCGACCTCTCGCTGAACCTGCTCCCCTCCTGGCCCGCGCTCGCGACCCTCACCGCGCAACTTCCGCACCTCACCCGCCTCGCGCTCAACTCCACCCGCCTCGCGCTGTCCCCGCTCCCTGCCTCTCCTCCCTCCCCGCCCCTGCCCACCTCCTTCCAGTCGCTCACCGAGCTCCAGCTCAACGCGACCCTCACCCCCTGGCCATCCCTGCTCACCATCCTCGCCTTCCTGCCCTCTTTACACACCCTCGAGGCGGGATACAACTCCCTCTCCCTCCCGTCCCCGCTCTCCCCTTCCTGCCCCGCCCACGTGCACGCCAACCTCGCCCTCCTCAACCTCGACACGAACCTCCTCGCCGCCCTCCCCGCGCTCTCCCCGCTCTTCCCCGCGGTCACCCGCCTCGTCCTCGCGTCCAACCGCATCGCCGCCATCCCGCCCGCGCCCTCCCCCGCCGAACTCGGCACCCTCAAGCACCTCTCACTCTCGGGCAACCCCCTCGCGGACTGGGCGAGCGTCGATAATCTGCGCGGGTGGTGCCCCGCGCTCGAGGGGCTCGCGATCCGCGCGATTCCCCTGCTCGACGGTCAGTCACATCCGTCCATGTGCCCTGCCAGCCGTATATATTGATGGTAGTACTACAGATCCGAACACAGGCTCGTACACCCGCGCGTTCGCCATCGCCAAGCTGCCCACGCTCACCTCTCTCGACGGCGCGCCCGTGCGTCCCTCTTTCTCGTCACCTGCCAAACTAATCCCCCCTAGATCACCCCCAAAGACCGCCTCGACGCCGAGCTCCTCTACCTCTCCCACATCACGCAGCACGTCCCCGCGCCCGACCGCGCCAGCTGGGGCCGGTACGCCGAGCTCGTCGAGAGTACGTCTCCTCTCCCGCCCTTCTTTGTTTCCGAACCCCGACGCTGACCCGCCGACCCAAACAGAACACGGCCAGCCCGACGAGCCCTCCCTCCGACGGACGCGCCCAGACCACGAGAAGCTCGCGGACAAGCTCATCCGTGCGTCCCTCCCTCAGCCCTTCCCTCTCCCTTCCTCCTACCCCAAAGCCAACTAACACCATCCATGCCGCCAGAAATAACCCTCCACCTCCCCTCCCACCCGCCCACCCCCCTGCGCATCCTCCCCACCACCCCCCTGCGCACCTTCCGCCTCCGCGTGCTCAAGCTGCTCAAGTCTCTCCCTGCCCCGTCTCCCCCGGTACCCAAACTCAAACCCGACGACATCCGCATATTCCTCAAGCTCCCGGGCGACGGCTCCGAGGCCGAGCTCGACGCCGCGCGCGACGGCGCCAAGGAGGTCGAGTGGCTCGGCCTGGACGAGGGCGCCGAGGTCGTCGTCAGGATTGCGGAGTAGATTAGACGTAGGTTTTGAGGTCGGGAGGACCGTGCTTGGTCGCATACTGCCCAGGCTCACTTTATATGTACATCGCGGATTACGCGAAATACAGAGCCAGCGAGCTCATTGAAATTGACGCTACTCACCGACTAGTCCCACATATTGACTGCAGTGGGACGACATGGGAACTCTTCACACACGAGAGCAGTTAAACGCATTATATTGTCAACCACATAATATACAAACAAGCAGCCGATTGTCAGTGTCCACACAGAAACAACTCACCTTCCTAGTACACCTGGGACCCACAAACCGATGCATCGATCCGAGGTCCCACGAAACCGTCTAGGGTGCCTGCACAACGATGGGACCACTCCGCGAAGCGCTCGTACGTCCATTCGCGGCCAGCAATGATACGTCCAGTACAAGGAACACCAAAGGAACGACCAGCGTCACCCATGGACCATCGGCGCTTCTGTACGGGAACCATCGTCCAACAAACGGCATCTCAGGAGACGAGGCAGGCCCATACTAACGAACAACTCGGTAACTCTCATGTTGTGGCGATAACCAACATCGGGCGCCTCCAGCGATCAACGAAGGCCCAATCGAATCCACGATGGATAAACGTGTGGCTCCACAAGATACCTCTAGCACAAATCGATCTTGCCGTCTTGCTGACCATCCAAGTTGAGGACACACACTTGCCAGATCGCGAGCCCGGGCCAACGACCTGAGGAAGACACCCGAACGGGACCATATCCTAACGTGCGTACTAGTGGACCAGCGGGTATCGACCATGTGAAATAGTACAACTCCTTCGCCACGCGCCAACGCCATTATTCGACCAGGACCATAACCAGGAGGGGGAGAAACCATCGACGGTGCACAGCAGACTAGAAAAGAAAACATCATCCATGGGAATCTTGCATATCTTGCTTTTCGACCATTTTTCAGACGGCCGGTTGGCGACTCCAACCAGCATCCCCATTGACAGGAGCTGCCCTGGAAGACCTGTCATCATAGCGGTCGTCCCTCTCCTCACGCCTCGGCCTGTCGTCCCTGCGTCTTTCGTAGTCATCCCTACGACGATCATAGTAAGGGTCAGGCGCTGGATAATCATCATAACGACCTCCACGCCGATCATCGTACCCTGCAGGCCTTCTATCATCATGCTCCCGTTTGGGCGGGGGCGGAGACCTGGGGCGACGATCATCGTGGTCATAGGCACGTCGACCAGCGGGCGACCTGGAGCGTTCGCGACGGTGGGGGACACGGTCGTCTCTGTATGAAGAGCGCTCGTACCCTCCCCTACGATCGTCGCGGCGATCATCGCGGCGGTAGTTGTCTACCGTGGCGCGCTAAGGTGGGCAAGGTCAGCATGACACTCCACCGGAATGTTACGATGCAGACGCACAGAATCATCGTAGGTCACGCGGACGGCACGCCCGCGGAGCTCCTTACCGTCCAAGTCCTTGACGGCACGGTCGGCATCATCCCGAGAGAGATATTCCAAAATACTAGGTCCAGCCAATAAGAATGAGGCAGCACATCCGCAGCACTGTGTGGTCGTACCCGTTCCCAGGATAGTCGCGGTCGATGTCGGCGTACGAGACGCTGCCAGCTTCACGGCCAAAGTCTTTGAGGTCCTATGGGTGAGGTGTTAGGGTCCATCGAGTTCGACGCCACGGCACAACGAGGCGCGCCAACGAGTATCCGTAGTTGCCTGGACCTGGCGCAAGAAGGAAACGCCGCATACCTGCCAGCTAGTATCGCGCGAAATACCCGCAACAATCAACCTGATACCGGGAGGGCGCTTCGAACGCGGCGCAGGACCCCTACTAAAAAGCGAAAAAACATCCCGGAGATCAGCACCTTCCCACCTACCACCCACAACACCCATACATACCGATCACCTTCGTAGACATCACCCCTTGTGCGACGCGTCTCCTTCGCAAACTCGACGACGATACTCGCGCCCATAAACTGCTTCCCGTTGAAATGGTGCACGGCGTCCTCCGCGTCGCGAGGGTTCTCAAACTCGACGAACCCAAAGCCTACGAGGGCACGAAAAAGGTCATTACCAGTCCGCGGCTAGTACCTGCAGAGCTACCAACCGGTCATGACACGGCAGTCGACAATCCGCCCATAGCCCTCGAACATTTTCGAAACATCGTCAGTCCGCGCGTCAGCGGGTAATTCTACGCGATAAGCCCCTCAGTACCGACGACATTCATCCAATACAAGGAGTTTCTTACTTCCAAGATAAAGTCTTCGGGCCATCGTAAGCACTAGTAGTGTAAAGCAGGGAGCAGGGAGCAGAAAGAGGGAGATGATGGGGGAGAAGAGAGAGTGCAGGAGTCTCAAGCTGAGTTCCAATTCCATATCCTCGAGGCGCAGTGGTCCGTGCAGAGCTGCCGGGCATGCCGAGGAGCTCCTCGGGACCTCTGTGCCACAATGACGTTCAACTTGATATTCATGACCGAGAACATAACATTGCATGCAGGCATTATGCGGTAAACTACGTGACACTAATTACTGGAAAAATGAGAGTACAAGAGCACTTGAATCCACACCGACCCCCCACAACTACACCCATTCAAAGCAATAAAAATACAACGTTTCCGATTAGTGTTGAGACCAGTCAATGGAACTGATATCGATGCCCTCTTGCACCATCTCCCAAAGCGGACTAGAAGAGTGCAAAACCACCGTCAGCACACGAGGCAAGCTAGCGGACGGAAGCAGACCAGCACTGACCTCATATCACGCAACTTCTGTACGGTCGCCACGAGCTTCTCCACAACGAAATCCACCTCCGCCTCCGTCGTGAACCGGCCAAGGCCGAACCGCAGCGACGAGTGCGCCATGTCCTCGGCCGCGCCTAACGCGCGGAGGACATACGACGGCTCTAATGACGCGGACGTACAAGCGCTCCCGGATGATAACGCGATGTCCTATACAAGCCAAGCAAGGGTCAGGACCAGAAGGTTCAGATGAAAGCGCATATGACGCACCTTGAGCGCCATTAACAAGCTCTCGCCCTCAACGTATGCGAAACTCAGGTTGACACACCCGGGGTACCCATCCGGGTCTCCGTTCCGCACAACGTGCTGGACTTGCGAGTTAATGCCCTGGATCAGGCGGTCCGAAAGCTGCTTAACCCGAGCATGATCCCTCTGAACAAGAACAAGTCAGCCTTCAAGTCCTTCACTTCCCTTTGGGCTCAGTACCCCTGCGTCTGCTTCACAAAGAAGCCGGCCGCCGCCCAGAACGAGTCCCGAGCACGCAATGCCGCTCCTTTCGAAATAAAACGGGCTCCTTGAGAGCCCTTGGCAAAGTATCCATCACAGCCCGTCAAACAAAAGACTACTCACCGCCATCTCCATCTTGGCTATCCGGGCCGCCTCGCCCATGCCCACAATCAACGCCGTGGGCAGCGTCCCGCTCCTCAACCCACGCTCCTGTCCACCACCATTGATAATCGGTTCCAACCGGACGCGAGGTCGCCGGCGCACGTATGCGGCACCCACGCCTTTCGGACCGTAGATTTTGTGTCCCGACAGACTCATGAGGTCGATGTTTGACTCGTTTACGTCGACGGGAATCTTCCCTGCGGCCTGAGCAGCATCGGTGTGGAAGTAGACTCCGCGGTGCTTCCGAACCAGAGCACCGATTTCTTTGATGGGCTGGATAACACCCGTCTCGTTGTTCACTGTCATTATAGAAACAAGGGATGTATCCGGTCGGATAGCCTTCTCGAGTTCCGCCAGATCAATGACACCGTTTTTTTGAACTGGCAGATAGGTCACATCGAAGCCCTCCTCTTGGAGTTTCCGGCATGAGTCCAGTACGCATTTGTGCTCCTATAATAAAGATATTAGGACCGAGGTTGCATGCATGAGTGACGACCATACAGTTTGCGTCGTGATGATATGCCGCTTTTTGTCTTTGTGGAATCGAGCCACGCCCTTGATGGCCATGTTGTTCGTTTCGGTTGCTCCAGAAGTGAAGACGATATCTTTTGGATCGGCACCAATCAAGTCCGCAACGTGCTAGTGAAAGGGCGTAATCAGAAACACCAGGTTCCGGCATTGTCAGCTAATACCAACCTTTCTTGCATCCTCCACGGCCTTCTCTGCTTCCCATCCGTATGCGTGCGTCCGGCTGTGAGGATTACCATATTGGTCCGTGAAGTAGGGCAACATGGCATCCAGGACCCGCGGATCTACAGGTGTTGTAGCCTACATCACTGAAAGTGAGTACAACATCTCGGGGAATATCCTTTGTCGCTTGCCTGCATATCCAGATAGATAGGCCGTGCTTTCTCGAGCAACGACCCTTCATGGCGAGGTGTCTCTAGCCTGAAACCAAGCATATCTGGGAATCAAATGAGCACTTTTCTTTGATCACGATAAAGACTACGCACCTGGCCGGGGGGTATAGAGGTTGTCGTCCTGATATGTCGAGGGAACATCGACGACACTGGCTCTATCAGCGCCAGAGGGCTGAACAAAGGCGCGGCGGGCCTGCTTTGTGGCCTTGGACGACGCCCTGAGGGCCGAGCGGGGAAGGGAATTGCGGGAGAGCCGTGACAACATGGTGGTCGACGAGCAAGAGAGGTTGACTGCACCCGCGCCGGACAGAGTGAGAAACGCTGGCTGTGGACTACCGTACTCGGGGACAGAGCCAAATATGACGCCGCTGACCAATGGCCGGCCGTCATCACGCCCCTACGGCATTCGCTCAGCCAACCACATTCCAGCGGCATCGCCCGAGCCCAATTTTAGACCCGGTTTCTCCAACTTTCTCCCTCCGCCACAGATCGAACCGCGCGGCTTATCTGATAATGCAAATGACCGCTGCGAAGATCGGCCAATCACAGCGCTTTGTCGAGCCTCTAACATTGCTGCGTAAAGCGGCAGAGGCACCCAACTACCGACGTGTCCTCCCGGCAACTGAGCAGACAACCTCACGCCAACAATCCTCAAGGCATGCATCCTGGAATCAAACCGTGGGTGCTACGCTAGACTTATATCGGACCGGCCAATGGGAACGCATCAACGCATGAGTTTCTTGGTAACGGTTTGCACTCTGCAGTCATTGTGTACGTACTGATCTTCGCATGCACGTCTGCCCTATTCGATAACGTGGGGTAACGCACCGCTATCAGATAAGTCGAGACTTCCTGGATGAAAGCGGTACGGTATTAGCCCGGCATACCGGTGTGTTCGAGAGGCCTCTGCTGGGATGTGGTCCATCCTACACGCACGCATCCGATGCACGAGAGCAAGGCCGAGTCGTTGATCACATTCACCTCACATCCTATGATCCGCTTATGCATAGCTGAAACACCTTAGTCCCATCCCAACCAGTCTCAGCCATATCCGCTCTCAGACAAAGACGCTCACCGAGAACAATTCGAGAAGCAGGGCGCAAACACAGCTTGCCTAAACAAGAACCTGCAGGTACAGGATTGCGCTCGAACGCGAAGCGCATCCTGGAGCCAAAGTCAACGCTGCCGCGGCAGATAGAGTGATAACCCCGGGTGTTCCTCGTCATCGACAAGACGAGTCTCAAGCTGCGGTAGAAACTCAGAAGACCGGCATTCGACCTGAAATACACGGGAGGGAGTGAAATGTCTGGCACGGCGTACATAGAATGCTGCTTCCTGCAATGCGAGTAGTTATGAGATGATACACATTGAATTGATAGCCAATAGGTCGCTGCCCCAAAATCCAACAGAAACGATACCCAAATAACCCTCGCCCCTCATCAGCGTCTCTTCGGCGCACTCGGCGGTGGCGGCAAAAGCGGTATCCCACCGCCCAACGACGACGTGGAGCTGCTTGCCGAGCTCGACCCTAGCAGGCTCTCCCCTGAACTGGCGTTATTCGCCCTGTTCCGCCCGGGAATGTTTATCGAGAACGTCTGCCCTTCCTTCAGGGAATAGTCTTTCTTGGGCCCGGTAGGTGCGGCCGGCGACGAGAAAGGGTCTTCGGTCGTTGGTGAGGGGGGGTTAAGCTTGGCTTTGTATCGCCTGGTACGATCGTCAGAACATCGCGCGCGTGAGCGGTTGGCTCCCAGCTTACTTTGTGTAATCCTGAAGAGCAACATCTACAGCACCGCGTCAGTTCATAGCGCATTACCCAATAGCAGCGGCAGGAAGACTGACTGAAATCAAAGCTATCCGTCCGCTCCGCGAAACCCATGCCGATGTACGCCTTCTTGCCCTCATCCTCCACGCGGATGACAAAGTAGCGCGACGAGTCGAGCACGGCGTCCACGGGCGGCTTCAGCGGGTCGTACTTTGTCTTGGCAAACACTGCGGGATCAGGTCGGGGGATAGCATCAGAAGATATTTCGCGGTGTCATAAGCGGGTGGGGCTCGCACATTCGCCTGGTGAGGGATTGATACGTTAGCGGGAGAAACGAGGGGTTACATGTGTTGGCCCCGCTCACCAGTTTGTGGATCTTCGAAGTACATCATGACCCCGTCCCCCTTCTCGACTATCCGCAGACGCCCCTTCCACAGCGGATTCGCGAGGTCGCCCCAGTCATTCGCGCGATGGCCTTCGTTCTTCCTGAGAGGGGGGATCTTGTACACTTGAGATGCGAAAATATACACATATGAGGACCAAATGAGATGTCAGCGGGGTGTGTGCTCACCAGACACCTCCCTGCCGATGTACAGGATAGACTCGATCTCCTCCTCGAGGTTGTCCATGGCGTTCAGGAGACCGCGCTCGCGGCACTGCCGTCGGCGCGTCTATCCATTCGCGCCACAAGCCCGATCAGGTGGCTGCTGCAAGCTCTATCCTCTCCGCCATAGCGTGTGCTGCTACTTACTTTCATCTACAACTCACTCAGAATCGCTAGATATAGCAATCAAAATGAGCGGCGGCCCTCCTACCCCTCCCCCAACCTCCAGCAAAGAGCTCATGGACGAAGCTCGGTCGAGCGTGCCCCCTCCCGCTGCGCCACCCCCAGCTCAGGCCGTACCTGCGGTGGCAGAACCCCCCAGCCCAGACCCATACACTGTCGTCTTTCCCATCATAGTGGATCTCACAGCGCAGAAGAGCCATGATGAACTCGTCCGTGTCGCCGAAGAGGCTGAGATCAGTGTACGATTCAGATTACTTGATGTGCAGCTGAATCTTGAAACCTATCGAGCTGTAGGCCACGGTAGACGCAAGCCCAAGCCACTTACTCGTCACGATTCCTCTAGTCCTAACATACCTCATCCTCGACCAGATGTACGTCCTTAGTTCCAGCAGAATCAGACTGCTGGGTCTCACAATCACATAGACCCCCCGCCCGCTACGCCCTCGAACGTTTACCACCTAATCTCGCCTCCCAGCCCCTGTGCATCGACCTCCACCATCTGCTGTCCGCTACGTACCAGCGAGACTACCCCATAATATACGCCCGCGTGGAACAAATCGACCACCTAGTCTCCCAGCCGGACTTCGCGGCCCCCGACCTCGTCCCAATCGTGAAAACACTTCTGAACGAGTTCATCCGTACGTTCCCAGCGCCATTTATACATTCACTCCAGTCACAACTATACACAATGAATAAACTAGAGAACTTCCGGCAGCGGACCTTCGTGCTCCTGTCCAAAGCATACTCCTCATTATCCCTCCAGCACGCCCAGATATTCCTCGGGCTCGCGTCCGAAGCCTTAATCCAAGGTATCCATCCTGTTGGCTGCACTTTAGCTAGAAGAAGGGGGTAGCTCACGATTTGCCCGCAGCGATCCAAGCCCATCAGTGGACGTACGACGCCTCCACGCACATCGTCCGGCCCAAGCCTATATCCCGCGCAATACGGCCGACTCACACGGGTGAGCCACACGCAGAGCCCTGCTTGATTATGCCGTGCCTCTAACCATACCCGCGACAGCGCCATCCTCGCTGGCTTCCTTCGATGTAGTCGCAGACGGGATAGTCGGCCTGGAGATATGAGTGGCTCCTTGGGACAACACTCTATTGTACCCAGTGGTCACGTGTGTCCTTGCTAAATTGATGCAGCAGCATTGGCCACAAATTCTTGGTGATACGCTGGGCGGCGGGCCTCGCGCTAAACTGTATCACTGCATTTCAACGCACCTCCTGCGCATATGCGAAACGATCACCTACGAGCCGTACTGCGGGCTCGGAGGTAAATTCTTGAGTACAGTGTTGTAGACTTTCCGATGTGACAACACAGGCGACGAATGCACAATGTCGTGCTCCACGTATTGTAGCGGCCATGTTATATCATGCCCGCCCGTGGACAACAAGTGTAAAGGAGTGAAGTAGGTCCTCTTCTTCGACCCTGGCCCATTATCCCATCGAGACGCGTCGACGTCCGCCCTCGCGCGAGCGGCTTCGCTCTGCTTGGCTTCCTTCTGCCGACGCGTCTCGCGAGGCAAGTATGCTCGCGTAGGATCGACGTCCTCTGCGAACTCTTCAACCCTCTCGAGGTCACGGGCATCACGAGATTTGATGTGACGCAGAGTATACAAGAACTCTGCTCTCAACTCGTCAGAGCGCTTATGGAATCGCTGCGACGGCAATTAAACCAATCGTCAGAGCAAACCACCGGAGAGTAACAAGATCAAACGCACCTCAACCTTGATGCGGAGAATGGCCAGCAACCGGTCCAGCTCCCCGGGAGCCAGGCTATACAGATACGGCAGTCGCGCAGAGGTGATTACGCGGCGTATCACGGGCGCCCCGAACACGAACGATGGTTTGTTCCACGGCGGATTCGTGTGGATGGGTTCAATATTCCCAGCTGAGCCCTCGATCCACGGACCCATGGGCACCGCAAAGAACCGATTCACAGGCGTCCTGACCTCCTTCGCGTGCTCCGTCCCCCCGAACGTCGACAACAAGCACACCAAATACTGATTCTCGTGCGGGTCGTGGTTCAAGCGGCTCAGGATGACGCAGTACTTGCCAATAAGCTTTTTTGCTGCGAAAGGCCGGTAGTACTGCTCAAGTGCGCGCTCCTCCTTATTGAGTTTGTACCTGTGCATGGCGAGGAAGTCAAAGTACGCGTTCGTATTGCCGCCCCACGCGTACGCTATCTGTCCTGGGCGGTACTCCAAGTCGGGGGCATCGTGATTGCGTTCGGAGCGGTCTATGCGCTGCGTGTAGCGCAGGGCGCGTTTCTCGGCTTCGTATGCATACAGAAGGTGCAGGCGGTTCCAGAATGCATCAGCGCCGAGTCGAGATATCATGAAACTGGTGGGGAGGGGGGGGCTGTTTCAGAAAATCGAAGCCTGCGCGTTACTGGTTGGACTTGTACCACATACCGAACGCGTATGATCAGCGTCTCGCCCCGAACTTCCTCTCAGCACTGACTTGAAGAATGATCCCTTCGAAATCTCCCTTCTTGACTCAAGCAAATGCCGCGCTTTATCGGCAGGCAGGAGCAGCCATAAGAATGCAGATGTACGTGACCGGGGAGCAACAAGAGGATAGTCACACAAGGATCAACAACTTCACGAAGTCGGAGACGCGAGTCGAGTCCGCGATTTGCACGATCGGAAAGTCCTCTGATTGGTTGGCGCAAGATAGCCAATGGTATTCGCTTGCAATATCCACAATGTGTTTTACAGTGCTAATAATCCAACATCCGTCCAAAAACCATGCAATGGCTCCAGATACCAATGAGTAGGGCCTAGGTAAAACGTACGATGATCCTGTTTTCATGTCGATGGCGCATCGAAATCCGGTCGTAAGCCGCGGACCACATTTTTCCAGTCCTAAAAGAGCTCAAGCAACCGCTCACAATGAAAAAATCACCAACATGGCCCACCTTATGCTGGACCTTGTTCAAGTCATCGAGATCGGCTATATGGACCATATAGATCGCCAGCTTGTCCAATTCCCGATCGGACATCGCGCGTGGCGTATGTGCGTCCTTGAAGGCAGAAATCTTCAGCCCCTGACGCGGGTTCAGAGCAAAGTTCCGCGCCTAGACATGCCACGAACCTGAGCACCTACATCGCAAGAGATCTCGTATGACTTACCAGGTCGTCCACGTGGATGGTATTCTTCGCACTGCTACAGCCCAGATCTATCGTCACCGTCACCGCAGACCAAGCATGCACTCACTACTGTGGGAAGCGGTTCCATATGATCTGTAATGGCTTCACATGGTGTCGATATGGCTGACCATTGCGCGTCGAGAATACGCTGAACATGGTTGTCTTGTCGAGCACTGTATGTCAATCTCCATCATCTACGCTGCCTCGCACTCGTAAGATCGGTGCCGAATACCAAAGGATATCTGGTTGCCACGCGTCAGCCGGTTCACAAAAATGAGAGGCGCGTACTCTCACCTTATAATTTCGTTCTGTGCCGAGCATGCCGACCTCGACGAGTTTCGTCTCGAGCCAGACCCAGCTTGTTTGTGACCTATGGACAAGATGAAAGGTGCATGATGGTGCTGGGGAAAGGGTTAGCGCACCATATGCATATATCGTAGTGCGGGTAAACTGCTTCTAGGAATTCGTGCAAGCGAGGCCTAACACATTCCTGCGGAGGCAAAGCACCAGATGTTAAGGGTTTCGTGTCTAAGATGGCTGTAGTCGCCTCAGCACGCGTACCCGGGGCAAACTGGGACAGGACGAAAACGTCCTTACTATAATCGATGTCCAGCACCAATAACTTCTTCCCCTCCCGCAACGGATGGATAATGTTAACCTGCAGTTTTGCACTGATCTCCCGGATTTTGCGCTTATTCCGCTGGTCGTGCAGATATGCGGCTGCCGCTTCGGGCGCGGCGGAGAAGTCGATGTCGAGATCATTCAGAACGTCCGGGAGGAATTCCAATTCTGGGTCGTCGAACAAAGAGATCAGAACTCCATGAGAGTGTAGCAAGTGGGACGTTTACGTGAAGGGTCCTTGATCTCGTCTCCTTGTGGAGTGCCGATCAGCGTGAACTTTTTGCCAGGCGCAAGCCTTAAATCACCACTGATAGATTGCCTGCGAAGTGAGTATAGAGTCCCCACGCGCGGATGCCAAAATATGGACCGAAGGATGCACGTACACGCAGACGTCATCGGCAGGGAGCTTTCCCTTGACCAGTCCTATAATCTTCTGACGCTCCGGAGGGACGTTCGTGAGGCTCTGCAGAGACGCTTTCAGATCGAATACCCTGAGCCGCTATGAGCACTAGCAACGGGAAGATGAACTTGATTGCACGTGCCTATCGGACTCGGCGATGGATAAAGTAAACGGCTTGCTGGACCACGTAAACACCAGTTCGATATACCGCTCTGGCACAGAGTCCTCCAGTCGTGTCTGCTTTCCCGATCAGAGCCAATAACATTCAGCTTACACGCGCGAGGACAAGAAAGGAACACATACCTCTGCGTCTACTACAGACGCTTCCGCCACTCCACCGTCCTGGCCGCTCTCATCGCCCAGCTTGAGTTTTTTTTGCGATGGCTCTTCCATGAACATGTCAGTAGTCTTACTCCCCGTAGCTCCCCGTGCGTGACGCGTTATTGATTCGACTTTGTTAATGAAAGAAGGTAAAGAACACAGAGTGGCGCCGACAAGGGTATACAAGAACGCGTACTCACGCTTACGTAAAACGGGCAGGTGACTCTAATAGGGAATCACGTGGTTGGCGCGCTTCCTCATATCCACGTCCTTCCGAGTTCCGACGCCAACACATCCGCAAGCTGTCCCAAATGTTTGACCTTCTGACACGACTAGGTGATGAGGTATATGGAAGGCTACTTGCAAGGTCTTTGGTAAATTATTGATATTCCTCGGGAGAGGAAGAGGCAAAGGTAGGTTCAGACTCCGACTCGGAGTGCCAGTGCCGTGGTAAGGTCTGGCCTGCCAATGTCTTGATCTGGCTCGGACCTGCCGGGAACCCTAGCCAGGGCTTCCGAGCGAATATCAGGAATAGGTGCTAATGAGCTCTCAAGGTGCTGTGAGACTCATCTGCCATCCCTGTCACGTGAAAGGTCAGTAGATTGTACAGTTTCTGACGACCTGATGTATTCACCTGCTCATAGGGTTGTAGTGATTTTCTTTCCCTCCGTAGTTTTATCAAATCTCTGCCATTATATAGCGCCAACACAAACGTGGGAAAGATGGCATACAAGCACAACCGTTCAACAAAACAGGAGCGAGCTACCTACACTCTACCGCTTATTGCCGCAATATTAGGAGAGTTACTCTGAGTTACCCTGATAAGTCCCCCTGTTCAAACCTGTAACGCGAAGGTGGCTAACAGCCAGAAAGCAGGGGAACAGGCCAGGCTGATTGCCGTGACCACTATATTCTATGCTCTCCGGCTACGGTCAGAATACCACGACATGGAGGGTTTTCTAGGGCTAGCCCTCGCCGGTTTACAATGAAGTCTCTGTACCCCGGCCAATCTGCCTGCAGTTCCGAGGGAATGTCCAACAGGCACATAGCTCTCGTGCTTCCATGCAAGCTTACACGGCAATGTACGTGACACGAATATATCATGTCTTCGTCCTGAGATACCACTCCAGAACGCTGGTAAATCGTGGCTGTATCCTACGTCTCCCTTGCCTCGACTGTTCACCGTCAAGCAAAGTCCGCTGTCGAGTCTAACATCCAGATATGGTTCAATGAGATGTCCCCTGCCGAGATAGCCCGTCAGAACGCTGAGTAATTGCCGCCCAGTGTTATGTTTTCCTTGTATCATTCTTGCTTTAGCCATCTACGGCATACCGTCGAGACTCAAGCAAACCCTGTTTCCGTGTTTCAATGTTTCTCCAGAGACAGCCCATCGGAACGTTGATCAATTGCTACCGCCCCTTGCATCTCTGTCATGGCGTTCCTGAAATCGCTTTGGCTGTCTATGATCAAGCTTAGCTTGATTCTAGCACCCAGACATGGCTTAAGTTGAGTTCTTCTAAGCCATAGGGCCTAGTGCTAAGTTCCATGCATCTGTCCTTCAGATGTTTTTAGCTACCATTATTCCCAACCCCGGAACGTGGTAGATACAATTCTGAACGTGAGTAGCTGATGACCTCAAAGCTTCCTCTCTTTTCGCACTCAAATTTCTCAAATCCTATTATTGGCGCCCCTCGCAGAGATATAAAAGTCAATGCGCATTCATGTTCCCCTCACCGTTCGACACTTATTTCACACCTTTGAATATCTCCAGATCATCTCTTTACTCTCAACGGCCATGGGTCAAGCCATTGCAACCCTTCGACAGAGTCTTAGCGAAGGTGACCAAGCTGTGGCCAGGAACGTCAAAGAACAACTTACATTCCTAGGTATGTGTCGGAAGGGTATTCCTACTTCCTACAGTATCATTTAATTGAATGACTATTTCCGACACAGTCAATGCTGCGAACTCGAAATTAGACAAATACCAAAGCGACCTACACCAGTATGGTCTCCGTATTTTGGACGCTGCAACGCGCTGATGACAAGGGCAGAATGTTTGCAAACGTCGATGCTGTCAAAAAGACAGTAGTCCCTGGCTATCGTGCCCTCCGCTGGGAACGTGGCTACCGTGTCGGTGTCGAGCAAACGGTCTGTAGCGTTCGATATGTGCTGCTTGCAAGAACGATTGATGTCCTTTATAGAGCATCGATGGTGGAATTGGGGAGGTCGTCAATACCTTTTTTGGTAGTGGAGATAGTAACTCGGACAACAGTAATCCAATTCTCCAAGGCTTCCGGGTGAGAGGTCAAGTTTGGTACAATTGTCGGGCGACTCATAAGTTTCATGGCATAGAAACTCATTAATACCTCATTAAATGCTATCCTTGGGAATGCCAATGCAGGTGAACAACAAGAACAAAAATTCTTCGTCTTTGTACACCACAACGCCATTATTCGAATTGACGTCAAGGTGAGCAACCGATTTCGTATGAGTAGCGAGTTCAAGTTTTCCTTAATCTAGTTGTAGATCTGGCGCTATAATTTTGAGGGGAGAGGAGTTATGGCCAATTCGGAGAACGTATTCTGCTGTGGGCCCTGCCGCATTCTACTGTTAACATGTGTCCTAACTCCTATCTCTCTCAGATGTCTTCTGCACTTCGGTGGTGCACCATGCAGAACTCAATGAGGACGAACTCACCTATCTCGTTTCTGAGCATGCAGGAGACTCTGCCGTGGAAGCTTATATCGACAGACTCATATCTGTATGGGCGAAGATCCAGGCGATATCCGGGAAGTATGAGCACCCACGCATGCTTCCTCCCGTGAAACCGACTCCGCCGTTGCCAGCCTCTGCGCCTCCCTCGGGGGAAGAGGAGTCTACCGTCCCTCCGATTGTGGGTCAGCCCCAGGTCAATGAGTAACTTGGACAGCCGGCTCTTCTTGCATGCCCCCAAGAGTCAAGTTAAATTTGTTTGTCGTTGCTACTATGTAGGTCTGTACTGTCGTGTTCAAACTTCAGAATGTCGCCCCGAAATGTGAAGGAGGCCTAGGTTGGGCATATTGCTTGATATCCGAGTCAATATTGAGTGGTGTCAAAAATGGACTATTACCGTCGACGCGGAGTGGCTGTCAAATTTCAATGTATACAAAATAATACTAGCTGTGGGCGCAGATCCGGTACCTGCTGGTATCTAGCAGCTAGCCACTGAGTCCTCTGGCATTCGTACCTACGCACACGACTAACCCTTTTCCGAACCCCAGTAGAGCACACTATGTTGGCCCTTTCGGATTCAGATCGAATATCGTGCTGAATTTGCATCAGGAAACGCCTCTCACTTATGACCCCAAAAACTAGTTCCTCCTGTTCATATTAACCTGTCCGACCTCTGCGGACCTCTATAGACCTATGCAGGGCTGTGTAACCGGGGGAAACAACCATAGAATCTATTGTTTCCTGACGTTGGGATTCAGATTTTGGCAGGTTCCCCACCAGTCCCCACCCCCACAGATATTTTCTCACAAGTGGACTCTAGTTATTCACACTTGGGCCGGTCCTTCCACCCATTCCACCCAGGCTGTATGATTCGAGAAAATGGCTCTCCGGCTTACATCATCGATGCTCACTACACAGTGATGTATATGGGCACAGATATAACATAAATTCCTTCCGAGATAACACGTCAGAGCTTGTGGCGGTCTTATTTTACCTACCGTATGTACTATCAAGCACAGCTTGTTTCTGGCATCCGGGCATGGTTGGCTTACATTGAGTCACTGAGTTCGTGTCGCAGCACAGCGCTGGTTGTGAGTCACCGGTCGCCTCAAAGACTCCTCCTTTTACACGCCCTGTCATATTATTCGCTGCCATTATTGTCTGTCTATGTCTGTCTATCCCGGCAAATCGCGCTCTACCCAGCTCTATCGATCATACTCCGTCGCGTTCTCCTGAACATCTCGGGTAAATGCACAAGCTATGGACACCGTGTTTCAATGTTCTGCTCAAGTTTCTGACGCCCGAATGCTGTGGCCACAGCTCAGCCACATTCGAGCGGAGGCAAATAGCCCACCGATAAGGAAGGCGGGGAAATAGGCGCCCACCGCGAGTTTCCTATCTTATCACAGTTCCGTGATCGAGCCTGGTTTCATCATTCCAGCGCTCGCTGCGACTCCTTTGCAAAGTGTTTTGGCTGCGACCACGGCGCTGCGTGCCGGTCTAATGCGTCTGCCTGAAACGCGGAAAGCTGACACCCCTGGCCCGTACCCTGCATAAAACATGCTGGCTGTCAAGATGGCACGCATACGCGTCGCCGCTCGAGTGAACCACTCGCTTCAAGCACCAACCCGGCCAATATCTACCCATAACATCAGTGCGACAAGAAATCTTTCCAGAATGGCCACAGCGACGGTGACGAGAGCTCAGTCTACGAGCAGTGTCCCTGCGATCCCCAGACCGTCTGCGAGCGCGCTCATCGTCAACGAACGGAACGAGATCCTGTTCGTGCAAAGGAATCCAAAGGCAAACTCGTTCGGAGGTACCTACGTGAGTCTGCCCTCTTTGGAATTTGCTTCTTGTCGCTGACGATCTTCAAAGGTCTTCCCCGGTGGCAACTTCGATCCCAAGCAGGATGACTCCCTGGCCCTGACAGCTATCCGGGAAACATTCGAGGAAACGGGATTATTACTAGCCTCTTCTGACCGTAGCGGGGAACCCGACCTGGACGATGCCGTTCTGAACGAAGCCCGCAACGCGATCCACTCCAACCACATGTCCTTCAGCCACTTCCTCACCGAATGCCGCCTCGAGCCCGACATCCAGTCCCTCTTCCCCTTTACAAGCTGGGTCACTCCCGTGCAAGTCCCCAGGTACGTTCCCCTTCACATTCTTTCCGCACCTCCCATCTGACAATTTGCCTCTCCAGACGTTTCCACGCGCAATTCTTCATCACATTCCTCCCGCACGCCTCCTCCTCCGGTTTCTCTGAGGGCAGCAAACACTCCCGCCTCCCCACGCCCGACGGCGGGCAAGAAGTCGTCGCCGCCTCCTTCCTGCACCCAGCCACCGCGCTCTTCGCCTACACCTCTGGCCGCATCGCGCTCATGCCCCCGCAATTCTACCTCCTCTCGACGCTCGCGGAGATCCTCCAGGGCGAGCGGAACACGAGAGAGCAGCGTGAGCGCGTGTACCAGCTCTCAAGGGGTTCGTTTGGGCGGATGGTGATCAACCCCCGCGCGCTGGGCACGGACGCCGAGGGCCGCACGGTGCTCACGTACGAGGGCGACGAGACGCGCGGCGGGGCCAAGGGGCGCCTGCACCGCTCGCTGGTGCGCTTCGGCAAGGGCGGGGTGAGTGCTGCCATTTTACCAGATTTCTCACAGGATGATTGCTGATCGCTTTCCGCGCAGGTACCTACGGAGAACATGCTGCTGCGCAACTTTGACATTTTCTCGGAAATCGAGCCTCACGCGTTCACACCGCACGCGAAGCTGTGACCCCGGACATGGACGTTCCCTCTCCGGCCATCTTGCTCCTATTTATGTTATACTATGCGATATGTAATGTCCCATTTACGACACGGCCGTTGTAATCACTTGTACAGTAGGACTACCCTCACATCTCAGCGGACGTTCATCGGACCCTCTAGTGATATTAGGGACAGCATAATGTATTGGCGATCGTAAAGCTACATCAATTATTATCTTTGTACCCGAGAACCCGGAGAGGAATAAAGACGCGGTTGCAATGCTACAGAGGCGTATGAGAGTCCTTTGGAAAACACGAGACCAAAACCGGAACAAAGTTGTCAATGCCAGGAAGCTATATGCAGGAATGAAAGAAAAATCGACAAGGAGAGAGAAAAGAAAGGCAAATTAGGTATAGGAACAAGAAACACGCGAAAAAAGAGTGTGTGGGAAGGCAGGATGGATACAGACATTTGTTTTCTTATCCTCTTTCGCGCAGTCCCCAGCGACAGCCACCCTCAGATGCCGTAGACCTGGTAGTCATACTGCACCGCCTCCCCCCAGTACGACGGGTCGCACGCGCCAACAGGCGCCAGCCCGCTCCCGCCGAGCAGCACCGCATTCACGTTGCTCGTGCCCGACGCCTGCCAGCTCTGCAAGGACGAGCCACTCGGATTCGGGTTCCCCGTGCGGAAGAACGCGCCGTACCGCGCCTGCATCTCGCTGATCAGCGCACTCTGCGCCGTACTGGGGCTCGGCGCCATGCCGAACACGATCTGGATGTCGTCCTGGTGGCACACGACGCCTGCCTGCGTGCAGTACGGCACGGCGCTGTTGCCCGGGTAGCTCGAGCCGACGACGTACAGCCCCGCATAGACCGTGCCGCCGTTCGCGGCCCAGTTCCGTGCGAACGTCCAGCTCGAGCACTTCCAAATATAATCCGTCCCGAGCTCCTGCAGCTGCGCGCGCGCGTCGACGGTGGTGCTCGCGTTCGCGCTGCCATTGGTGCCCACGGCGAACTGCGACGCGGCGTAGACACTGGCGTTGTAGATCTTCGCGGTGCGCGCGGCGCCGAAGGTCGCGTTCACCGCGGGCTCCCACTGCGACTCGGGCAGCGGCTGGTCGTAGTTGCCGTAGATCGTGAGCCCGGCCTCGTTCAGCACGGTCGAGACCAGGATGCTCTTGCTCTGCCGCGGGAAGGGCGAGGACGAGTCGAGCGTGCTCGTGATCAGCTGCCCGTCGTGCACGGGACGCATCGGCTCGGAGAGCGTCGCGGAGGGGTCGAGCGAGTAGGCGGTGCTGTAGAGGTTCATCTGCGCGTTGATGAGGTCGTCGAGCGAGATGGCGTCCAGGCAGGCAGTGTCGGACGGGGAGCAGTTGAGCAGGCCGTTGAAGTAGTTCTGCAGGGTCTGCTGGGTGCCTGGGGATTGGAAACCGTAGTCCTGTGGATTGCGGTTAGATTGTGTTAAAATGAGCAATGAGTGATAGCATACCATGGGATCCGACTGGATGATCGCGTGGTTGAAGAGGCTGGAAGCAGAGGGAATGGCAAGCATGGCTCTGACCATAGTAGCCCCGGAACTCTGGCCGGCTATGGTGATCTGCGACGGGTCGCCGCCGAAGCTTGGCAGTACTGTCTTCAAGAAGCCTAATGCGATAATGATGTCGCCCAGGGCGAGGTTGGTATCGCCGTTGGGCGCCATCCAGCCCAACTGTGCGAGCGTCAGCGAACTGACTCCAAGATAACATAGGATCACTTACAGCTCCCAAACGGTATTGCACCACTGCGACGATGGAGTTCGTGGCAGATGCGAGGCTGGAGCCGTCCAAGCCCGGCCCTGTAGCCGCGCCAACGATGAAAGAACCGCCATGGATCCACAGCATGGTTGGGACATTGCTGCCTAGCCTGACGCTGGAAGGGACGTATATCATCATGGACAAGCAGTCTTCCGAGAATGCCGAGTCATCCACGCCTGGCTGTGGGCAAGACAGCGGTAGGGCAGACGGGTCCGTAGCTCCATTGCTGAACCAACGCGGTCGCGTGAGCAAAGCACTGCGAGAGAGGAGGGCTACTTACGGCAGGGTCCAGTTGGTAGTCATAACTGAGGCTTGCCACCGATTTGCCGAAGCATACTTCACGACGAACCGGTTCGCATTGGACGTGTCGGCAGTGCCCTGGGCCGTACCGAGAGGTGTTTTCACAGACGTGCCCGACGAGGACTGACGCGGGCAGAGGAAGTCCTTCACTATCGGAATTTGGCAGAGGAGGCCCTTGGGCGTGATAGGCGGAAACGGGAGCTTGATGCCGTTCGTGCTGGGGGAGGGCACGGGCGAGGCGAGGGTCGAACCGAGGAGCAGGAGGCCAGAGACGAGTGATCTAACAGCGACCATGATAATAGGAATAAATTAGCCCAAGTCGTGAAAGTAAGTTATGGCGGCTGCTGGGGTGTCTATGGCGGGCTCGCTGCCCTGTGCTGGGGTCGATGAAGGGCGGGACGCGTTGATTAAATACAGAGAAGGATGCTCGGCCTGCGAGAGATTTGTTATTCGGGGCCGGTGGAAGAGTTCAGGAACAGGGAAGAGGATGATGGATATAGGGCCGTCCACGCGTCGGCGTACGGGAGCCAGGACATGATGAATGCGCTGCAACACACGAATCGAACAATGCCTGCTCGATACAGGACAAGGTCTGCCTACAATAGTCCGTCCAGTGGGAGCCATCTGCTATTCAGGCTCGCCCACGTGCGGCCATCACCCCGGCACTTTCCTTTTGGCGCTCGCCTTGTTCTCGAAAAGGCAAATGTCCCTCGCCATTCCTTCCGTCTCTTCCTTGGCCCGCACCTATGCGGTTCCGAGCTGACCGTGTCCAGGGGCACGCTCTTATCCCAATGTTGTATTTCCAAGTACTTGGTGCCCTGAACTCGCAGATCTGGCACTTGAGTTTATTGCATCCGTATATACTTCCGAGGTTATCCAGCGATCTGTGCCCCGCACTGTATCTGGACCGAATCTTGACATGGTGCTAGACGGTCGCGTGTTTTGCGCTAACCCTAGGGTTGACTTTGGACCAGTAAGAACGCAGAGTCGGCACCGAACACCATGCGAATTATCCTGGCAGCGTGTGCAATCCTTTGAGCGATGACAGCCGGATATCTTTACAGCTAGGATGGTCGCTTGACAATTCGGCAGAATAGCCAGGAACTCGTCCAAAGACAGAACGGCCGAACTTGGTCTCTACGGCCTATCTATCACCGCTCCTTGTATTTGTGCCAATCCCAGCTTTAATATGCCTTTGCACCCTTATATTCTTATTTCGTACCTTGCCACTCATACCTCTTCGCTCAACCCAGATCGCAGCAGCTCACGCGACTCTCTAGGTTGATTACAAATGTGACCCAACCATAATCTTATGGGTCTCATAGCATAAGGTTACGGTTTGGTCAAATTCGAAAGTTAGGCGTGGATCCTAACACAGTTACAGATCCATCGTACGTTGCGCTATCTCTCACGACTTTCGCTCTGATGTAAGTTAAACTTTAATCTAGCTATGAGTCTCCTCAAGCAGCTACAAGGTCACCCAGGCTACCTTGAATCGAACGATCCGTCTGGTTATGCAAGCCGTGAAGTCGCTGCGTTCGTCACGGGAGGACCACCCATTATAAAGTCGGCACCATCAGAAGCCGCCTTCCTTGGTGATGCCACCTCCAGCAGAGTGCGCAGCTTCGCTTGGCGGGCTCCCATTCAGGTGATCCCCAAGTCCTCTGAGTAGGTAACCAGTTTATCATCACAGTCACCATTTACCCACTTCAACTCAAGCACAAAAAGATACCATAGATCCTTCAGGAGGCTGACTGATTTGCATCTCATCAGTGGGGGCCTCACCCATCCAACGAATCGGGCAAAGGCATGCCGCCTTTAACAGAGCACAGAGCGCGCAGTTCCGCTTGGCAAATTCCATCAAGTCTGCATTTGGGTGTTCACTTGGTCCTTTGCAAGGCGTGTGCCCGCGATCTAGTGTTGATGTTGCTTTCTTTACATCTCTAAACAGAAGCCTTGTGTTGGGTTTTACTCTCGGACTTTGCTGCCCGTTCGATCCCATGTCCTTGTTCAGGTCCAGCAACCTTGCCCTCTCACCTAACCTCATCGCAAAACGCAGGGAATCATAGACGGGTCCGTCAGAACATTCCCCTGCGTATCATGCCCCTGACAATTTCTCTGCCGGCCAAGCTAATCACAAATGGAATAACTCCTGAGTAAGTGTGTATATTCTTGCTCATGACAACCACCACCTGGTCACTCTCACCTTGTCCTCACTTGCACCCCTCCAGAGGTGTATGTGTGCCACTGTTCTAGCCTTCAATCTCGGACGACCCCTCCGCATCGCCTCCGCTCATTTAATTATACCAGCGTCCGTGAAATCGGTCCTCCATCCGCGGAACAAAGTCGTATACATTTCACATTCACGGCCATTTGCAAAATCCGCGAAGCTCTCGCGTTCCTTTCACTTATTCGCAAATTCGAGGTCTACAAGGTAGCCGGTTCCATGCCATACATGCAGTGGCAGAATCTGTAGAGCGCTTCCGTGCGACAATCGTGAGAGGGTCTGTCTACTATCCGCTCTTCATTTGCGCTTGTTGGGATCGCCCGGTCGTTGCGGCGCGGTTATAGTGAGTTGATCTTGCGGGGTAGCTGTTCGTGACCTCCGTGGCTCTCAGAACATGTAGACCTGGTCTCAGTGAGTGCGAGAGTAGGAGTATGCGCGAGGAGGGATGCTCGTGTCGCTACCGCGCAGAGCATTGCGCGAGGCCTCATCTGTGTCCCGCGTGTGCAAAGGAGTATACTAGCGTTCACACCGTGGTGCGCCGCCCATCTGCTTACCTGTATGGCCGCGTACTTCGTTTTGCTGCCGCGGGTTATATGGATGGGCTGAGGACGGAATATAAGGCGATGGTATTGGTACAGATACCCAGCGATTATACGTCAGCCGAAGACATAAATGGTTGGCTCTAGAGAATGTGTATGTAACTAGCCAGTATGAGAGCAGCTACGTGTGTACAGAAAGTTGGAATGGAAATTTAAAGCGAAAGGAGAGTGATGCAGTTGGCGGGAGAGGTCTAAATGATACAGACAATCAAAGAGAGTGAGGAAGTAAGGACAATTAGTAAATGGAGAGACGATAGTACAACGATAGGGATTGAAGAGACATCTTATCGGGAATGCTCCTGATGTCGACGTTCGTTTGAGGCTTGCGCCCGTCCTTCCGAGCTGGCTTCTACTCAAGCATCAGCCAGAGGGGTGAGGTCTCGTGTCGAGACATTCGAAGGGGAGAAATCAGCCTGGTCCGACTCTCGGAGCAGCACCATCTCTTGCTCATCTTCAAGCTCCTCTTTTATGACGGGGGGCCCTTCTTCTTCTTCGTCTGTTTCCTCATACAGGGGAATTTCTCTAGGGACTGGAGTAATCTCCACTCCCTCTTCTTCGTAGGGAGGGAACTCAATAGTCTCCAGGATTTCCCGGGCGAGGGTGCTAGTCTCCCGCCGTCGGATAGGCGCCCTATTGCTTGATTGCCGAGGGTCATACCGGCTCCTGGATCTAAGAAGCATACGTAGGATGCCAAAGGGATGTTCAACAAAAATATACACACCGGCTCGTCCTCACAGGGCCTATACTCCCCGACCTCCCGGGCTGCTCCTCGGGATTCAGACTCCACCTAGTACAGAGTTCCGTAAGCTTCATCTGCAAGGTCGCTCACCAAGTAACAAGAGCAGGAACGTACTTTCGCCGGCGACCAGGTCGATAAAACTGGAAGGTCCACACCGGAGGGCCGGGAGGTTCAGGAGGTGCAAAAAGAGCAAGGGAGACACGGGGACGTGGAACTCGAAGGGGAGGAAGATCGGGTGGAAGGCGAGCAGGGGAAGCAGGAGCAGCACCGGCCCAGCCCGGGTGTGGCCTAGCGACAGAGTGCTTCCATGATCTTATATGCTCAAGACCAAATTTCGTCCAAAACGTGCAAGCACACCGCCTACAATACAACCACCCCTTTGTCGGGTCCAGAGGATCCATCGTAATCTAAGAGTGGGTAAGTGTGCTAGTCCGAGCGAACCAGTTCTCATAAGACAAGCACATACATCGGAATCCGCCGTCAACACATCAACGCTAGGGCCAGTCTCCTGGGCTTCCATGATGAGAGCAACCTCGACAGGGGATCCAAGGAAAACTAGTCAGTTGGAAGAGTGCTCGACAGAGAGCGAGCTAACAGGGCCCCTTATATGTCACGCCAGCAATAAAGGAAAGGTGGCCCATCACGGAGGTGAAGCCACGAAACGTACGCGTCCATATACAAATGCGGCCTGCCACCATTGTCTGAGACCATTCCGGGTAAGCTGACGTCTTCGAGAACAGGCCTGAAAGAGAGCTCGTTGAAATGAGAAGTGTGGCAGCCATCGGCGCGACATAAGGATGCCCAAATCAGGAGCGTGAGCGAGCCCGGATTGGCTTCAGGTATAGGGGTTAGCGCAGCCACCACAGGGCTGGACGCGTCAACGCATCAACACGCACGGTGGCAGACCGACGGAGAGGCCACACAAGCGCTCATTAGTGTTGTGCCGATACGCTGACCTTCTAATTCAAGGCAAACGAGACCAGGGATGTGAGCTCGAACAATGCAGAAGAACATGGGTTGGAAAAAGTAAGGTAAACGGGTTCGCGTATGACTTCCCTACGCGTCGCCTAACTTGACGACGTCAGTTACTAGGACCCATTATAGAGATTGCCTCGAGGTTCAGTGACCCATTCTATTTTTTTCGAGCGGCCCCAAGCGTACTCCGAGTTGACGTGGACAATCTCGTGGACACTGGCATGATATTGCACAAAAGCCACAAAATGAAATGCATCAGGTCTATGCTACACGGATGATAGGGCAACGACAGGCCTGCGTATAAAATCGATACAGAGCTTTTCCTTTGTTTCGCATATCCTTGTCCATTCTTCCGCACTCCTATGTTCAAAGCAACGTCTCCCCTGAACGCATGGACCGCGTCAGCCACAATCCACGACAATCATGGGAACAGTGCCACTCACCAAGCGCCGAACGGACGAGCGAGCAGCCGACGGTGACCGTCTGCTTGACGCTCTCTTCGTCTGCCAGGGAAGGGTTGACCTCCTACAATGTTCGTGCTTCAGCAAGAGGCACTATCTACGTTTCGCAAAGTTCATACCATCAAGTCCAGCGCGACCAGCAAACCGGTCTCGTAGATCGCCTCACAAATGTAGTGACCCTCCCTGAAGGTGAGCCCGCCACGAACCTACATACAACCCTGTCAGCTCATCCTGATCCCTACTCTGAAAATGGGGTATAATCTCACGGGCGTTCCAGTCGACGGTGCCACGCTCGGATCCAACGCGTCCACGTCAAAGCTCAAGTGGATCGGCCTGTCGCGCTTGGGGTTGACATGGTCCAGCGCCATCTCGACGACCTTCCCGATCCCGTACTTATCGACCTCGTGCATACTGAACGCCTTGATGTCGTTCTCCTTCAGGATGCGCTTCTCGCCGGCGTCGACGTCGCGCAGGCCGATGTAGACGATGCGGTCTGGCCGCAGCGCGGACTTGACCCAGCCGAACTCGGGGATCTTGCTGCCGAGGCCCATAAGGAAGGAAACGGGCATGCCGTGGATGTTGCCTGGGTTAGGGAGGTCAGAGTGTGTGGAGTGGCTGTAAGAAGGTGTTTCTCTACCTGAGTCCGTGGAATCAGCGGTGTTGATGTCCGCGTGCGCGTCGACCCAGACGACGCAGGCGTCAGGGTAAGTACTGCAGAATGTGTCAGATATTCGGGAATACTGTGCCCTTAGCGGCATTTTCTTACTCCAATGTTCCAGAGATGGTGCCCATGGCCTATCGAACGCTTAATACTGGTAACACTGGGGAATAATGTTGGATAACACACCAGAGAATGATCCCCGCCTAGAGTCAGTGGGAGTTGTCCCTTCTTAGCATGGTCACCAACGACCTGGGCTACAGCTTTCGTGACTCTCGACACAAACCTGGGGTTCTTCAGCTTCCCAATGGGCGGGTCATCCGCGGTCGAGATCTCCTCGAACTGATGATGTCCGTCAAACTGCACGTTCCACCCGAGCTCCTTCAGCTGCGTCAAGAGCCCGGCCTCGACAAGGTGGATGGGTCCCTTGTCTACTCCTACTTTCGGCTAAAATCACGCAGTGCGATCAGCATCCATGAGAGAAGACTCGTTACGTGACGTGCGCAGCGTACCTGACCCCCACTGCAAGGCAATTGCCGTTCCTCATGTATGAGCTGTTCGTGGAGCGACTCATGGGATGGTGACTTACCTGAACGGGCACCCAACAACCTGATAGACGAACTGCTTAGCTTGCGGGCTCTACGGACGGTAAGCTTGAGTCGGCACTCACAGCGATCGTCTTGGGATCAGGCAAGAATTTGCACGTTAGGGATGTCATGGCTTCTAATCGTCTATTGTCTGATTTCTAGCTCGACTTATATAGCGCCAGATAACAAGTGGTGTATGCGACACAAGCAGTCAACCTGTGTTTCGGACTCATTTTTATTCTCTGCTTGTCTAAACGCCACGTCGTAGATCGGAGTGGGGACGGCCTTTGCCGAGGCTTTCCGGGGCGCTTTCAAGCAACTTTCAAGTCATCATTATCCCCTCAGCTCAACCGTGACCTCAGCTTGACATGTATTGACTCTGAAGCCGGAAGGTCGTCGCAGACATATAATGCTCAATGGATATTTGCAGCCAGCTGATCACAACTTGTCGCAATTTTCCCTCCGAAGTGCCGCAGGAACGTTGTCTGCCTCGTTGTTCCCCTTCTCCGGTTCTGATCTTCTGGTCCTTTCGCTATGTTTGCTCGTGTATTTTGATATCCCCTCTGCTCAATCGCTATGCACCATAATCTTCAATCGGACTGAAAGGCTGCGCAAGTCCACTCTGTCTGTATGCTCTGACCGCAATTCATACTCATCTCGAGCAATTATTGGACGGCAGCGTCCCCGGCGGTAAGGTAGGTTCGCTAAAAACAGACCTGAATGAGATCACCCGCACGTGGCTGATCTAGTGCTAATAATAGCGCTGACATCAGATTCAGGCTGCTCTGGAGACTGATATAAGTATGCGCTATGGCGGCGAAAGCAGATCTGCCAGGCAACGCCCCGCAACCTGTCTTACCTCTTAAAAACTTACCACCATGTCCCAGCCAAACAGCCAGTTCCCCTCCCGCACGGGTACCCCGCTGCATTTTCGCGATGTGGTAAGTAAGAGGATTAACTCAAGAGAGATCTGAGAGCTAGACGCGTGAATAGGTTGAGCAAGTAATGAAGAATTACAAGCATGAAAAGGACTCGGAAGCGCATCAGGTGCGTTGGACAAGGTGCATTCGACGTGGGTGTTGTGCTGGACTCAAGGTTCCCAATAGCTCCTACGTGAAGCGGCGGGCCATAAGCCGAAAGCGTTCTTGCCCCAGACCGTGAATCCCGTACGCGACAGCTTCCTTTATTCTAGAAATAATTGAAATAAGATTCATCGCAATTTCCAGGAGGAAGAGACTGTCCCTGGTATCGTTCATCCCGGCAGCACCGGTGTCATCTATTGCTCCGACCGTGCCATGGCGAACGGATTTAGCTATTGTACGCGCTCCTTGCCCTCATAAACACGATCGCGCACTTACCATGTCTTCTCATCAAGCGAGCTCCCATGAGTGGGCTAACCTTGGTCAAGGTGCCCCCGAAACCGGTCCTCTCCCCGACGGCCCTGATCGCCCACTGCACGTCGACATCCCCGTCGACGCACTCGAGTACGCCCCGACGACTGGCGTCAAAGCTTTACGAGAAGCCGTAGCAAAATTGTATAATCACACTTACCGCCAAGGCAAGAAGAGCCAGTACACTTATGAGAACGTATGCATCGTACCTGGGGGGAGGACGGGGCTCTCTCGTGTTGCATCCGTCATAGGTGATGTCTATTGTGTGAGCAAACTATATTCGGTCCATCCCACAAGCGGTTCATTAACGGTGGAAGCATAGTCGTATCAAGTCCCGGATTACACAGCGTATGATCAGGTGCTGGCTGCTTTCAGACGGCTGGTTCCTGTGCCTACTGCGTAAGACTTCATACGTCATCACTACTACGCATCGCAGCTTATAATACTTTGTGGTGTAGACTGGAGGAAGAGGCGAGTGACTGGAGTGTCTTGTCACTTTCGGATTCTAACTTTGGAATCTTCAGAATCTCTATCAGCTCGATATCAAGCAAACCAGAGTATGCAGACTTAACCCTAGCATTCTGAAAGGCTTCATGACATGCGGACTGTTGTAGAAAGACATCAAGTCCCAAGGTCTCGCTGTGATCATCGCGTCGAACCCGCGGAATCCGACCGGACAAGTCATTCAGTAATGAATTAATCCAGCTGTAATCACTATACTTTCACTTACTTGCTTCCACCGAATAGGGGAGAGGAGCTGAAGGAGCTCGTGGCCATAAGTAGAGACCACTCGACTACATTGGTCCTAGATGAGGTTAGCGCAATTGCACTCAATCAAGTCGACCTGTCTCTCTGACGATGCTTCGGAAAGTTCTATTCTTGGTACATATACCCTGAAGACGAAAGGGAATTCGGGAAATCGATATCCTCCGCTGCCTACGTAGAAGATGTCAACAAGGTAAAATGCATAGGCCTTAGTCCACGACCTGCGCTAACCAGATCACGTTAGGACTCCGTGATTATCATCGACGGTTTGACGAAGGTACGTACTGTCCGCTTGTAATCCTCGCTTCGCCTTGGTAACTCACTACGGTCGCCACAGAACTGGCGTCTGCCCGGCTGGCGCGTATGCTGGGTCATCGGACCCAAGAACTTGGTTTCAGCGCTGTCTCAATCAGGTAATTGAGCATTCTGCGTATATCGCTGAAATAGAACTTGGATAACGTTCGGCCAGGATCATTCTTGGACGGCGGCGCGAACCATCCGTAAGTCCCTTTCATGCACGTACCTCACAGTCCCGCAGCCTGGACGCGATTTCTTTTAGCCTGCAACTTGCTGCCATTCCACTCCTTGATCCCGAACGCGTGCAACAAGAGAAGGTATACCTGCCCCACTGCTTGCACGCACGTTACAGTAGACTCACTTCGGCGTGTCTAGCTCGCGTTGCAAAAACACTTCAAGATGAAGCGCGACCACGTCCTTCACAGATTAGACAAGCTGGGTCTGCACGTCCAAATTCCGCCCTCGAGCACTTTCTACGTGTGGTTAAATCTGGAGCACCTGCCCGTTCCTCTTAACAATGGATTGGTGCGTTCAAACAGTAGTCCAACCGTTACCCCAGACCCCCTGATATTAACATGCGCATAGACGTTCTTCGAGGAACTGCTTAAGGAGAAGACGATTGTCATCCCAGGGATCTTCTTTGATATCAACCCCGCGCACCGGCGCAATCTCTTCGACTCGCCCTGCCACCATTTCGTCCGTCTATCCTTCGGCCCTCCGCTGGAGAGTCTGGACAAGGGTATGTCGGTGCACGTTTTATAGCGGGATTAGTCATGTTGACCATTTATTGTCCAGGTCTCGATGCCATCGAACGGATCCTAAGAAGGGTCAGGAAGGAGGGAACCAAGAACTTCGGTCACAGCTACAAGAAGAGTCTGGATGGAGGTTTCGCTACTGGCAGCCATGCCGTGTGAGGCTCGGGGACGCGAGCAGGTCTGTATTCGGCATTTCTTGATTACAACCTTTATAAGACATGGTCAGGTGGGTCTGCTTTGGAGTAACATACTTCCAACTACAGGATTGAGTAACGAATGGAATATTATACACGTGATGTGGTGTTGGCCAGCCATTGTACATTCCCTGTAGAACGATTTCAAAGCGTTGGATCAAATTCAGCGAAAGCAGTCTTGAAAGCGTCAGCGTCTGACTTGTCTTCATCCTCCGACTGGGCGCAAGTCTTCCAATCGTAACGATCCGGGATGCCCATCAAGTTTACAAGCACTTGTCTGAAGTTGAGTCCATACAGTTAATACCCCGAACTGATCAGACCGACGAGGCAGACGCACCTCCCGAACTGGATGCTGAACGGAATATTGTTCTGTATCAAGTGGACCATCTTCCTGCCATCTGGCAAGTCCACGCGGAAGTAACTCCGGTTATGGTCCTCGGAGATGGCCTTCAGTGCACCTTCAGGATCGCTCTCAAATTCGATTTTCTGGGATTTGCCTTCTCGGATGAAGGCATCCTCAACACCATCTTGCAGGCTGACAGGAACTGGGACCGCCTGGATATGCGCATGGCCACCCTTCGGACCCAGCCGCGCTATTTCTACGAAGACAGCACCGGCTCCGTATTTGGAGTATACCGAACGAAGAGCTGATTTGTATCTACGATGATCAAGATAATGTGTGTTAGACAATGACAGGGGACCAGGCCAGCTTACCTCTCTGTCTCGGCGAGTACAGGCCCCCGGAGCTCAGGCGCGATGGAGCTGAAGGTTGGATAATGGGCGATAGGAATTATTAGAACGTGTCCTCCTCCAGGTATGTTGGGCACGTTAGAATAGTTCTGGGCTGTATGAGTGGGGATTATTTGGCCCTTTGGGAGGGTAACGTAGCATTCCGCGCCAATAGAGACAATCAAATGTTTCCTGTCACACGGAAAAATAGGTAAATGCTGAAGCAGAGACAGGCAGCAACGATGGCAGGAACGTACGCAACATTTGGGTTCGAAAGGCAGAACCAACATTCATCCGCTATGAAGCCCATCAAGACCCGCTCGCCACGATCGTCTTCACCATACAACGCACCAGTAATTTCCTTCGGTGGGCCTTTCTTACCTCTGCGAGAAACCTCCTTTGGCCCGGCTTTGGCAACAGGGCAGTCATCAATGTAATGCTCCGTACTCGCGCATGCTCTACAAACGTAGCCTTCGCGGGGTTTCCTCCCTCCAGTATCTCCAAGTTGGTGTTTCGTAGGACAGTCTCGGACGTAGTGACCAGGCTAGATGCCCGACATGTGTAAGGGATGAAAGTACGCCTCCAGCGTCCAGCCGCCGACCACTCACCTCTTTGCACCGATTGCAGATGTAACCTTCTGGCGGCTTGTCTCGCTCCGGGCAATCTTGGATATAATGCTGGGCGGTTTTAGTAGAGTCGGGGTTGGCTAACACGGTGCATACACCCACCTCAGTCGAGTCGCATTTCCGGCATTTGTAGCCGGGACGGGGTTTCTTCTCGCCCGCAGCGGCTGTAGCAAGGTAGAGTCAGGTGGCGGTTAATCATACAACCTGGTGAGACGCTTACTATGCCTCTGCCTCTTTCCAGGCTGATTAACATTGCCCCAAATGAAGTTCTCGGGTTCCGAATCATCTATGGGACGCTTGGGAGGCCTGGCCTCGGCAAAGGGATTTGCGGTCGTATTGGCTGGCTTCGCCGGGGCCTGACCTTCCGAAGACGGCGGGGAAATCGAGAATGCATAGAACCACTGCGTAACCCCGTACTTAACACCAAGCTTGGAGCGCACTCTGGACAGTACGTACCCGTTGTTTCTTCCCGTTCACCGCTTCAGCGCCAAATGCACCTAAGCTTATGAAACGCGTACTCCTGCCTTCCTCGCCCTCCCATAGGAACGGCTCGCGTTCCCAGAACTTCGGCGGTCGACCTCCGCCTGCAGAGAAGACATACCTAGGTTTGGTTGCGCGGACTATCTCATCCACCGGCGGCGCACCAATGGAAGCAAGCTCCGGAGAAGGCAGTGGCACAGAAGAGAAGCGTGTTATAGTGGAGGGCCAGACGTTGGTGACGAAGATGTCGATGAGCTGCGAGCTTTTGATCGCGCCGACCGAACTATAGTTTTGAGTTTTGGATGAGGCGTTGTTAGTGTTGGTGAGCAGTTTGTCAACCGTTGTCTTTGTGAAGTAAGGACATGTAAAGTCCTGCAAGGGGTGTTACACATGAACGCTGGAATCAGAAAAAAGGTCAGTTCTACCTGCGGAAGCTCCGTAGAGCCGTACTGCAATGCATCATAAGTTCCCCCAAGGCACGCTATTCGCAGTCCGTTCGCAGTAGTCATGACGCCGTACTTTTCTAGCAGGTATGTGTTAGTTCACGTCACCGTTCCAAGGCATACGCACTACGTACGCAGAATGAAGACGTTCTTGGTCACTGTGCCTCCGCTCTTTTGGACCTTTTCAATGACACGCTCTGGCAATGCGTGTTCTCCCTGCATAACCAGGCATTCCAGAGGGGCTGCCGTACATGAGTAGAGTTATGATGTAGCAGCACACTTCCACTCACCTTCCAATTGTCCATCCAACAGCTTATCAAGGTCGTCCTCCATATTTACATCTGCAGCTTGTTCTTTAGGTCTCGGGGGCCCAAAGAAATCCCCAGTGCATATAGCCAGGTCGAACGGGCCATGCTTGTCGTTTATAGACTTGATTTTCGCGAAGAGCTCTCCGATCGCTCCATTTGCAGGCCCTACGGTAAGACTGGTTTGTTGCCGCACTTGTTACTGCCGATTTCAATACTGGTATAAATGCACGGGGACTTACACCTTGACTGGACCGATACTGGATGGTACTGACGCCATAGGTAGAGGTATCGGCTGTTGCCGAGGCACCCTTGGTGCTTCTGAACTGGCTAGCGCCTGCTAGCACTCACGGATTGGCTCGGACTGCAAGATACACTGAGATGTGGAAAACCACACGTACGAGGCAGTCTACAGCTTGTGGCTAGTAAATTTGTCCGCATCGCTGGGATATGGGTCCCGCTGTTAGCCCAAAGTCCGCTCTAGAATCGTTGTCTCCCACATTAGGGTACGGTGTAAGAGTCGCTCATTATTTACACGGTTTTAAACTGCTGTTAATAACAGGTTAATAACATATTATCAACAGACCCCTCTAGGCAGGGCCGATTTGGGTGTTATAACTCCCCCTCCCGGTAGCATGGAATCCACCACGCACCAGCAGAGGACCAGACCTCAGTAAGTCAAATATCATTGGGTCATCACGTTGTGAAGACCCCCTGACGTACTTCAGCTTGCGAAGTGCACCTCCACCAGCTCCGGGAGAGTGCAGTGGAAGCCTACCAAGCATTTTAAACCGCAAAAGTGTTTTTGACGATGTTAATATGTCTTTTTAACGTGTAATTAACGCATTTCAAACTGAATGTTAGAGACCGAAGGTTACACGGCGGGCAAAGCAGGTGTCCTTTTTCCGGACGGCAGGAAAAAGGACACTATGTCCTTTCACGGCGACCATCAGTGGGTCAGGAAGTAAATCTGTCACGATTGCGTCATGGTCGTGACAATCGGTCACGCGGTCTGCTTTTATAATATGAAAAACCCTCGGACGCTCAGTTTTACAAAGCGAAGCATGCCATATGACCCGATAGGTGACTTTCCGTACGGTTGACCAGGAGTGTCAGGTCTATTTTGCATTTGCACTTCGCACTTGCGTTTGGCTGAGGGCACGCCGTGAGTTCGAATCCCGATGAGAGCAACGGGCAAGGGGCCGTGGGAACATCCCGGATACTGCCGTACCCCTGTTGTCGCTGTGCTCGACGTTGCCCGACGCGTTGTCGACGCTGTTGTCGGCGATGTCGACGAATGTTAAGCGATGAATATTCCTAAAAATACACGGAAAAAATCGGTTCCTTCTGAGCTTATTGTACCAACCTATTTAATATCAATTATTCTGTTCATTTGAGGAGCTATGCGAGAAG
>NW_006920412.1:702429-703642 GCF_000344685.1 Gloeophyllum trabeum ATCC 11539 | reverse complement strand
CCTTACGTCGACGTCGCCGACAACAGCGTCGACAACGCGTCGGGCAACGTCGAGCACAGAGACAACAGGGGTACGGCAGTATCCGGGATGTTCCCACGGCCCCTTGCCCGTTGCTCTCATCGGGATTCGAACTCACGGCGTGCCCTCAGCCAAACGCAAGTGCGAAGTGCAAATGCAAAATAGACCTGACACTCCTGGTCAACCGTACGGAAAGTCACCTATCGGGTCATATGGCATGCTTCGCTTTGTAAAACTGAGCGTCCGAGGGTTTTTCATATTATAAAAGCAGACCGCGTGACCGATTGTCACGACCATGACGCAATCGTGACAGATTTACTTCCTGACCCACTGATGGTCGCCGTGAAAGGACATAGTGTCCTTTTTCCTGCCGTCCGGAAAAAGGACACCTGCTTTGCCCGCCGTGTTATGAGAGAACACTGGGGGCCATTCCGGATACTCGACGTCTGCGTTCACAATAAAGCTGAGCGCGACAAGGGACGGACAGTGCCTTGCAAAGTGCTCAAGCGCAAAAATAGTCGGAACATGTTCACCGTGGATGTCCTCTTGAGGCTGGGGAGGCGCAACGCCCGGTTCCGGTGCGAGTTGATTTGTCAGCAGATTGTGGCTGAAAGGTGGTCGCAAGTATCCCCTCGTATTCTTGTGCATTCCTCTGCTCCATTCTCACCTTATGCATGCATCAGCAATGTATATCACTATTGTAAACCAGCAAGAAGGGTATTCTACCATTACAGACTGTAGTAGATATAAACATGTCTGTCTCTTCTTATTCCTGAGCTGACCACCATCGGGATGAAATGATGGTCAATTTCACCGAGGCCGGCAAAGGAGTGCTTAGGGAAGTTATGTATTGTCTTTAGATACATTTGGAACATATCTATGTGCACACCAGTGGGTGCATTCCCTATCCTTGATACAGATGAGCTTGATTTCCAGGAAGCACAAATCTGTGTAATTAATGGACAAAGCAAGTACTGGATCACAGCTGTAAAAGGCTGAATATATATCTCATGTACTATGTTGATTTTACAGTTCTAACATAGGGGAAGGGACCTGCTTCTGCTGCGGCAGGAGAGCCCGGACAGTGACCAGGATATTTGGTGTGACACTTTTTGCGATGGTGTCACAGCTTGTCACGTCCGCGACGCGTCGTTAATTGCTCTTTACTGCCAGAAAACCTACAGCGTGCTACGTT
>NW_006920412.1:687433-702262 GCF_000344685.1 Gloeophyllum trabeum ATCC 11539 | reverse complement strand
ATCACTATTGTAAACCAGCAAGAAGGGTATTCTACCATTACAGACTGTAGTAGATATAAACATGTCTGTCTCTTCTTATTCCTGAGCTGACCACCATCGGGATGAAATGATGGTCAATTTCACCGAGGCCGGCAAAGGAGTGCTTAGGGAAGTTATGTATTGTCTTTAGATACATTTGGAACATATCTATGTGCACACCAGTGGGTGCATTCCCTATCCTTGATACAGATGAGCTTGATTTCCAGGAAGCACAAATCTGTGTAATTAATGGACAAAGCAAGTACTGGATCACAGCTGTAAAAGGCTGAATATATATCTCATGTACTATGTTGATTTTACAGTTCTAACATAGGGGAAGGGACCTGCTTCTGCTGCGGCAGGAGAGCCCGGACAGTGACCAGGATATTTGGTGTGACACTTTTTGCGATGGTGTCACAGCTTGTCACGTCCGCGACGCGTCGTTAATTGCTCTTTACTGCCAGAAAACCTACAGCGTGCTACGTTCACATTCACGCGTCACTTGATTCATAAAAGTTAATCTATATCAACGAGCGCATGCAACGTTGGTTGTACATTTTTGTTAAATGTACTTGCGGTCTCGTTACCTCTATCGAATGAACTTGATATTGGGAAAATCAGAAATTCAAAACCAACGTTGCATCTTCTGTATCATGACATCCCTGCTGGTACATTTTATACGCGTGATTTCGACTTGCGGAAGGCTCTATGAAGGCGGGGGATTTGCGACCACTTTCTTGCAGAGTCCAAACAGATGCAAACAACTCGCCGCGCGACCCGGAATTGCGCCTCCCCATTGAGGCTGTATCCACGAGATGCGCGTGATCTTCGGCCACGCAAGAGACATTTTGCGAACATCTTCGTCCGTGGTGTAAAATGCGATGTTCTCGCACGACACGTTCAACCTTTCCAGACTTCTACATTCCAAGAGGGAAGAAAGCGCGTCCGAAATGCGGAGCACGCCGTCTACTGTGAGGTGAACAGATGAATGCAACTTGAAGCTGCGTAGCCTAGAGAAACGAACAGCCTGGAGGAGGTTGATCTGCTTCCTAGGAACCTCCACCATATTGTGCAAGCAAATATCAAGATCAGTGATTGACTCTCGAGGCAACGCACGCAGAAACTGGGCCAGCCCTTCTACATAAGCGGATTCAATTTCCAGGTATTTCAGCCGCGGGAATCCCGTGGTGATGGAACATGCTTCCAGAGAGAATTCACCAACGTCTATGTGCATTGAAGTGAGGGATGATAGTTGCGATATGGCGTAGAAGGCATCGTCGCTGAGGACAATTCTTTCACCCATGAGTGTCAGGGAGCAGATGTTGATCCATGAGGGAATTCGGTCCAAGCAAGCGTTTAAGCGGGAGGCATACAATTGCAAGTGCCTGATACGTGCACTTTCCGAATTGTTCAACTCTTCGAGTACCCTTGCGACGCCAGCGGCACTGTCCTGCTCCGGAGAAGCCGTGAGATACAATGTCTTGATACCGGACATGGGAGCAAGGCCCGGGGTCAGCTCAGGATTGACTGCCGGTGGTATGTGCAGCCATTCGAGGACCCGGACCGCGGGCAGGAGGGGTGCAGGAAATGCTTGCAGTAGACATCTCAACAGATCGATGTGCAGCTGTGGACTTGGCAGCTTATACCGCATACATCTGATCCGATTGGCGTACACCGTGAATGTCTGGCGCTCCTTCAGAGATACGTCGCCCCAGAAAACCTGAACAAAAAAAAAGAAGCTAACAGCAGTCGGACTCGTGTAGAACATACTGCTACTCACGCAAGTGCCTGATTTCTCGTCTATCTGCAAAGTAGACAGTAATCGGAGGAGAGGGAGAAGGGAGTCCATGCACTTCCAGAGCCCATCTAGCGCAGGAGACACGAATACCCTGCACGTGAATGCCGCATGATACAAGTCCTGTCGAATCTGTCGCAGAAAGAATGGCTTCCAAAGGAATCTCTGGCGCAGGAAGTGATTTATGACCGGGAGCTGCACCGCCATATGGGTCACGAATATCTCGTGGAGGATATCTTGCGTAACCAATGCTCTGTGCATCGTAGGAGTTCCGTACGAAGTCCAATCAAGCAATGTCCCGGCCGAGCTTGATATCTTCTCGTCTCGCGACTAGTGCTTATGCTATCAAGCAGTGGAAGGGCCATGAAAGCCAAAGGACTGATACGAGAATGAACGTGACTGTGGCTGAACTCAAATGGCTCGATCAGATCGGACAAACAAGGGTAAATAATGCCACTGCCACAAGCGGGCGCCCCACGTTTTGGTTCACATACTTGGTTCGCGATTAAAGTAATTTAGTCCACAACACAGCGGAGGCTAGACGTCGCAGCTTCTGTGAGAAAGGAGGGCACGGTCGCGAAGAAACAAGCGAGCCAAAATAACTCGTACGGGAGATGCCTTGGATGCTGGAAGTAGTGTCAATGCTCTTCCCCTACCGATTTCTAAGCGTTCCGGACGAAGGACCTCGCAGCGGGGCACGAGTACGAGGCCTCAGACTCGTCCAAGCCACAGCGCAGATCACACGGATGTTGATGTGGTCAACCGGCATGAAGGGCAGAAGAAAGCAGTGACGTCGACCAAGAATAGGGAGCGTCCTGATACGCATGTCATGCAGGCTGTGTCTGTGGTTCTCGGACCCCTTGAGCTGTCGAGTTAGGGTCTCGTCGCAAGCGTACTCACGTACCGGCACGTCGTTGGGTGTCAGGAAATACAAGGACAAGACGGCGTTTTCAGTTGTGTCGGCGAACAGATCGAGCGGCGGCGTCGGGGCGCCCTGCCAGTCGTTTCCCCTTGCGAACAAAGACACCTTGTAGTGCGTTCCTCTGGTCAACAGGACCTTGGAATTTTTCCGAGGTTGAGAGAATACACCTGGCAGAGGCGTTCCATCAGCCGAGTTCACTCAGTCCGAGTAAGTGCACAAATGGAATGTGGCTGGTAGGCGCGCGTCGGCATGCGGCCAGGCCACTGGCAGGCCCAAATATAGGTCTTCTGATCATAAATCAATGTTCCTGGTTTCAATGGACAAAGCTATAGATACCAGTCCCACAGCGACCACCGCCGCCATCGTCGCCTGCCACCCCGCCGCCCTTTCATCCCTCCTCTTTCTTTCCCTTTCTTTCTTTCTTTTCGCCGGTCCAAAAGCCTCAACTTGGGACTTTGTACGAAGTCCTCCCGACATTCTTTCCTTCGATCAGCTTGACGCCGACGAAACACACCATGCATATCCGACGTGAACCTGCTGTGCGGGCCCTTGGACACGGGAATGCATTTATCGCGAACGGCGAGCAAGCGCAGGGACGTATTTTGGAGGACAGGGCTATCACGGTCACCAGCCTCGTAACGAGCACGGTTTCGGCGAGGCCTGCGGTGAGTGCTACGCAAGTCGCGATCGGGGTCATCCCAGCCTCGATCGACCAGTCGCCCGCCTCGCCCACTTCCACCTCGACCTTCACCGTCACCGTGAAGCCGTCTACCTCGTCAGCGGCAAGCACGAGCTCGACGAGCGCGAAGCAGTCGTCTACGACCTCGTCGTCCGCGTCGCCCTCTACCTCGTCTTCCACAGCCCGTTCGACCTCGAGCACGCAGCAGACTACCAGCAGTCGCGCCTCGTCTACTTCCTCTAGCGCAGCGCCATCCACCACGGCCCCCGCACCCGCCGCCACACCAGTTAGCGGAGGCAGCAAAGGCGCCACCTCGAGCGCGTCCAGCTCAGGGACCGCCGCCGAGTCCACCGCCTCCGCCGGCTCAAAATCCGACATGTCCACCGTCTCCTCCGCCGTGCACCGCTCCTCCGTGCCGCCAGGCGCCATCGGCGCCATCGTCGCCGTGGTCATCCTCGTCGTGCTCGGCCTCGGCTTCCTCCTCGTGCGGCGGTACTTCATCCGCAAGCGCCAGGCGCGCCGCAAGACATGGGGCGCGGGCCTCGTCGCCGCACCCGACTTTTCCGACACGGAGCAGAAGTACGAGCAGGCGCGCGCGGCGGGCACGGCGCCGAGCATCCGCTCGTACGGCGGCGCAGATAGCGGCGACGCGCGCTCGTTCGTGGACCTGCCCAACCCCTACACTGCCGCGCCGAGCACGTACGCCGCCGCCAACGCGCTCGCCGCGCCCGCGATGTCGTACAACAACCCCGCGCCGCCGCCGGTGACGCCCTCGGTCAGCATGCCCGTCAACGCGGCGGGCGCGGCGGCGCTCGCGAACGCGGCCGTCGTGCGCTGCACGTTCATCCCGAGCCTGCCGGACGAGCTGTCGATCACGACGGGCGAGACGGTGCGCGTGATCGGCGAGTACGACGACGGGTGGGCGCTGTGCGTGAACGGGCGCGGCGAGCAGGGCATGGTGCCCGTGGAGTGCTTGGACAGGAGCCTGGGTGGGCGGGCGGGGCTGCCCCCGCCGATCAGTGTGGGGACGGCGGACTGGAGGGCGTCGAAGAGGGTGAGCAGCCTCGCGAGCCCGCGCTTTGCGAAGATGACCTAAAGGTAAGAGCTATTCTTGATATTCGCACACTTCAGTGTTGACGAGCCTGCGCGCAGATCTGATGCCTCCCAACTCCAACGATACTCCTGCGCGGCTGGATCCCCCTTCCCCTTCCCGGTCCAGCTTAATCCTTCTGCTTGTTTGCTGAGGCTTTTACCCGCTCTGACGGACTGTTGCTTTACTACTACTAACTTACCGGTGTTTCTCTTTGCTTTTGAATTCGGGCTTGGAATTGGAATTGCAGGGTAGGCCGCCGTTCGTGTCTTCGCTTGGACCATTTGTTTTCCTCCCGCCGCAGGTGGATATTATACCGTGCATACCCTCAACCGGACGATCGGCAGCATTCCCGCAGCGTCTGTAGAGCTGTGTACCCTTTTCACGCTTGTACAACTCAATCGTGCCATTACCATGTGCTTTTAGTCCCTGCGTATGCTGAATCTTAAGGGAAACGTCGTTCTCCCATGGGTTATGGCGGATTTGTGGCACGAAGTACGCCCGTATACGTACTTGCCACATGACGGTATCAAATCAACGCAGCCGCGTTGGTAGCAAATACAGCACTCACGAATCGGAAGCAATGACAGACTCAGAGTGCAAGCGACTCTAACGTGAACTGGGCATATTTCCAGTGATTCCCGAAGAGCAAAACAGGGCGACAATGGGCAGATTGCAAATCATCGCGAGTACAATGGCGTCTGAACCTGACATACCTTCGCAAGCCGTCCCACGCGAATACATACTACGTCAAATTAACTTCCCCGTCCCGTTACCAAGGTTAGGACCACGACTCGCGGTAGTACGTCAACATTAGAATTCGGGCAAGCTTTCTAACTTTCGTTCCCAGCGGTATTATTGTCAGTCCTGCACTTAACATGTCATTGCCAGCGATCGTGAGCATGAGATAGTATGTACAGGTTCGCCATCCGCAAGGGAGGCTAAAGAATGGAAAGATACAGCAGTCTAGTATACAGCTCGAAGGAAAACCTGAAAAAAAGATAAAGAACAAGAAACTACGAAACAGCCGGAGGGACGGCGATGAGTGGACCGAATCGAAAGAAAGTAGGTATGTACACCGGCAGGGGCCTCAAGCCCACGAGAAGGCGAGAAAAGACAGAGCATCTAGGAGCACGGATATAGTATGAATAAACAATATATACCATAACACAAACGGCATCCAGGGGGACGGACGTCGAGGGAGTACTAGTACCAGAAGAAGAACGACGAGCGTATCACTCGGAAGAGCGACCACAACACTGCAAGCGCACATCAACTCGAGCCGGTAGGTCGCGATACGACACTACGCACCGTTCAGGTACCCGTACTCGGACGACGACGGCGCGTAGGACGGCTCGGGCTTCGAGATGGCGGTCGCCCGCACCTCCTTCGACGACGCGTGCAGCTCGTGCGCGGACTCCTCCGGCTTCACCGGCAGGAGCTTGACGTACCGCGTCCGCTTCACCTCGGCGCCGTTGTCCCCGAAGTACCGCTTGGTCTGGAAGCTCCAGTGGAGGGACCCGACGATCCACTCCTGCAGGCCCTGGACGTACCCAGCGACGTCCTTGTCGACCTCCGGGCCCCAGGACGGCACCTTCGACTTGTTCTCGATGAAGGTGTTGATAGTCTGCCGGCAGAGGTCGCCGACATAGTCGATGGCCGACTGGAGAGTGTGGCCGTGGTACTGCATAAGAATAACGACCATGTTATGGGTGTCGCCCCGTGATTGTTCCACGTTGTAAGAGAAAATATCCTACACGTCCGAAATATATTGGCGTCAACGAAGACAAATATAAAGACAATGGAAAGAAGACATACGTTGGACCATGTGACAAGGTCGTTCGTGCCTTGATTCAAAGCCTTGATCACTGGATGCTCGACCACGTAGTCGGGCAGGTCAATGCCCAAAGCGTACTCCATCAAGTCAAACACGGGCTTGCAACCGCTCGTATCGCGGCGGACGTCGATATACGACTCTAAGTCCGGGATTATGCCGGCGTCGCGATCTTGTGCTTGCTTGTGGACGGCTTCAAAGAAGAAGGACAACGACTCCTTGAACCGCGCCTGCACGCCGGGACCTGCGTCTTGAATGCAGCGCGCCCAATAGCTGTACGAAAAATTGTAAGTCATTGAAAACACAAAGTTGAAAGTAATGGAGCGCACTCTCGGGCGATTTGACCGGCGTTGATCTCTTTCTCGGGTTGTTCTTTCCCTGGAGCATGAGTAGGACGATACTCATGAGGGTACCATAGAGCGTTCATGACTGCGTCGGCCAGTGTCTCCGTGTCGCGGGTCATCATACCGTCCGAGATGTTGTCAAGGTGGAATAGGTAATTCATGAAGTCGCTCACGACGCGAAGGTGATTGTCGGTGATAGAGTATGGGTAGCAATGAGCGGTGAGTTCTCCAGCTTGGAGACCGTAAAGGGCTTTGCGCTTCTTCGGGGTCAGGTCGGGGCACATTTGGTCTAGCCAGCGAACAGATTGGGCAGCGATAGCATCGCCATTGGGGTGGTAAGTGAGGGGAAAGGTGCAATGACCGACGAGATCAGGAAGGATGAAGTGGTCGGGCTCGGTGGGGTCGTTGGGGTAGCGAACGAAGGCGTCGACGGTCATGGCGGAAAGAGAGGGAAAGAGAGAGAGAAGGATGGGTCCCCAAGACAAAAGACGGTGGGTGCTTTAAGAGGATGTCGCGTAGGGCCGCCTTGAACTTTAAATGAGCAAAGTTGCGTCGGCAGAAACGGTCCTCTGAGAAGCACGCCAAGGACTGGGCCTGCAGATGACGGCGCGGTATATATACGGTGCAGCGCGGCAAATGAAACATTGTCTTGCAGCCGCCTGCCACACGGGGCGTATTCCAGTGCTATCAAACAATCAACAAAAAGGGACATGCTCACCGCAGCGTTGTCATTTCGGGTCAGTTCCTGAAGCAAAGTAATATTATCCCGGTACGCGGTCAGCCACTACGGACCGCAATGACACACAAAATATGAGATTCGGTGCGAGGATTAGACACGATTAGCCTCGCCTCACCGCTTTTGTTGGGGCCACGAGCCGAGGCTTATTGTTGTGTACTCCAGCTTCTCACCACCAGAGATCCGTGATCTTCGACAGATCTGTAGTCTGTTCTATTCAGAGGCTTCCTTCGGGCAGATATACACTCCAGGGCCTGATTCAGGACAGAGGGTCCACCGCTTCCAGACGCGTTGTTTTGCCTCAGATGAAGCTGCCCCTACGCGTTTTGCCCCAAGCAACGCGGGGGCGGCGAAAGCGTCGGTATAACCGTGGCATGGCTCGCGAGAGGGCATGTACCGACCGGTCGGATATTACATCGTCCGCAGTGTGCGCTCCTTATTGTTGTGGGCTGGCTAGTAGATTTTGACGCTGTGGTGGAGGGGCATAAACGTGATTGGAGAAGCGCAACGGAACCAAATCCGGTAATCTACCGAACGGCAACCATGGTTATCGTGAGGTTCCAAAACTCCACGCGCAGAACAAATTGCAAGCTTAGACAGGGTTAGAGTGCGTTTGTACGGCATACCTTTTGTACTTCAGACTAGACTACCGCTTGAAATTCGTAGCCATAGCGAAAAACCCGAAGGTCTCGCATTGACAAGTGGTAGTGCGACAGGTTGAATTCCAGTGTAATCGGAATCAGATCTAGACTGAGATCTGGGTTTGAAACGCGCCCATTGTCCGAGTGCGACAGCGTAATTATGTATCCTCTCGCGAGGTCCGCCCATAATCAGGTTCGCAGCTAATACGTCCTACAACTCCATTCTCCTGTTAATCTTGCCCAAGTCGAGCAGACACGAGGAGCGATAAAAATGATGACATTATCGACTGTACAACATGATAGTATCCTACAGCTTGATGAACGACGTATCGATACCATGCGAGAAGTCCCAGATTGCTATTCTCTGCGTCCAGCGGAACAAGGAGCAGCACGGCTATCAGCCAGGCGCCAAGACGAGAGGTTGGATGTCTTACCTGATCCTCTCCACAAGACACAATCTGCAAGACAGGGCACAGGTCAGAAAAATCTGGCGCCAATCTATTGCTCTGATTCCAGAAGCTGGAGCTCACCTTCGTATGATCGAAACCGACGCAGAAGATTCGCCCGGTATGGCCCCTCGTAAGGTCAGCGACGAGCGCACCTGTTTTCCTGCTCCAGACCTATAGAACGCGAGGGGATAGATCAGCATCATCCATGTCTCAGGGCGACGTCGAGGGCGCTGGTCAAGGCGCACTAGCCACCTACCTTGACGGTAAAGTCGTAGCTCCCACTGATGACAAACTCATCCCCCAACGCCACGCTCCTCACCAGGTCCGTATGGGGGTTCTCCCTCCGCCTCTTGACCACGCCGCAAGCCTCGCACATCGTCGTCGCCGTCGGCGACGGCGACGGCGGCAGGCTCGCCAGTGGCGCAGGCGTGTTATCAAGATCCGGTGACGTGGACCACCCTTGGCCGGTGACAACATTAAAGAAACGCAGGTGCTTGTCGGACGACCCCGACAGCACCATTGGATACTTGAAGTCAATCGATGCCAGCCTGTGGACGTATGATTAGCGCGTTAGACAATAGGTAGTATACACTCTGCCGAGCGCCCGCCGGCAGACAATAAGCCAGCAATATAATGTTGTCATTAAACGCACCCGCGACTATGATGGTTCTCGAATATGCGGAGGAGCGCGCCAGTGTCGGCGTCCCATATCCGCATCGAGCGGTCGCCCGACGCGCTCGCGATGAAGTTGTCACATATGGACACTGCATTCACCGCAGCCCTGTGGCCCTGCAGCAGGAATTGGGGCTGCAGGTCCGGAAATGAATACACCCGCACGGTCCTGTCTATAATAAAGATTGATTACAGTCAGCTCGGGCTGGCCCACTTCAGCATGATTACGCGACCGACCTTTCGAGCAGGAGACCAGCCGCCGCTCGTCGAACCTTACACAGAGGACGCTGTCGTCATGGTCCAGCAGCGCTCTCCGCAACTCTCCCCGTTCTAGATCCCACAGCCCAACACGTCTGTCGCTGCTGCCGCTAGCGATGTACCCATGCCCGACACATAGACTTAGTACGCTACTATCATGCAGGCCTTCCATGACCCTCTCCACCATCCCGTACCGTTCCCCTCCATTCTCTTTGCTGAGGTTCCACTCGCGTATCGTGCGATCCTTCGAACCGGTAAAAAGGGCCTGCTTCCCCGTCTCGGGGTATGTATACAACTGCAGGCAGTAGATGGTGTTAGAGTGGCCATTGATGGCGCTCCCGTCCGCGTTCTGCTTTCGGGACTGGAGGCACGACAGCCGATAGCTCCCGTCGCGCACGCGGTTCTGCAGCCGGACGTGCGTCAGGTACAGCAGCTTGTAGTCGTATTGCCGTACGGATGCGGACGGGTCGGCCGCAGGCAAGATTGCCGGCGCGGAGTGACGCGCATTGGGTTTGTGCTTGCGCGGCGTGCGACATGGGGGTGCGGCACGTCCGGGAGCACGGTACAACGGCAAAGGAAACGTTAGTGGGCCCAGGGAGACTGTCCGTGACGTCGATGGCTGGCTGCCAGACGATGTCATGTCCATCGATAAAAAGCCGGAATCATCCTGCTCAGAGATCAAGGGTCCGGATCCCACCCCGGAGAGATGCGTGTCTTCCTCGTCGCCCATGCCTTCGTCATCGGAGTCTTCCGCATCATCCATACCATCTCCCGAGTCAAGCTCGAAAGCGCGGCCCCGAGCGCGGGAGACGTTCCATTCCCATCCCTTGAGCTGACAGAGCGGCTTCCACAGCGTCGAGTCATTCGCGAGAGCATTCCAGCGACGGCTGACCATCGCACAGGACAATAGGCTCTGCCATGGAAGATGCGAGAGAACCTGCAGGGCGACCTCATTTGGTAACAGCTGCATATACCCGCTATCAATACACCAGAATGGATTGGCGGTGCAAATAAAGGTACGCACACCCACAACATCAAGCTGGAGCAGAGGGGCAATGCGGCGCTGGATATTGGCTACTCTGGACCTGGGCAGAGACGCCAATAGCGCATACGCGAGTTCTGCGCACGATCCACGTTGAATTAGGGAGTCAATTAAACAGGCAGGAACGGATAGAATATTAAGGTTCACCTTCACGTTCCTGCGCAGAGCCTCCCAGCAGGTTACTGCGCACCGCAGACGCCAAAGCTAAATTGTGGTCGACATCCATCCGTTCGTCGGTGAAACCCTCGTCCGCGAAGATAATCATATCGTGCAACGTGGGCAGCACTGAGTTAGATGGCCTGTGTTAGAAATGGATTCGAGGCGGTAGAAACCTAAAGATGAGCAAAGTCCAGCAAGCCTCGAGCTGCAGCAGCGTGTATCAATGGAAGGCAGACGAAGTGGCAGAACCCGGCAACGACGACACGCGGAGCGATGCAACGCGTGCAGAAGTGACACGTGGCCCTCTTCCGGCGTCACGTGACTGTCCCTGGAACGCGCATTCTCCGCTTGCGGTGGCTGTGCCATTCACCTTCGTGGATGGATCCACAGACCATGATCTCGTGGACCCACAAGAAAGAATACAGGCCGTGCTTGGATCTCAACTACATGTACAACAAGACTGTGTTTGTGATGCTGATAGTACAGAATTTACATGTACAAATACATTTTTCGGTAAAAGAAACATTATTAGTCCATGCTCTATCGATAAAACTTCACCTCTCGTCGACTGGCAAGCACTTTATTGCTCAGCCTCGCTACCGCTCGCCTCGCCCTCGGATTCGGCGTTGTCATTCCCGTTCTTCTTCTTCCTCACGATCACGTAGACATCAGCGTCCTCGGGAGCAGCAACAGCCTCCACATCCCCGGCAACGGTGCCCGTCCTCTCGGGCTGCGCCCTCTTCCTCTCAGCCCGGACCATGTTCAGATCGTGAGAGAGCAAGCCGTGGCCCGCAACCGGGCCCCAGTATGACGTCCCAGCGAGAGTGCCGATGATGCAGGTTCCTACCAGAATCGACAGGTAGAAGCGGTACTGTGAGTACCACTTGGGCGCTGGATATATGCGTCAGTACGTATATCTCTCGAACTCCAACAGCATATACTCACCCCAACCAGCGGTTGTAGCCCTCAAGTCAGCCCACCACAGACAGGTGAATCCCACCCATTGGACAATCAGCGCAGTCGTCGGCAGGAGCGTCAGCGTCGGCCAGGCCCACAGAACCGGGGCGGCACCCAGCGCCAATCTCGAGTACCCTTTACTGCCGCCGTAGCCGGCGAACTCCATTCCCCAGTGCAAGGCGCCGAGGAAGGAAAGCATGACTGCACCATAAGTTACTTGGATGTTGAGGGCTTGGTCGAGGATCGTTGACGCTACGCCCGGGTCCATGCCAACATTGACACCGGCAGCTGCGAGACCTGCCTGACGAGCAAGGTAGACGACGGTTGCAGCAGTGCCGATATAGGGCACACCACCTGGATTACGGTAAGTCAGGTCCTAGCGTATCATGTTCTTTGCACGCGATACTACACACCTAACAAACCGAAGACAATGTAGGGCTGAGGAACTGAATGCGCGACAGCGTTCGTGATACCAAGCTGAGCCCACCCCTCCAGTCAGCAGCATTCCACAAAGTCAAACAGAACAGCACTTACGAACGTCTGCTGCGTGGGCGCGACATTATCAACAGTCAAGTTCCCACCAGCAATCGACTTCGCCAGGTCCGCCGCGGAGTTCCCGAGCTCCTCCTTCACATTCTGCGCCGCATGCTGCACCGACTGACTCCCGGGCCTCCCAGACACCGACGACGCGACCCCGCGCGCATGCACAGCAGACGACAGCGGCAGCAAAGACTTGACGATAAACGAGTGTGCGCTCGGCCGCGCTATCGACGTCGGACGGCGCAGAGCGAGCGGCGCGCGGCGCATGGCCGCTGCCCGCGAGACAGAGCCGAAGAGCGTGTTCATGGCGATGATGACTTACGGTTTTTCTGGCTGTGAGTGGGGATTATAAGGGAGATATAAACGGATTTGGGCGTGAGTTGCAGGACGCGCATCGTGAGTGCGTTTAAAACAGGACGACTGGCCTGACGTCACACGCCTCTATTGAATCGTCACCTGGCGAAGCTGCTCCCCGATGCGGTAATACTCTTACCGCCTTTGGTAAGGCCTTATTCAGCCAATGCGTGGGAACCTACTTAGACAGGCTTCCCTCGAGCAGCCACACCAGTCGTGGCCGTCCTCGCGGAAACGTTTTGGCAGAACAGATTCGTGGATTATTCAAGAGTGAGGATTGAGGACATCTGGAGCAGGGAGGACTCTTGAACGCTTGATGTACAGGGCTGCAGACGACCAGCCAAACCGTTTCCTCCGAAACATACTCCAATGAATTTGACATATTCCTCCGCAGAAATCTATTCTTACACAGGCTATCTCAGTAACGCACCACGCAGCTAGGACATGTTCTACCCCACCTGACTATGTTCGCATCAGCTTCCAAGCTTACATTTCGCGTTCTTGCGCGCGGATCTTTCCTCCTACACGCCAACTTACTCATCTTGCTGTAAAGGTCCAGGACTGCCCTGATTTCTGTTTCACAGCGGGTCGCCTCAGGGTCGCCTGACTGCAGGCATAGCGTGGGCTATCTGACAGATTGTTGTTAGTGCTAGACCATTGTCGAACATATAAATGGACGTACTCACATGAATATCTTCCACAAGTTCGAGCCTATGCTTCTTCGAACACTTATTCTTGGAGCGCAGGTGTCCAAACAGGACTTGGGGAAGATCAATCAAGATCGCGACAAGTACACGAGCTATTCATGCTTGTACCAGAGTGTAGGCGCGGGTCTGGCATTTGCAGGCACTTACACCAGCACTGCGGCGTCCTTAGAGCAGAAGACGTGATACAAGCTATTCCAGCAGAAGTGCGCGACGAGCTCGACGCCAGCACAGCGAATCTACGCAGATAGGTCTCGCCTAGGCGCAGCGGTACTCTTGCTTGAAGGAAGAACGCTTCCCGAACCACCTTGTTCAACGTTTGGAAGGAACGTCTCGACATACTGCCACACGGCAATAACCCAGATTTTCTGGCAGAAAACTCCTGACTTCCGGTGCAGAGAGCTTTTGAGCGGGGCTAGATATAATCTGCCGGAGAGTAATGGCCACACACGGCTGTCGATAATGCTGGAAGGTATGGGCTTGACGTTCGACAGCGTTCGGAGGAATCAGATCCGTTGACGGACAGTAAGACTCGATCGTGCAGACTCGAGGGCCGGATATCGTTGTATGTCCTCGGTTTGGCGCAACGGCGAGATGAAATGAAAGAGCTTCGAGTTCGATCTTTTTGGAGACGATAGCACCCCACAGGTATTCGAGATATAGACAGGTCTTGCACCCCGACGCGCCGGTATATCGACATAGCCTGCAGGTTTGATAATCCTATTAGATGGATCAGAACGATGGTCATTCAGCCAGCATTGGTTGCACTCGGCTTTGATATCGGTATGTGGCAATCGAAGCCGGAGGTCGATCGTTCATAGATCGTCCTTAGGTTTGATGATGGCAAGCCTCGGACACCACATGCATTGATACCGTACAAAGGTCTTCTAGGATACCAGTCGAACTTTAATGAAGCCTTTGAAGTGCGTTACACTGTGTGCGCGAGCCCGGCCTAAATTAGACCGGTGATCGTGTGTTTCTGTCATTTCGGCCGGAAATAGGTTGCTTTCGGTCGAAAGCGAGTATCGGCTCAAATGAAGGTCGAATTAACGTACGCTAATTTTGGCCGGTATCAAGCTGAAAATCGAACGGAAGCAGTGGCTGCAAAGAGGAGTGTAAAGTAGTACGATTATAGAATGAGATCCTGCCGCAATTGAGTCCCAAAAAACAGTTCAATACTAGTACTGGGACAGTTATGAGAGGCTGTCCTCCCCGCCCTCGACGAATATCGGCTGGGCCAAAGGACCACTCCGGTCAATAATTGCCCACCACTTACGCACATCATCATACACACGTCCAACTACGCACTGCACGGCGGCGAGATCCACTACTTCTGTCCGACCTTCTTCCCTGTAGAATGGGACATCAATATCTGCCGGTTTGTCAATCTTCACTGAGTGTACAGCAGCGAGCAAGATAGTTGTCGACTCTGAAAGCCCAAGATCACGGGATGGCGGCAAATCCAAGACAAAAATGTTTCTCAGCTGGCCATAGAAATCGCATGGCTCGAATTCCGGTGTTAGTGCACGCCGGCGAGCATTCTTATCCACGAGCAGCTGGTACTGTAAGGCATGGATTAGCATATCAGAACATACATATAGGCGGTACCATGGCATACCCGTACGAACGACGCAT
>NW_006920412.1:548712-667832 GCF_000344685.1 Gloeophyllum trabeum ATCC 11539 | reverse complement strand
AGACGCACCGAGGGAACAAGACGCACGGTATGGGTACGGTGTCCTGGACTTTACTATACCTCCGCAGATATCAAATTCCTTGCGATGTGCATAGCCGAACCACGACTCCTAACCGAAATTAAGAAGTCTACTTACCCAAACCACGACTATCTGCAAGCCTACCACTGCTAGTTCATAGGACCGGTGCGACTGATGGACTTCCATGCTTTGAGGCTCACTCGAAGCAGGAAGTACTGGAAGGAAATGTCTTATCATTGCATAGAAAGCAAGTAAGTACAAGCATTATAGACGTCATAACTACCGTTAAATAGTGGTGGCAGTAGCACCTCAGAGTTGCTAAGGAGCCGCTACTAGCCTCCTGCGTCTGACTGGGTAGCGAGTAGCGAGTAACGAGTAGCGAGTAGCGAGTTACGCGTGCGCGTTGTGGGCGCATGCACGTGTACCGGGTAACGCCTTCCGGATGGACCGCCGGTAACGCGTTCGACTGGGCACTTTGCCACCTCGATTTTTCCGTGAAAAAAAAGGTCATACCAAGTACACCGTTATCACCTTTCTGCCTCGGAATTTGTTGGAGCAGTTCAGGCGGATAGCGAACATGTACGTCGTGCAAAGCTATGCTACTGAAGTTCTTGTTCCTGACGCTGCGTGCACCTGTTCAGCTTCTTCCTTGCTATTGCTATTCTGCAGTTCTTCTCGATATTCAGTACTATCAGTCCTGGTCTCGTCATCCTGCCTTTGCTCGTCGTCCTCGGTATCACCGCCTTGAAGGACGGGTACGAGGATATCAAGCGCCACCAATCGGACCGACGCGTCAATTACACCGAGGTCCGTGTACTCTCCGGCGGTGGTTGGTCAAATCCCAATGCCTCGGCTGGGAAGGAGAAGACGTTCGTACGCGGGATCCTACCCAGGTCTCGGAGAAACAGGAAGGTCAAGCAGGGTGGTGAGGCGCAGAACGCGGACACTGAGAATCTGGAGAACGCTGCTCCCTCAGAGGCCATCCAGGCGCAGACGCAGACCACCGATATGAACGAGCCGGATGTCGAGTACGACGACGACGAGTCCGTTCGCACGGGGGAGACAGGCCATAGTCACCATCTGTTCGGCCATCATCATTCCAACCGCCCTCATTGGCGGAACACAATATGGGAGGACGTCCGCGTTGGTGATATCGTGAAGCTGAAGGGCGATGAGTCGTTCCCGGCGGACATCCTCATTTGCGCGACCTCGGACGAGGAGAATGTCTGCTACGTCGAGACGAAGAACCTCGACGGTGAGACGAACCTCAAGTCCAGGAATGCCGTTCCGGCGCTCACCCATATGCGCACGGCTCAGGCGTGTGTAAGCAAGGAGAATGCGTTCCACGTCGAGTGCGATAGGCCGGACGTGAACATGTATAAGTTCAACGCTGCGGTCGCCACCAAACAAGGTAAATTCCCGGTGGACATGCAGAACGTGCTCCTGCGAGGGACGGTCCTGAGGAACACTGAATGGGTCGTTGGCATCGTTCTTTTCACCGGCACGGACACGAAAATCGTGCTGAACTCGGGTGGGGCGCCCAGTAAGCGGAGCAAGGTCGAGCGTCAAATGAACCCTCAGGTGTAAGTTCTGACATAGTAAGTCAAGGTGAAGCTGATTTATGGGACGTGCAGCTTCATCAACCTCATCATCCTCGCCGTTATGGCTGTTGTGTGCGGTATAGTCGATGCGGTTCTAGAGCAGAGGTACTACCCCCTGAATGCTCCCTGGCTGTACGGTGACACCCAGCCGGATGACAACCCTCGCATCAATGGCTTGGTTACCTGGGCGTTTGCTCTCATCACGTTCGTCGCTTCATTATTATTTATTCTGTATCGTTAGGGTTGACTGACAAACCGTACCATCCATAGGTTCCAGAACATTGTCCCCATTTCTCTGTATATCTCCATAGAGTTCGTCCGGACGTGCCAGGCGATCTTCATTTACTTCGACAAGGAGATATATTATGAGAAGACCAAGACTCCTACTCTGGCAAGGAGCTGGAACTTGTCGGATGATTTGGGCCAAATCGAGTACATTTTCTCTGACAAGACTGGTACCCTGACTCAGGTGAGTTGAACGCATGTGTGTCTGGCGCACTGGGTTCTGATGCCTTTGTCAGAATGCCATGGTGTTCCGGCAGTGCTCCGTCAATGGGAAGGTGTACAAGGGCGATGAGTCCTCCGAGGAAGACAAGGATTCGATCACGCGCGTTAAATCGGTTGCAGACAATTACAACAACGGTCGCCTTGCGAGTCCCACTTCCGAAGGATCAGGGACAAAGCAGGACGGCCAGGATGACCACTCCGTGCCCTCGACTCTTGACGCAAAGGGCGTGAAGCTGTCTTCGCAGGTTCTGACCCATTTCCAGGATTCAGTGCTCAAGCAGGACCTAGACCAAGCCATCCACGCAGCCCCCGACTCCGAGAGTGCCCCGCTCGCCCGCTCTTTGAACGGCTTCTTCTCAGTCCTTGCGCTCTGTCATACTGTGCTCACTGCCGAAGACCAGGAGACTGGTGCTATCGAGTACAAGGCGCAATCCCCGGATGAAGCCGCACTGGTGCAAGCTGCCGCGGACATCGGGTTCGTCTTCCGTGGACGTGACCGGGAAATTCTACGCTTGCAAACTCCGTTTTCCGACCACGTTGAGAAATACGAGTTGCTGAACATCTTGGATTTCACCAGTGCAAGGAAGAGGATGAGCGTTGTCGTGCGGAAGCTCGACGATGAGGACCAAAGGGTGTTCCTGCTTACCAAGGGTGCTGATAACGTTATCTTTGAGAGGCTCAAGCCTGGTAACGACGACCTGAAGAAGACGACGGAGCAGCATCTTGATCAGTTTGCGAGTGAGGGTCTGCGGACGTTGACGCTGGCGTATAAGGTCATCTCTGGTAAGCTTGGAGTCATCTGGCTTGCAATTCCAGAGCACTCAATATTTCAAAGATGAGGAGTACGAGCCCTGGGCTCGTAGATACCAAGAAGCGACTGTTGCCATGGAGGACAGAGAGGGCGCCATCGAGGCCGTCTGCGAGGAGCTCGAATATGACCTTCGTCTTCTTGGAGCTACTGCTATCGAGGATCGTCTCCAAGATGGTGTGCCGGAGACCATTGCAGATCTCAAGCGAGCCGGTATTAAAGTCTGGGTTGCCACCGGTGACAAGCTGGAGACCGCCATCGGTAAGCTTGCGTTATGTTTTCATCAGATGATTATAGTGGCTAATGCGTTGTTGCAGCCATCGGTTACAGCACGAACTTAATTGCCCGCGATTCAAATATCATCATTGTCCGCGGAGGCGACAAGTCTGTTTATCAGCAGATGTTGAATGCCTTCGAGCAGTTCTTCCCCGAGCACGATATTCTCGACGATGAACACATGGTGAACTACACCTGCTCGCCGTCCCGGGACGGGATGTATCCTCTTCAGCGCGTTAATACTGGAGTGTCTTCTCTTGTCGGACATGACAATGGCCAACGTCCTGGTGGGTTCGTCCTGGTAGTAGATGGAGCAGCCCTTCTCCAGGTCAGCGCTTTCTTTCGAGATACAGCAATCCGTTTGCTGATATTCTTTGCAGGCCTTTGCGGATGTCGAGCACAAGACAATGCTGTTGAAACTTGCCATGCAATGCGAGGGTGTTATCTGCTGTCGTGTTTCGCCGCTGCAGAAGGCTCTCGTTGTCAGGCTTGTGAAGGATGGCCTGGGTGCCATGACATTGGCTATAGGCGACGGTGCAAACGATGTCAGCATGATCCAGGCGGCCGACGTTGGCGTTGGTATTTCTGGCGAAGAAGGTTTGCAGGCCGTCAATTCTTCGGATTATGCGATTGCGCAGGTTTGTCTGTCTCTTCGTATGAAGTAACGGACTCTTACATGGCGATCTGCAGTTCCGATTCTTGAAGAGACTTCTTTTGGTGCACGGCCACTGGTCATACGCGCGTAATGGAAACATGTGAGCCGTATTGCTACTCGCGATTCGGATCCAACTAAGCTGTCGTTTGGCAGGATTGTCAACTTCTTCTATAAGAACCTTCTCTGTATCGGTGTGCTATGGTGGTTCCAGATTTACTGCGCGTGGAGTTCTCAATAGTGAGCTCTGATTTTTTCCGCGCTTTATTTCGAGAACTCATTCTCCCTCAGCGCCTTCGAATATACATACGTGTTGTGGTGGAACTCGTTCTTCACTATTGCTCCTGTCATCGCCATTGGATTGTTCGATCGCATTGTTGGTCAGTGGCCGAACTACTCCATAATACTTCGTGCGGGTTCTTATTACACATCCGACTACCAGATGATCATGTATTGATGGCCCTCCCGGAGTTGTACCACTACGGTCGAGAAGAATACTGGTTCGGCACCAAATTATTCCTCCTTTATTTGTTGGATGCTGTGGTCCAGGTGAGCAACGAGGATGCCCCTACCGCTGTGACTATGACAGTACTTATTTTTGCTCTCCAGTCGGCAATCATATTCTTCCTCATACTCTATGGCTACAACACCACGACTGCACGTGGTGATGGCTACGAGGTTGCTCAATATGAGTTCGCTACGGTATGCTCATTTTCTACTTTTGGGATTTACGTAATTTCATGTTGCTCTAGGTAATGGCGGTAGCAGCTGTCACAACGGCCAATCTCTTCAACGGTTTGAATACGGGAGTCTGGACCGGGTGGGTGTTCTTCGCCGTAGCCCTGGGTATCGTGCTGGTATGGGCTTACACCGTAAGTACCTGCTGCTTCGCGAGCTCTTCTGCGTCTCATTGATGTTGCAGGGTATCTATTCCATCATCTCGCCGGGTTGGTTCTCAGTCCCTGTTTACGGCAACGACCACTACCTTTTCCATTCCGCCTTGTTCTGGTTCGGCGTCCTCCTCACTGTTCTATTGTCGCTCGCCCCTCGATACGTTGCGAAGGCATACAAGTTTGGCTTTAACCCTGACGACGTGTCGATAATGCGTTGGGCACTCAAGAACGATCCTCATTTAGACCTTGAAGCTATTCACCGCTCATATGGTCTGGGCAGTATGCGGCGTCCAGTCTCCCGGGCTTCTAGCATGTCGAATCTATCAGTTCGACCTCCGCCTTCTGTTGATGCAAGGGGTAGCCGCACGGACATGTCTACCGGAATGCGGTCGACACACCGTGGGTTCGACTTCGCCACCGAGGAGCGTGGGGTTGCCATCCGTCGCATGCAGAGTAACCTGTCAGAACGTCGACAGAGTCAAGTGTTCTCCTCGAAACGGAAGCGAGCTGGGTCTCTGGTGTCTACATTACGTCGCGGACTGCGCAAGAAGCCCACGACGCCAACCAAAAATGAGAAGCCAAGGACACCGCCCCACGATGAGAAGCCATAGATAGTTGCGTCTCCAACTCCCACCCCCCTAGCATCCACCGTCTACCACTGCATCCACTACTGTATCCATTACCCCTGCCATTCGTTGTTCTCCAGTCGGTGCTTATTTATTTACAGATCACGATGCTTATGATAATACATTGGACTTCCATCTTGCCTCCATTTGTTGTAATATTACACGTTATAAATAGGCAATAAATAATGGACTCGGATAAAGCACTAGACGGAATTGACTATGAACCAGCTGCAGAAGTGTCTTCGATATCAAGCTTAGAGTCTAGGCAATTTCGCAGGTCTGTCCGACGATTTGGGGTCTGCAGTATCTTCCATAGTTCGTTTGATACCTGTCGAATCCTGGACCGCAATCTGCGATGTGTTGGGACCATCGTCGTCCTCGGATTCCGCTTGAAGATAATCGGACTCGTCTGTCTCTGGTAACTCCTTATCGTTCTTCTTTCTCCGTTTGCTCTTCTTTCCATCGACGCAGCCTTGTTCTTCTACATGACACACCTCCACTACTGTCTCGGCCCTGAGAAGAACGTCAATCCAAAGCTGACAATGATTTCAGTGTCTTGCGCCAGAGGATGGACGATCAGAAAGCTCACCTTCTGATTTTCCTGCAGTTTGTCGTCGGGACCCTTGACTTCCACAAACTTGCAATCGCGTGATTCTGAGTTCCAGACTATGAGATCTGGTACCCCGCCCGCTCTGGCAGAGTAATCTTCGCAGAGAAGTCGGCATATGGTAGACAGAGATTTACCGCCCAGACACTTTTGCAGTCGTTGTCAGCGCTGAAAGGGCGGTATGGACATCACTACATACGTCCGCAATTTCCAGGAGATCCTCCTTGGGAAACATGTCCCAACGCACACCAACACACCAGGTGCCCAGAGGACGGTGCTCGTCATCTGTCGTTTCTATCAACGCGGAAGCCTCCCCGTTCTCGATTTGCGCGAGCCGAGCGGTGATGAGGTCCACTCGCGAAAATAAGAAACTGTCCTCAGCAATATCCAACGGCGCAGACTGATACGGCGTCTCGAACGCGCCAGGAATAGGGGCGAATATGATGTCCCAGAACAGCAGGCCAAAGAGCATCCGGACGATGCTTCCTTCGCTGTGGTACCTGTACCACCATTAGAATCGCGGCTTAGCCAGTAGTTGACGACGCATATACCCTCGATACCCAAGGCTTTCATAATGTTGCAGAGCGAGGATTTCCACGGTCACCTCTTCCCCATCCCTCCCGTGCCAGATAGATTTACCTACCCATTTCTCAGCCTGGCGTGCCACACATATCAGCGAATTCTAGCGGCGAAGTGTAAGTGACCCTACCTTGCCTACCTCAATCTTCCCTATGGTAGGCTTGTTCTCGCTCTGCGAAAACGGCAAGGTCCGCTGGCTCAGCAAAGACTGCGTAGCGGCAGAGGGCCTATTCAACAGCCTCCCCGTCTGATCCAGCGTGAGGCTCGCCGCCTTATGTCGTACCCTGACACCAGTTATCCGCACTTCCTGGCATTTTCGGAGCTCGCCCTCGCAGACGTGACGTTCGTCGACCGGCACTTTCAGCCGCTTCTCGAGCGTAGTCAAGCGGCGAGTAAGCTTTGGGCGATATACTGATACGGGAAAAAGTCACAGGCAGCTCCCTATATGGCGTGCGCATAGTGGGATGGATATACACTCACTAAGATGCGTATCATCATCTTCCAAAGCCTCGATGACCACATCCATAGCGCGTTCGTGCGTCTCTGTATCTTTGGGGAAGTGCGTCATCAGGATCAGCGCCCGACGCTCATGCCACTGGCCACGTTTCCCCCTCCTCCATCTCTTCTGAGCTAACAGTTCTTCAAGGACTTGGAGCTCTGCAGCATACTCATGCAAGAGGCCCAGGGCGTGCGCTCCCTTATACACGATCCTAGTAAGCACATGCCCTGCGACATTTCCATGAGCACAACCACGAGAGAAGAATGGAGGGACGCAGAACTCACCACAATCAAAGCGCTGCAGCCCGCGCGGCCGCTCCTCGTGCTCTGTCTTAGTCCTGACAAGCGAGAGCCAGCGCGGGTACACAGACTCGAATAGGCGCTTCACCTCCCGCGCGGCCTGCACGCGCGGGCTCTCCTTCGCCTCCTCTTCGTCCCTACACATCGAGGAGCCTTTCACCTGGCACTGCGACTGGGACGCCGCGCGCTTCTGCATTCGCGTGGAAACAGGAGTCTTCGACGCGACACTTCGTCCTCGAGAGGCGTTGCCCGGCGTGGGGGCCGCGCCGAGGAGCTCGTCCACTTGGGCCTCCAAAAGTAAGGCTTCTTCATAAGATATCAAGGCTTCACGGGTAGGCCAGATGTCTGGTGTCCGATGGAACTTCACTACGTTGTATGTACGCTTCTTCGCGCGGCTGAGGATAGATTCGGTGAGGATAGTAGGTGAATATTGAGTGCTACAGGCAGGAATGTGTTTCAGTGACTGAACAAAGTATATGACAGGAAAGGCACGGACCTTCGCAAATAAATAACATTGACCCGGCGGAATAATTGCACTACAGAATCAGAGATGCGTATGCATGGTCCTTGACAACATCGGTCAAGAGCGCTGCGCGATCACGATATATTAAATCCTTACCCAATATGTCAAGCACCATCCGTCTCAACCTGTCGGTTTGGAGCGTCCCCTTGCTGATCCACGACGCAGGCAGCCTCGTCTGATGGAAGTTATCTGCCTTTGCTTTCCCCTTTGCTTTCGCGGCGGATTTCAAAGAGGCGGATAAGGTCGTTTGGCTCGAGGCGGACACTAGCAGGGCATCGATGAGAGGCCCTCGCTATAGGGTCGTCGGTTGGTGTTCACGGATGAGTGCTCATGGAGCGTACCTTGCTCTCAGCTTTCACCTTCATTCGCTTGGCGAGGTCTTTGAGCTGGGGGACGGTTAGACATTCCAATAGCTCTTGCAGGGTAGCTTGGCTGTCGCTCTCTGCAAAGATGCTTGAAGTCTCAAGGGAATTGGGCGCCGATTGTTCCGAGGCTGGACCATCTTCGGAAGTCGAGGACTTCAGCATAGGCTTGATGTCTTCTTCATCAACAGTTAAGTCAATGACCTCTGGCTCCTCCTCCTTGATTTCAATTACAGGAGTGGGTTTGGGTTCATTTCCGCAGAGCTCGTGGACAGCATCCAGGATGGCATCGCCTAACTCAGACTTGTAGTTAAGCGAGCCTAGTCCGTGCCATGTAGCCGGCTTCCGCAAGAGCAGGCGGATAAAGAGGTAGCGAGCATTATCTGAGTGAAGTAAAGGTGTAGGGTGACGTCTCCAGCATGATTACGGTAGAATGGCACTCACAGCTCAATTCATTGTATCTCTCGAAACAGTCCAATTCTGAGTCAGTAAATAGATGGGCTTCATACGCAAGGACTATCTTAAGCATCTCTAGTATCGGACGCGACACGTGAGCAACCCCAGGACGACCAAGATAATGATACCCACTTTCAAATAACTGAACATACATGGACTCTCCATCGCCTGCCTGTGTCTGTGGCGCCCCCTTCTCGTCCTTATGATCCCTGGCGCGGGCATCGTCCAAGTCATTTGTTTCAGAGTGATCCGGGCTCTCGTCTCCGGACCAAAAGACGAGTTTCTGAATGGAGTTTGCGGTGGGGGAAGCGAATGCCATTGTGAGTGTGTATCAGCAAGGGGGATTTGCGGAGAGGGCAGGGGTGGACATAGAAGTAGGTTCCAAAGCGCGTCCACAAATTACAAGTCCACGCCCCTATTCCGCGCCGTATTCGCGCTAGGACTATGCACGTGATCGTATATCGCAGACTGTTCGGCTTGTGGCAATATCTCAGTCTTCCTCACGACATGAAGAAAACATTGCGACCCTCAAGCAGACATGAAATCGATACATAAAACAGCAGCTACAACAGCATAATACCATAGCTACATAACATCTGGCGTAGAAACCTGAGGGACATGAGTACAACGGGTATACGAAGATCTCAGAACCCCCTCCTCAACCTATCATTCTCCTCCCGCAGCCTTCGATTCTCCTCGCGCAGCTCCCTCAGCTCCTCCAAATACTCCTGCATAGTCTCCTTCATCTCGCGCCGCCACGTCCGCCCCATACGCACCAGGTCCAGATGCAATCCCATCATCTCTGTCTTCGTGTCGCGCTGGAAGTCGTACATCACGTCCTGCACGATCGTTCGCAGCAGGTCCTGCGGGCTCGATCCATGACCAGGGCTGGGGGCGCCCCTCAGAGGAGAAGGCGCAGGCGCCCAGGTGTCCTGCGGAGGAGGCCGGCGGGGCGATATCACCAAAGACCTCTCGCCCGCGTCCTCGTCCTCGCCTTCCGACTCGCTCTCCTGCAGAGTCGCGCTCAGCCGCGCCTCAGCCGCGAATCCGACTCTCCTGCCCGGCTCCTCCTCCCCTGCTTTCCCCTTGCCCTTCCCCGCCGCCATCCACACGTCCACCTCCGGCGTCCCGTGGCCCAACACGCCCATCCCCCTCATCCTGCTCTTCCTATCCTTCTCCTTCATGGGCGGGGGCGTCAGCGGCTGCTTCTCGGGCGACGGCAGATCCGGCGACGGCGTGCGCCGCGATGTCGCGGCGCTGATACCGCGGTGCTTCGACGAGCCGGAGCTCCTGCTCGACGTCGCCGACAGCGGCCGCGATGAGGCAGAGCTCAGTGTCCCGGAAGATGAGGACGGGACGCAAGTTCCAGACGACGACGTCCGCATCCGCTGTCGCTCGGCGACTTCTTGGGACCGCGTAGACGCGTTGGACTTCGTCCTGGTTCTAGTGGCAGCTGATTCGGTCTTTTCATTCGCGGGCCTGGTCGGATCTGTACGCCCCGCTGACACGGCGCTCGTAGGACGCGATACGGGGGCTGCTTTGCCTGGAGAGGTACTGCGGGCTCTCTTCAAGGCCGAGAGAGTCTCTGCGATGTTCTCCTTCGCGCGGGCAGCTTCCACTTTTGCCGGCTTCATCTCCATCAGACTCTCGATTTGCACTGCCAAATATTTAACATTCAATGACACCCCGTACGACTTCAAACAAACGCTAACCTGAGATGTCTGCTACGCTCTCGGTGTTGCCGAGCGGATCCCGTACTGGGGAGAAGACTCGCTTCTCCCTCGGAGGCTCTGGAGTAGGCACTTTCGTTTCTTCAGCTTTCCTCGCTGCCGCCACGTTGGCCTTCAACTCCTTCCTTCTCTCCAGCGCAACCTTGGTAGCTGCGCCAGTGGCCGCTGCGGCCCCATCAACGTGCAGATGTACCTCTGCAGCCAACCTCGCCTTCCTACTCTCGGCTGCTGAGACTGTTCGCTTGCCAGGAACCGGTGGTTCAGCTGGCTTTCTGGACGACACGGTGTTTGCCTTGGGTGCAGGATCCGTGCTTGTGGCCTTGCCCTTTGCCTGTATACAACCATGTGAGCGAAGTAGAGATGTAGGACAACCTCGTGGCATACCTGGATAGCCATGCCTTGAATCCTATCACCTTCTTTGCTTACTACGATAGCCACGGGTGGTTTGTCCAAAGCACGAAGGCTCTTCACGAGCACCTTGCCGTTCTCCGTACCAATGTAGATAGCGTCTCCCTCGGGAGAAAAGAGCAGGGATGTGATAGGCACTTTGACATTGAAGTTCCGACGGGGCCTCCACAAGCCCAGTCAGCCACATATACAAACAAGACCGCTTAGCATGTCACTACTACTCACGATTTATCCTTCTCCAGATCCAAAAGCCCCACGTCCCCTCCGGTGGTCGCAATCGCGACCAGCGTCTTGCTGAATGGACTGCACGCGATCGCGACGACCTCGCCGCTCGTCCCGTCGGGCATGAGCGCGAGCTTGAGCGGCGCGGAGGGCCGCGTGGTGTCGTATACCGCCATCTGCCTGCCTATCCCCAGAAAGAGCCGTCCGCGCGAGTGCGGGTGGAACGCGCATGCGGTGATCTTCTGCCCGCCGGTGAGTGGCAGCCCGCGAAGCACCGTATGGGATGCCAGGGTGAGATTGTAGACGTGCACGGCATCGGCGGACGTCGAGGCAAGGAGGGTGGCGTCGTTGGAGAGGGCGAGGGAGGTGATGGTGGACTTGTGCGAGTCGAATGTCTTGCTGATCTTCCCCGTGCCGGAGCCGCATTCGAGGATGCAGACTTTGTTGCCCGCGCCGAAAATCTGCGTGTTGCCTTTGTCTTTGCTGACAAGGCATGTTATCGTCCCATATTCTGTCGTATGAATGGCTTTCGCCCCCTTCGCGAACGGGTCGTATCTAGAGACAGAGTTTGCAGATGAGATGAAGAGACTGGGGTTGTCGGTAGCGCAAGAGATTGCCGTCAGGCCATTGTCTTGCGGAGTGAACGAGGTTTCCGAAGTAGCAATGCCGCCTTTTAGCGTCGATGGCGGTAGAAGACTGAGTCCGTCAGTCGTAATTACGGCGAGCATATTGGCGCTGCCGTTGATTGACGAAGGTATTCAACGCAAATTCAAGCGGATATGGAGGTCTCGCGGGAGGTGAGAGGTGTCGGAATCCGAGTGATGGCTTCCAGTCGCGCAGACGGCTCGGATGAAAAGAAATGTAAGTGGCAACGACGTCGAACGCGAACTACAGCGCGTTCCATCACGTGACCGCGTCTCAGCCAATTGGATCTCGGCTGTACCATGTCATTGTCTGCTGAACCTACACTACCGGGACTCTGCAGGACCCCCGATAATTGGTATAAATGCCTGATCAGGTTCCGGACAAATTTTGGGACTTTAGAGCCCTCAATGGCTGATTTTTTACAGACAAATCGGCCGATTCTGGAGAACAGGCCTGATTTTTTCCCGGACATTTTGGTCAGACTTGGCCATTTCGACGCCATATTTACCCCGGCACCTGCCGGGGAAGCTAAGTTTAGACGTACTCACGCCACAGTTGCCTTTTAGTGCCACTTTTTCGCTGTAATGCCTGTTTTTTTCCGGACAAAAGGTCCAAAATCGGCGATTTTCTTCCGGACAAAATGGGACTACTTATGGGTCCTCGGGATCAGGCATTTATACTGATTATCGGGGGTCCTGACTCTGCAGGGTTGAAATCGGCAGAAACTGTATCTGTACACGGAGAGAAAGCAGGTAATACAACATCTAGAAATTAATCCATGATCTATACCGCATAATTATCACCAAACCTCCCTATACCCGTCTCTGCCCCGGATCGGTAAACCGCAGAGTTGGTCGCGCTACTAGTACATTATGATGATGCCCCGAAGCGCTACCAGGCGCGTCTCCAATGGTCAGTTAGCATGATCCGCTGCCTGTATCGTGTCCACGTCCGCAAAACGTATCGTCCTTTTCTTTGTTGGGGGTCCTTGCGGACTATGGATGCTGTGGTTCACCGCATCGACAGCATCTCTGACCGTGTTCAATTGTTGAACAGCTGAAGCAGACGATGAAGGCTTGGCCGTAGTACTTCCCTCCGACACGGGGTCTGGTACTGGAAGTAAAGGCATGTCCAGCCCCCTCTCAGTGGAAGTGTCCGCCGCCTGCTTCAGGAACTTCGGATGCTACGGCAGCAGCCGTCAGTGATACGTAACGAGGGTACATGGGCAAGTAAGACTGTCTTACTGCGATGAAGTGGCGCATCCCACTCTCTTGCACCAAGCGTGGCATTTTGCCCGATTCATCCTTCAGAGCTTCGCGTCTAGCTACCATTGCTTCTTCTGAGGTGGACCGGATAGCGAGAGCCTTGACTGTACCAAATTAAGCATCGCGAGCAAGGAAACCCCACGAATTAGCCCACCGGTGATTGGCCTTGTTTGCCCGATACGATGGGCCCGCTATGAGATTCAATGAACGATAATTAGCGGCGTAAGCTTCTAGCAGTGCGGTGAGGCACACCTTGATAGCCTGACTCTCAACGTCAGCCTGCCAGACAGGCTCACAGAAAATAATACGCGACGCCGCCGTGAGGTTTCTGTACAAGGAGAACTTAATGGAAAACACGATGTCCTTACGGATAGCTACTCACAATCCCCGAGCACCGTGCTTCAGGTCCATAAGGAACACCCGATACTTGTCCGAACTCTGGAAAGTCATGACCAGTTGTCGCCGTACTTGCACATCCACGTTCGACGTGAATTGTAGGTATCTAACACCAATTACGTCGAGGCCTTCGGCGATATACGCAAGTGAAAGAGTCATCTTGGAGAAGATCAGGAATTTCTCCGTTGATGCATATTGCATAACCTGTCATTGCCCTGAGATAGTGATGTTGAGAGAGACTAAGGTAATATACCTCGCGAAGAACGTAATCCAGCTTCGACGAGGTTGTCCAACCGATCCTTGCGCCTGCAACAGGCGAACGCGCAAGGAATGAACTTCTTATCGCAGAAGAGCCGTCAGATTCGAGGCCATGCGGGACATTTGTGTCATCCCCCAGCTCTTCGAGGCCCTCTCTAGCTCGAGCCAATCTCTCCTGGGCAGCCTCCAACTCCAGAAGGACTTCCTTAACCTTCTCCGGGGCCTTCTCTTTCCTGGCGACATCTATTGCCTTCAGAGCAGCGCTGTCCACTGCGTCTTCCTTCTTCTTGCGATTGGACTTCAGCGACTTCTCGTGGAGGAGGTGCAGCGTCTGCTTCGCACGATCTTCATCCGCGATTAGTTGGCCCCACCGGATGAGGATCCGCTCAGATGCGAGAGGGGTAGCCAAGACCATCTCTCGCAGCCGAACGACGCGGTCAGGTTGCAAGAAGCTCTCCGTGTTCTCGGATGAAGAGGGGTCTGACGGACACTGAAGTCTTGACCAAACACGGTATAAGCTGAAAGGCATGTTCTGCACGCGGTACTGTACGTCTGGATGGGCCTGCATAGCTCTCCACAGCGGGTCAGAGGCTGCCGCTCGACTGCAAGGACCGCTCGTCAGCGTGAATCAGGGTGCAGTCTGTAAAGGGCATACATGTGCTGGAAGGCCTCAGTTAGAAGTTCCGTGTCTTCCTTCGATACCCCTCTAGCAATGGCTCTCTCTACGGTACCGGCTTCCGCGCGACTAAGTTCTTCAGTGCTAAATGAAGCAGCGTCTGTATGCCAAAACATTGTCCTGCGCATCTTAGTTTTAGTCGCTGAAGACCGGCTGCGGGTGCACTTACTGGGTTATGTTTTCGGTGACTTGTAAAAGTGCATCTACATTCTATTTCCGTGTAGTTATGATGATTCTATTATCGGCGACGGTGATGGAAACTTACCGAGGGATGGAAGAGATAATCCTGGCAACGTCTAGGTTAGACCTGCCAAGATGTCCCAGATATTACTGATTACTCACTCTATCGACACGTTCAGAATCAATTGCATTGATTGCAATCGCAGCTTGAAGGGCATTATATGATTTCAATGCGTATGGGTCCAAGTCCAGCAGAACCGTTTCATGTCGAAGAGGGGGCAGGACCACATCTTTCTCCACGTCTTCGATGCTAGTGCAAGTTGTACTTAGTCGTCTAGATTTCGAAGTTGTCTTCAGACTGATCATAGTCTGACTTACCGATGTCTGATCATAATCATTGACATCACCTGAGTGAGGACTTGGATCGCGCCAGGAAGAGGACCGTCCACATGGAATAGCGGTGCCACCACATACTTGTTGAAGACAGAGGCGTCCGTGAGATGAGGTACGCGAACAAAGTGCGAGATCATAGTGCCAAGCTTCCGCAGATCCTCGCGATCGTCGGCAGTCCATTTTCGAGCCTGGGGTGCGACAGAGTTGCCAGTGTCTGAGCTAGACGTGTCCAGGTCGGCGGTATCTTGACAGGCTTGAACCTGACTTTCAGACTCTCCAGAACTCCCGAAACTTAAGCCCAACAGATTCGTAGTGGGGGTACCGGTTACGATCCACCGGCGCTCCGCACTTAACACGGACGTAAAGTGTGAGAGGTTGGTGGTAATTGCAGCAGATACATGGCCCTCGTCAACAACTAGACGCTTCCATCGCACTTGGAGCAGGGGCGACACTTTCGTTTGCTCGTCGCAATGACAGTCGGGCACGCGTGCGCCAGGAAAGGTGGGACAGACACATGTGTTCCACGAATATAATTGCGATACATCTGCTTTGGCCAAAGAAAGATCTATGGAATATATCATGTGTCAGAGTCTGCGCCGTACACAGACGCAGGAGGCTCACGATTGTGGCTTAGCAGGACAATCTGTGAGGAGTCTTTAAGGGAACTCGACAGACTTGGGGAATAGGTGACTTACGTCGTAATTCGATGCTAGCTCGGATGCACGGGGTAGGGCAACTTTAGGCCAGCCAATGAACACCCGTAGTGTGGCATCACAGTGTTTGTGGATCTCGCTGTCCCATTGGCCTACAAGATTGATGGGTACCACAATCAACGACGCCGATGTAAGATACATCTTTCTAGGTCCCGGTCTAGCAGGCTTCCTCGACACTCTATGCTGGTCTGGGACCTCGATTTTGAAGTGATAGTAGAATGGGCAGTTTGCCCGTTGAAGGCGCCATATTGGCAGGTGTTCGAGGGAATGCTCTTCCCCGCGCATTCCCGTACTTTCTGGATGGACACGAACATAATGGAGGAGCAGTTCAGTGAGCGACGGGATCTGATTTTGTTCGCTGGTTGAGGCTCGATGGCTCCGCACGCGCAAACGCCTTCTAGACTCGGTACATTCGATAAAGGGAAAATTCCTGAAAGACAAGGGCGTCATGACGGGACGCGGGTCCCAAATAGACTCCTCAGGTTGCGACATCTGATCTAGGGTGGCCAAGATGAGTGCGAGCACCATGACCGTCTTTCCCGTCCCTAGATAACATGTCTTGGAATTACATTGAACGGGAAAAATATCTGGCATACCTAGTTCTTCACATAACACGCCGCCGGGCGCTTGCGCCAGCGTTGGTCGCTCTTTCAGAATCTCCATGTCTCCGGGGCGTAAATGGAATGACTGTCTGTTCATCCCCGGTAAAGGTATATACAGGGGATCTGGGATAGCCGATTTGTTTGTTTCCTTGCCCAGCATTGCAAGAACGGATTCGGCTTGGTAGCCAAAGAGAGAGGACCGGAGCCCTTTAACACGGCCTCCGGACAGTATGCTTGGTATGTCTACACACGTCTGGCTTTGCGTGAGCTCTCCGCATAAGCTTTGCAGATCTGGTGATGGGAGGTCACTATAAATCCTCGTGGTCGTCCTATTATCCTGCTGAAGATCAGCCATGTGTACACGAAACGAGGATGCAGGGCCTACTATCTGTCTCGGAAGACTGGCTCGAGGCAAGGTCGACGCTGAGTCAACAATGCGCCCTTGCCATAGATTTTCGTCTTGCATTAGCCTCGCCATGACGCCTCTCAGCGCCTTACCTGCCTCCTTCACGATGCTTGAATGCCGAGCACGCAGCTCACCCCGTGCACCCGGAAGATCGTAAGGGATTAGGTAAAGTCGGACATGGAGAGCGGATAGTATTTTTTCATCCCTTCGGCAGGTCGGTAGAATGAACTGATTCAACGCCAGGAAGTCTATCCAGCGTAGCAGAAGCTCATCTTCTGCAGCCTCTACACGCTGGAGGAGATCTCGCGCAGCGAATTGGTGCCACCCGTCATCAACGTGCTTGTGCTCACAGTGCAGGACATCGTCATTTAGTCGGAAGGTGACTACACCGGCTGGGAGAAAATTCGACAAGATGTATGGCTCTGCGAAGGAACTTCGAGCCGGGGGAAATGCCTGACAATCGCCACAACAGGAGTGGCACATGAGTACTACAATCCTGTGAGAAGTAGAACGGTAACATCACGATTTAGCAGCTGAAAGAACGATAACACAAACCTGTCAACGGGGAACTGAAAGGAAAAGGAAAAATGGTTCTGCGAACGAGGTCGCTGGAAAGCCAAAAGATTCGACACCAGCAGGATTTGAACCTGCGCGGGCAGAGCCCAACAGATGTCGAAGTCATTCGAGTCTGTCGCCTTAACCACTCGGCCATAGTGTCTTACGCAAAGTAGTGTTTTGACCAGATAGTTTTAGAGTAAACACAATGTCTGTGCCAATGTGTCATGTGGGTGGACGGACCGCTTCCATCCCCACGTTTATCTATCCCGAGAGTGCACCGAGCTTGCGCTATATTCCACCGTGACTGACATGGACTGGTGAGCGCAGCCCCGCCCACCGCATAAGCCCGTTTGCTCACGCTCTGCAGCCTTGAATTTAACATTCATCAGCTCATTCTCACTGATCTAGCGTCCAATGTCGCGGAAGCGAACGGCACGCATGATGATCTTACCACCACCATAAACTTGTTCACTTCGGAGGTACGGACCACACGCTCCGAGGAGTCGCAAGATGCCTCAGCGCGAGATGCGAGAGTTTTCATGGTAGACGTTAAACTTGGACCCTGTCCGACGCAAATCTGACTCTAGTTCAGCCAGATTCAAGGGTCTTCTGCAATATAGGCTTCGCCGAGGTAGCTATAGAGCTGCCGGAATCGTTGACTGACGGCGCGGTACCTATTCTCTCTGACATCCTACGGGATGTCTCCCTCATCGAGTTTGACCAGTGCCTCAGTTGGGATGGTAAGTCTTGCTTCGGTGTGGGGCCACGCTCTCCATTAACGTTGTTCGTCAGAATGGTCACTTCCAGATCAACTTGTCTATACAACCGTGAGGAGCTTGCTCAGACTTGCTTCTCAATATCCAAGACATAGGGGAGTGGCCGTCACTTCTGTTATAGACTTTATAGAACAGACTGTCAATTACCTGAAGTCCGGAAGCTGTAAGTGTATCGCTGATTCTCTGGGAGTACTGCTCGACTAAGGCGGCCCAGCTTATGACGTTCTCATTCAATATGCGCCGTCTTTCCACGGCTTCTATCGAGCCATAATCTCAACTACTTTCTCCTGGACTGTCGAAGAATGGGCAAAGTTGTCGGAGCCGTTGAACTCTCTGCTATCTCCCGGGGTGGTCGACCGGCTCAACCGTCTACTGGTTGACGTCCTGCAGACAGAAGAGGGCGATCCGGAGCGAATTCAGTATATCCGCACTTTCCTCTCCAGATACATAGCTCGGAGCCGTCCGCTGACCGGGTACTTCGTTGTCTGCTGCGTAATGGAGGCTCAATGGACTGTCCTATCTCAGACCGTGACTGCAGTCGCTACTGATTCAGACGTGAAACGGGTGCAACTTACAGAAGCTATAGCTGCTAACCAAGCCTGGGTCGAGTTAATGCGGCGGCCAGCCCTTGACCTCAAGATAGACGAAGATGTCCAGCGTTCCTTGAGCGCTACAGTAGAGATTGTCCTGCAGTGCTTTACGGACCTTCTCGTTCAAATCCAAGAAATGGAGACAGAACCATCCTCCGACTCATACGCATGGGAGACTTTGTCAGAGAGCCTGGTACGGCAGTCAAGCGTTCTCTCGACCGCGAGTCTTGACTAACTACTGTGATAGAAACTTGCTGCAGTGTGCTCTGTCGCACAGAGACAACTCAACCCGTCCCTGTTCGACCACTTAAAGCTTCTACTGAGCGACGAGTCTCCTGTCTTCGATTCCCTCGTGCAAGAGGCCGCCCTCAAGGCCACTACTGTTCTTGTCAGGAAGTGAGTCTATCTGACTGTCAGCGAAAAGCAGTACTAATCGTGTAACAGTTTCTCGGATATAGCGGCCGGCTTAATCGTCCATCTTCGCCGTTTTGTTACGTCCCCTCTTCTTATATTCGAGTTCGAATTCGCGTCGGAGACTCGCGCACCCCCACCTTTGTCGGCAGCAGCGAAATGTTTGGCGCTTTGTATACAGGTGCGTTTGGTTCCAGTCCTTCGAACTCGGTATTCAGACAGCTTGCAGTTGGCTCCTGGAGACGACCTCATCTTGTCGAACATGTATTCTCTACTCAACTATGTAGCGGCAACGAGCAAGGAAATCAATGAGAGCTCCAGCGCATCTCAGATTGTTGGTATATCTAGCTATGTGAAGACGGACCAGGCAACTCTACATTCCATCCAGAATGGTCTGCGCGGATTCACGGAAGACGAGAAGAGACTTATTGGTATCAGCACGATCTCAGTAGTGGCGAGGCTCGCTCTTGAATTTCAGATGGATGAAGTAAGCTCAGTAGACTGATCGGCGTTGTCCTGCAATGCTAATTCGCGCTGACAGGTCACCCGCTTGACCATCTCAATGCTTTTGCAACGGTTCCGTTCAGCAGAGCCCACGGTAGAGGCAGCTATCGCGTACAACCTGGTTGAATTAGCCTTAGCTGCCCCTGAAAGCGCTTTCGTGGACATCATTCGTGCTTTCTCAGCTATCAATCGTTCCGCAAACCCCGACGATCCGAGATTCTCCAATAACATGGTATATATATCCCAGAGATATCTTCATATATCACTTTACATTCCCTGGCAGGTTCTGGCTGCGCAAACTCGATTATCGCAAGGCCTGAAACAGCGACCAGAGTTGCAGGAAGATTACCTCGTGGAATTATTGACTTTATTCGCTGACAAAGGAGTTTCAATTCAAAATGTTAGCAACTCCAATCCTGACATAAAGGTTGACATTTTTCATGGTCTTGTTTGCTATCCTTGTTGAATGTGTTCCACCAGACGGATGACATGATAGAGCAGCTTGCATCCCTTCTGCTGCCGATTGATGCTCTCCTGAGCCACGCGAACCCGAAACTGCAGTCAGATGCATCTCCAGGATTGGTGGCGTTGTTCCGAAATATGTGGTTCCTCTGCGTATTGTTCCTATTTACCTCCAGAGAAGAGAGGGAGCATCCAGCCATGGATTGGCTCAAACCCGCTCTGACCCGCATCGCGATGAAAACACCCATCTTAGTTCTAGAGGACGCGCATGATCTCCTGACCAGTGACATCGAATACAACTCCGTCATTCGTCAGGAATATGCCGAAGCCGTAAGCGTCTGCCACTGCAGCGACAGAAGAAGAAATTTGACGCGATATTTACATAGGTCATCTCCAAACAGCGAACCCTCCTGACCAGACACATAGCCTTACGTGCAAGCGAGATCCGGCATCTATCGCCAGGTCAAGTCATATTCTTGTTGACTATGCATGATATGGAGAGTATGCGATCCGCGGCCGGCCTCCCTGCCTCCCTCGTATCTTATTTCACCAACAGTGGGATCAATGGTCACCTCGCCTTGAGTGCATGCATGGAATCCATCGCAGAAAAGGTAAAAATGACCGCCAGCCTTGTCTTACTCCACTTACGCTCTACACGTCTGCAGGTGATGCGTGGCTGCGTCAATGATCTCAATACGAGGGTGATAGAGCAAGCGTTGCCGAACAACCTATACGATGATCTACAGAACCTGCTTATCTGCAGCACTCATCGTGTTGCCAAAGCCCGTGAAATTGCTATGAAGTATCTCAATCGACTCATCACATCCTTTCCCTCCCTCATGTGCAACCCCTCCTTTGTCTATGCTATTCTGGAGGTGCTGACCTTGGTGCAACGATCTTGTGAGAATGAGTACACTGACGAGGTGCGTTGCTGGTTCATACTACGCATTCTGAGTGCTCACGTTGCATGCTAGATCAATCCGACCTATGAGTTCCACTCTGATCGCTGTGGCTTTACTCTGCATATCACCGATAGATATCAAGTTCGGCAGGAGATCTTTGCACAGTTACAACGAAATATCAATACTTGGTTCGAGCTGGCATTAAGTCGTGCTCCGGTGGAATTACAGTCTACCTTACAGGTGAACGATGTCCTTTGAAGTTATATTTGCTGTGCTAAAGGTTTCCCTCAGAAATACCTAGCAATCAATCAATCACTTTCTCCAGATGATTCCTTTGAACTTGGGGCAACGATGGCAGTGAATTACGGCAAGGCCATTGGTCCTGCAGAACGCCGGCTAGGTATTCAAAAACTCTTTCGTTGATACTGTCCCAAGGCTGATCATCCCTCCAGCTTCCTTAGGGACAATGGCTCCCGGACAGCACGATCGAGCTAAGATTCTGACAAGTCAACTTGCTGCTAAGGCGTACTTTGCTGGCGAGGCTGCTGGGGTCCGTCTCGCCAGCAGTATAGGTGCGTGCCTGCGGGGAGGCGCTGACATAGACGCTGAAATATATGGGACCATCAGGTAACACAGAGTTAGAGAACCAGATGCCCCAGAGTGATCTGGTGCGCGAGAAGCAAGCCCTGAAAGTCAAACTGGACAAGACAATCAAAGACATCCGCGAGAAGCGTAGCAATTTGACTGTTCAGGACCTCAAGCGCTTGCTCTTCAGGTGCTCCGCTGTCATGCTGTCTCCGCCGACGGTGAGCGAAGAGTGGTCTCTGATCTAGATCTTACTTACGTCGTGTTCGCAGCCGGACTACGATCTCTTGCACTATCTGGTTGTTCTGCCCTTCGAAGTCTTCACTCCGTCGGCGATGTCCGCCGGTGTTGAGGTATGGACATGGGCAATTGCGGAGTGTCCGGGCATCGAGACCGCCCTCTTGACTGAGTTGCAGTCCTCATGGGGCACTACCATCAGACAGAGTAAAGGCATATTCTCTGCGTCTCTTAAGTAAGCCCTCTCCACAATACTGGAATAGTGAGTGCAGAGCTGAGAGTGTGGTAGCCAGGACAATCCATTCTGCCATTCTATTGATTACAGCCCGACAGACCGCGACGGGATAGACCGTGCCATGCGGTCTGCGCGGCGGTTGCTGTCGCCTCACCTCATCCTGCTACATCTGTTATTCAGCAGACTCCAGGCAGCGAGATATCTTAAGCCCGCTTTGATGTTCTTGATACAGCGACTCGTTTTGGTATCTGCCAGAGCATACAGGACCTTTAGGTCCGTCCTCCTTGGGCTCTCATCACTCAATTATACTGATTTACCTCTCGGCCAAACAGCACCCATCCCTTTGCAAGGGAGGCGCGGTTTTCCTTCCTCCTATTCGCTTTCGAGACTATGAAAAGCTGTCGTATGGACGCCCATTGCGAGAACACACTTCGGGAAAGTCTATATTCCGCTGCATTCTCCTGGTTTAGCGTCCGTCCCAGGTGAAATGCACCCGAACGTATCACTCGCTGGAAACGCTTAATGATTCCTACAGATGGTCCTACGGCGCTGATCGAATACAGCTCGACGCTGAGATCAAGTTACTGTCGGAGTTCCTATCATACCTTCAGACTGATTCCTTAAGAGCAGCACACGAAACTTCCAGCCTGACACCGTCATACACTGGTCCCCGGACCTCATGTGAGCTACTTACAAACCTCACTATCTGTCCTGCTGACGTGTTCCCCAGACTATGGTATGAGACTCAAGAATTTGAACGAGCCACTTCGGCTCCTCGTGGAGAATGAGATTTTCCGGCTAATGGTTTGGGCCAATCCATGCAATGAAGGCAAGCGCGGTACGGATCATGTCGGATTAATTGAACGCTCCTTGTCAGATGTAAGCCAGATGTCTATGCACAGATGGCACTGGTGACTGATGAAGGCGCTCAGAGCTCGTGGGCAAATATCGTTAAAACAATGTGGCAGCTGGACCCGGTGATAGCCATCTATCTGACAGAGCGGTTCCGGCATCCCGCCCTCCAAAAAGAGGTTGGCAAGTGGGTCCGTTCGAATACGCCCGAAGTGCTGGACGTTCCGGAGGCACTGCAGTTTTTGGTCGGCGATAAACTAGATACTGGTGTCCGCCGTGACTTAAAGGTAAAATTCCCAAGGCCTCTGACAGTGACTTCGTTAAAGCGGAATACTGGTAGCATCTCTTATTGTGGGCGCCGGTTTCCCCCGTGCTAGCGATAACGTTCTTTGGGGAACAATTCCACAGCGATGCTCTTATACTTCAATATGCTCACCGAGTACTCGAACAACACCCTGTGGAATTGACCTTTTTTTTCGTGCCACAGATCGTGCAAGCTCTTCGACATGACCAGCTTGGTACGTGTTTCGACTTGTCTTTACTGGCCATCAACCATAACACTTGCCTAGGCTACGTTGCCCGATTCATCTTTGAAACTGCGAAAATATCTCAGTTATTCTGCCACCAGATCATCTGGAATATGAAAGCGAACTGCTACAAGGACGACAGCGCTGAAGTAGTACGTATGGTTGGATCTCTACGCAACAGCAGGTTCTAAGCGAAGAGAACAGGAAGATCCTTTGAAACCTCTGTTGGACAATATGACGTGCAAAGTTGTTGAATCTTTGTCGGGGGAAGCCAAAGATTTCTACGAGCGCGAATTTGGATTTTTCGCCGAGGTGACATCCATATCGGGCAAACTGCGACCTTTCATCAAGAAGACAAAGCCAGAGAAGAAGGTTGGTTAGTTGACCAGACCATGGAGGCATTCGTCTTACACGAATGGACAGGCCAAGATTGACGAGGAAATGGCCAAAATACAAGTCGAAGTCGGAGTTTACCTTCCCAGCAATCCGGACGGCAAGGTTGTGGACATAGACCGCAAATCAGGACGTCCGTTGCAAAGTCATGCTAAGGTGTGTACCTCTGCCTACTTCATATCGGTACTCCTCCAACGTTGCACTCTTCGAGGCACCCTTCATGGCCACTTTCAAAGTCAGAAAGGAGCGAGTGGAGATCGAAAATGATCCGAATTCGCTTTTGGATACCGAGGCCAACGGCGAAGAGAAGCGAAGCGAATACGACGTTTGGCTTCAGGCTATCTTCAAAGTTGGTGACGACTGCCGGCAAGACGTACTTGCATTACAGGTCATCGCCATGTTCAAGAACATATTCACCAGCGTCGGCCTGACTTTGTACCTGTACCCATACAGGGTGACTGCCACTGCCCCAGGAGTGCGTGTTTATTATCATCCCACTGTATGATGATGTTCTAACGCAGGGTAGTGTGGTGTGATCGATGTCGTACCAAACGCTACCTCTCGAGATGAGATGGGCCGCGCCAAGGTCAATGATCTTCTTGATTTCTTCGTCTCCAAATATGGCGGCGAGGATACTATCGCGTTCCAGCGTGCTCGGCTCAATTTCATTCAGTCTATGGCTGCATACTCTGTCGCTTGTTATATTCTGCAGATCAAAGACAGGCATAACGGGAACATCATGATTGACGGAGAAGGACACATTGTCCACATCGGTATGTAAACTTGTCGCACGTGCCTGTGTAAGACTAACGGTGGATGCCACAGATTTTGGCTTCTTGTTCGACATAGATAAGTTCCTCCTACCCCCGAAATTTCATTTATGCTCATGACCGTCCTCATACGTTTGTGACATACACGTCCTGGAGTGAGTCGAAGTCGTGTCTCCGCATCACATCTTCTCACAATATTTCCCTTCCGTAGGGGATCAAATTTGAGCCTAACTCCTTCAAACTGACGCACGAAATGGTCGTTCTAATGGGAGGACGATTCTCGCAAGGATATGAGCTATTCCAGCTACTTACAGTGAAGGCGTTCCTTGCCTTGCGTCCATACACCGATCAACTGGTCTCCACCGTCCAACTTATGCTGGAAACTGGCTTGCCTTCCTTCAAGGGCGAGATGACGATCAAGCGGCTGAAAGATCGCTTCGCGCCTGGTCTCAATGAACGTCAGGCTGCCGAGTTCATGATGCGGATCATACGAGACGCACACGAGAACATGAGAAGTACAGCGTACGATGAGTTTCAGAGGGTAAGTTCAGAAGTCTGTGGCTTCGATACAACCGCCTGATCAATCTATATTTCGTAGCTTCAGAATGGTAAGACAATTGGTTTCACCTCGAAGGACGTGCTGAACACATCCATCATAGGGATTCCTTACAAATGATATTGGAGAGAAACGTGCGACCGGCGTATTCTGCTGTAACTGCTCGGTGCACACTTTAATCTCAATGTATTGCACGCGTCCTAGCTATCCCTTTGCAGTCTTATCCTACCTTTCCTCCCTATAATGGTATTATCAGTACTGTCCCTAGTACCCCGGATAACCCAACTGTGTTTTCGCGAGCTACGTGATTGCGAGGCGTGCATAAGAAAGACAAAGCGTGCAATGCAGTCGCAAGATGTCAATATTCAATGCCGATACAAAAGTGATACGCGGAAGCCACGCGCTGTCAAAGTAAGGCCACAGCGTTCCCGATTGAGTCAACCAAGGCCTTGGGCCGCTTGACGCTCGCCACTCGGGAAGCATGGCCAGCCCTATAATAAAGGTGCGGAGGAACGCCCTATCTACGTGTTCTCCTTGTCCCACAGTCGCCTTCTTCTCTCTTACCGCCCAGCATCATGGAGATCGATCTGAAGGGAGTGGCGCACATTGCCACGAAATACGAAGTCAAACGTGCTATAGCACAAGTCCTTCATGGCGACGACTTCCGACGCAGAGAAATTCCGCGACTATGGAATTTCGATGTCTCTCTGAACCCAGGCCTGACCGAGACGCGGAACGATGGCTCTGGTAAACTCATTCTGCCCGATCACAAGCTTGGACGCAAGTTCTTGGAGTGGGCAAGACAGGACGGTAATAACATCCGGGTACACGGTCGCAAGATACGTTTCTTCAGAAGCGATCGTAAGCCTCGAGCAGGGGAGCTCCAAATGCTTCGAAAGGCTCCCTATCTCGATCCTGCCAAGGATGAAGAGCGGGATCGTATCTTGCAGGCCCTCGATTGCGATCTGCGAGTCAACAAGGTGAACTTTGGGATATACTATTACGATACAAGTCGACCTGGAGCACCGAAGTCCTTCTCCAATGAATGGGAAGGTGACTACAAAAGTCGCAGCTATGCTGTAATGCGCGTCGCATATGATCATAAGGTCATGCGAATAAAGGTAAGCTCGGGCGCACAACTTCTGTTGGCCGAAAGGTCTCAATGTTTTGACAGCTCGGAGATCCCATGACGGAAGAAACATGCCATAGAATTGTCATCAAGTTTTCTAGCATCCGAAAGATTGGCTTCGGTTATGACGCTGGGTCTCCATGTAAGCACGCTTTTTACCTCCTGGTAAAGTCCTACTAACGTGAACTTTGAAAGACATTTGCTTCGATCTCATGATACCGCCAATTCTTGAGAGAGAACCTTTCAACCGATTATTGACCGGCGACGACTTCCGGGACCACAAGAACTTCCGATATCGCATTGGTTTCCTGGACCCAGCGCACGAGCGTATCTCTCCATACGCTCATCAGATACGGGTAGTCTTATGTCAAGATCGAGACCTCGAGATGTTTAGAGAGCTCTGTCAAGCGGCTGGCCTTCGGCCACCGATTCCAGCTCAAGTCGAGGCTTCCCGACGCGAGTTCTATGGCGTCAAGCAACTCAACCGCATTTACACATGGTTGAGAGATATGGAGTGGACTGTGGCCTTCCAGATCGAGGCGTTGCTCCACAACGGTCTCGTTAACTCCTATGAACTCTTACATGACCTCCATCAGCCAATTAGCCTCTTGTACAAGCAGCAAGGGGCGGCCACCGCTCACCACCTCCGGCAATTTTCAGAAGCTCTGCAAACTCGTGGGTCGCGAGAGACGGCCATGCAGTGCTTCCAGCGGATTAACCCTGTCCCCGCTTTCCCTCCCGCTCCTGGCCAGTTCATGTGCCATCATGTCAGCTTTACTCCGACACGGATAATCCTGGAAGGCCCATATACCGTTCAGTCGAATCGTGTAATTCGTCATTACGAAGGCTTTGAAGAATATTTTATTAGGGTTGACTTCCGCGACGAAGATCGCCTCCAGTACCGCTGGGACCGTGAAGTCAAAGCGGAGTTCTTTCTGAAGGAGCGTGTTGGTGAGGTGCTCAAAAACGGGTTCACTCTTGCGAGCCGGCATTTTGAGTTCCTCGCTTACTCGCAATCAGCACTGCGGGATCACTCGGTATGGTTCATGCATCCATTCCATCATCCACAAGAGGGATATGTGACGGCAGAAGCAATACGCCAGACCCTTGGCGACTTCACGGGCGTAATCCGTTGTCCCTCAAAATATGCAGCGCGGATGGCACAAGCGTTCACTGCGACTGATCCAGCGGTCAAGATATTCAGACATGAGTGGGAAGAGATCCCTGACTTGGGTAACACTCCCTATGAATTCACTGATGGTGTGGGTACGGTATCCCGACAATTAGCTGATGAAATCTGGGACAAGTTATGCGCTGATCGCAAAATCTTCGAACCGACTGGTCCGAAACCCACAGCAGTGAGCAGTGCTCTTCTTCGTGCATCCCGGTGTTATTCACATCTATCAATGTAGTTTCAGATACGATTCCTGGGATACAAGGGCATGGTGGCTCTAGATGACCAGCTCGAGGGCCGGAAAATGCGCCTTCGACCCTCGATGAACAAATTCAGAGTTCACGAGGAGGACTGTGCAGAAATCGAGATCGCTCGGGCATTTGAATGCCCCTCAATCGCATATCTCAATAAGTAAGCACCAATCATTATTGTTTCTCAAAAAGTCATTGACTCCCGATATCAGGTCCCTGATTATGGTCCTAGAGGACCGGGGCGTGCAGAAGGACTCATTCTTGAAATTACAGGAGCGGGCGGTAGCAGACGTCATGACGGCAGGCGATTCGATCGCGAGATTGCGTGACCTACTCGAAGGCAATGGTTTGGGAAGAGCCCATCGCCTTTCAAATGTTCTGCAAGGCCTCTTTGATCTTGGCTTTGAATTGAACTCCCAAACACCGGATCGGAAGAAGATTGAGAATCCATTCTTGAAGCGGATCGTCAATTACTCTCGACATCATATTCTCAGGGATCTCAAACATGGCGCAAGGATCCCTATTCCAGACTCATGGTGCTTGCCCGGTGTGGCAGACGAAGGGCCTGCTTACGTTGCTTCGGGACATCAGAACGTATTCTGCCTCAAACCCGGGACCATTTACGGTAAGCAACCCCACCGCAGAATACCAGTATCTTGTTCAAATGACTCAAACGTTATGCATAGCATGTATTCAGAACAGAGGAGATGAAGAACCGACGTGGATCAAGGGTAATTGCATCATCTGGAGAAGTCCAGTTGTACACCCAGGCGATGGTAAGCTCATTCCCTCCTTTTATTTCCTCTCTGTCATCGAACTCTACTTTAGTGATGCGAGTTTACGCTGTCGGCAAACCACCCGAAGATCAATTGTGCTTATTCAGAAACTTGGTAAATGTGGTGGTCATGCCTTCTCAAGGTCAGTAGACGTCTTCGATCGCTCTCAAAGGATACGAACTTATCACATTTGCTGTCTTTAGGTGACAGGTCTATGGCTTCACAACTGGGTGGAGGCGATGTGGATGGGTGAGCATAAATAGCCTACCATGTGAATCCCGCTCAAGATAACGTTGCAGAGATTTGTTCTGCGTATCCAAAGATCCAACGCTGCTCCCCGTGTTACATGTCCTGCCTGCTGCATACGCCCCCGTAGCGCCTATGACTATCGAAGAGGACAGCCGTATCGAGGATGTGTGCGACTTCGTAGTCGAGTATATTCACTCGGACGTCCTTGGCCTTCTCAGTGATCGCCATCTCATCATCGCAGATCAATCCAAGGTTGGTGATCAAGCCTGCATGTCGTCATCGATCATGCTTATCTGTCTCCAGGAAGGAACTCAGGACGAAAGGTGCCTCCAGTTAGCCGAGCTTTGTAGCCGGGCGGTCGACTATCCGAAATCCGGGGTACCTGTTAATATCGACAAGTCTCCACGATTGCTCATCCCATACAAACCGGACTGGCACGCTGCGGAGGTGACAGCGCCTAGAAATACCGATTACTATGAATCAGATCGCGCGGTCGGGCACCTTTACCGTGCTATCCCTTTGCACGAGCCTGCCAAGGTTTCCCCGGACGCCCTCACACCGAGGCCGGAGACAGTCGACCCTATAACAACAGCGCTGACCCCTCTCATCCAACATCATCTCAAGACGTATAAGGCGCCCGACTTTACATCTCAGGTTATAAATCAGAGCTACAGACGATACAGGGACGAGTTGCGCTACATCCGTATAACGCATACTCTGTCCAACGATCCAGAGGTGCGCTTGACGGAAGAGGAGGTCGTCGTGTCCACCATCCTCGCCAAGTGTTCGCAAAAGCGATGGAGGAAGGATCGTATCCATCGCATGAAGGTCCATGCGAGCACCCTCGTGCAAGAGATCCAACGGGAGTGGCTCAAGCCCGAGGAGAGGAACTCGTCCGATGGCCTCCGCCTTGGCCTCTACCTTGCGTGGCAGGCGTGGAAATATACCATCAACAATGCGGGCAGAGTCGATAATGACGCGATGAACAGCTTCGGTCTGATAGCACTCGGTGTTATCTTCGAGGTGCTTGACAAGTTGGATCCTGAGTGGAGGGTCAACAGGTGAGGGCTCTCTCTACATCAAATTAACGACACTTCTGACCCGAATTCTGCCAGGGGAAAGGTTCCCACTCTAAGCCGAAAGACAGGATGGATGGTCGACGAAGATCAGGAATTTGCACCGCCAGCAGGGAAACCCAAGAAGGGCAATCAAAAGGGAAGCAAGACCATTCGACTGAAAGGCCCTAACAAAGCCCGCAAGGAGTGACTATTGTTATGGACACTAGGTTAACTGGGATTCGGTTCTTCTGTTATCGTGTTTCTGTCTCGCATACCCCATGTGTAGTCTTATGCAGCGTATATCTTAGATATATAGCAGTGCATTCGAACTGTGTACGCAGTACAGCTAACGAGTGAGTTTCTAACTGTCTTTCGCGTCTGTGGCACAGCACGTGAGCGCGTACGAGGCAAAACTCAGTCATGCGACGACGCGTTAACGGTTGGACCCGCCACCACCTACGCGTTCGACCCGCTGGTAAACATCAAGCTCAATGCCTCGTAAAACAGTACACATAGCAGATGCACATGTTGCAAGAACAGTTACTCACCGCAACAATCTACTCGCGGCCTCGCACCGCGTAGACTCGATAGCTGACACATTCGACGAAACGAATTATGAAGAAGGCGAGCACGCCGAGGAAGACCATGTTGAAGAGGACAGGTGGGTAAGGTGCCGAGAAGTCGCTGTCACTGAACCTTTATTCGTCGTGCTGTAATAGCCTGCAAGATATGCTATGCATGTTGCAAGAGCTGCAGAGTGAGTCGACGCCTCCGCCTCGCTCATCTGATGCTCACAAACGGATTACAGAGCGGAAGGCAGCCAAGACGTCAACGCGGTCTGTAGCCTTCCAAAACCAAAAGAAGGCTATATATGCGGACGCTAGGAAGAATGCAGCCGCTATGGTCGAGGAAGGGGTCTCCTACATGTATGGTACTCTGCGCTACCCGGCAGGAGACTCATTCAAAGCTCCTTTCAGCGAGCAGTGCAGAGAGCAGCTGAAGGGACTAAAGGCCCAGGAATCATCTTACGAGAAAGTCTTTCCAGATCTGATGCAGACGTGGAAAGCCCACGACGTAGGGAGCTTGGACGACAAAGGAGGCGCATATACTGACCACTTTCGCAGGAAACCGTCCGCGCCTTGCTGGCACTGTATGCACCCTTCTTTGAAGACCTCTCAGAGCGGCGCTCCGAGGAGATCAACACCGCTAGTTCCATGTGTGAGTGCCATGCATTCTTAAACGAGTGTTGACCGATCCACCCGGTCACTGCAGTGGAATTACACGAAGAGGAACGGGCGAAGTCCAGGCGAAGGCTCATGAGGAAGGCCAAAGCACGCCTTGATGAAGGCTTAGAGAATCAGAAGGTGCGGACGTATCGGTGTTTCATATCATCACTCGCGCAGGGATTTCATGATATCGTTGCTGTCTTCCACGTTGTTTCGGACAGATCGCCACAGATGCTTCAGCACTCGTCAAGCATTATAAAGCACTCCTTTTGTCCTAGTCCAACAACGAGATCGCCACTCTTGTCGCCAGCCCGCGTGGACACGTCTCGTATGTCTGCGATTCTCCTGTATGATGTCCTGCGCCAGGCAAGGTACTCCTTTCTCTCCCGTATGCTGAAGTGATTCGCCGCTGTATGTGCGGTTTGACCGCTGTAGTGTATCTGCCATTGTCCAATGCGAATAATAAATGTGATACAATATGCGAAACAAGCCCGGCGTGCGTCAGATCAAGGACTACTGGTCAATCCCCAATCGAGGGTGTTGGAGCGAGCTCATCAGTCTCTATGGTCACGCCTTCGCAGAGACGGAGATCATGCACTCACAAGCTCGGCATGCGCCACTGGCTGGTCGGAGGCGTCCTCTGATCGTGAACTGTGGGTTTCAGGTTGCAGACCTAGATACTCGGACATGAACACGCGAAGGATGAGGTTCCAGCGACGCATTGTGGGAACGTCCAGCGCAGAAGCGTCGTCCTAGCAAAACACAGCAAACATGAATAGGAGCAAGCCAGGTCACAGGGCTGGAGTACCTACAGAGAGTTTATGCCAGACTGAGGGGAAGAACCTGGGTATGATATGAAGCACGCTCACGCCCTTCCGCATGAACGGTACGTGGTCGTCTTCGACATAGCCATAGTTGGTGTCGCCGTCTTGGCGGGGGTAGAAGAAGCTCGTGAGAGAAGTACCTTCATCTCCACCATACACGAATGCGCCGACCTCGAAGAGGCGACGTTCGGCTGAGGCCATGGCATCGAATAGCCATGCAGTGTCGAGGAAGGACGAGCGGATGAGAGGCTGCGGGGCGCCGAGGAGGTCGAGGAGGATGAGGTGCTCGATGGCGGAGATTTGGGTTTCTGATGGTCGGAGCATGCGCCGCTTAGAGTGAGGTGAGATGTACGTTGTAGCCCATTTTTCTGCCAGGTGCCTGAGTAAGGAATTAGGATCTATGCACAGGGCAGGGTTGGACCGATTCCTTGCCTAGCACCGTATATCGAATCCGTCGCAGTCCATTCCTTGAATGCCTCTTCGCCGTCAAAGAAGACGAGCTGCAATGTGGTGTCAGCAACGTCCTCGTCGTCCTCCAAGCCATCCTCCAGACGTTCTTTCCGTTGGTCAAGGAGCGGGTCCAGCGCCTCCGCCAAATCAAGCATCATAGCACAGGGTGCGGCTGAATCTGTAGCTCCCACAAACTAGAAGTCGTCATATGATTTATAAGCTAAGGCCATCAAAACCGGGTGTTCGATGTGCACGTACTTGGTTTTGTGGGTATGTTGCAAAGAATTTGCTGTCGAAGTGGGCCGCGAGGATAACACGTCGAGACGCAGTTGGGTCCTTCGTCGCGATCACGTTCGTGAAGTTCTTTGCGCCATAAGGCGTGTTGTCAATAAAGCTGTCCTCCTCCACGTCCCATTTCAGGCCCTTGAGGGTAGAGACGATATAGTTCCGCACGAGGGTATTATTCTCGGTGTCAGCTATTGGATAATATCCGTTACATGGAGCCCGTCGACGAGAAATGCAAACACAAACGAGGACGTGGTATCAGTATCTTTGATAAATGCGAAGACGGGTTGGCTGGATCCACATTCTTGACCGGGTCAGGCGTGGACGTTAGTTGTGAGATGGAGTTCGGCGCAAGCGGAGTCAGCGCGCGTTCGCCTAGCACCGACGCTTGCGATGACAGCGACGGTAGAGTAGCAACAAATACGCAAAGCAGCAGAGACAGGGGAAGGTCAAGGACACGCGCCCTTGCGCGACGAGGGCCGGGTGCAAGTGCCATCGCTGGCGCGTGTGATGATGGGCTTAGCCACCGGGTTGGAAGTCGACCGCCATGGCCATCTTCGGGCTTTGGGTCAGTCCAAGTCCGCAATGCATTAGCTGACACTGATTCGCTGCGGTTAGGTGATCAATAAAGCCGGAGGGCTAGTATATCAGCGTAATTTCGCGGGTATGTTTCCTCTCTGTGTTGCTCGCGGAGTGTTTCTGATGATTGCTGCTCAGAGGGCCTCGCTCAATTAACCTCTAACGAGTATCTCGTACTTGCTGGAACCTTGCACGGTATCCATGCTATCACAGCACGTCTGTCTCCAACCGGCTCCAGTTCTGGCGCGCAAGTGATTGAAGGAGAAAGCTTCAAGTTAACCATCCTACTGACCGCCACAGGTGAGCAGACATGCAAGGTCTTCTTCCGTCGCTTTGATGACAACCTCTCCCTCGAAAGGGACAAAATTCGTTCTACTTACTTCTCTGACTGAGATGACCGCCGATACCGTGCTTCAGAAGGTTTACGAAGCTTATGCGGATGCTGTGATGAAGAACCCATTCCACACGCCGGAGATGCCTATTCGTAGTGAAGGCTTCGACACTCGCATTACAGCTCTCATAGGCTCCGGGCAGTCTTCCTGAGATCACTGACCCCTCACGTTCCGACACTTGGGGAGGCTTTACTCCAGGGGACTTCCGAGTACAACGGCACTTTCCGCTAGCAGGAGGAGCGCCTTTCGCACATTATTCAGCACAGCGATCACGACGATCCGAAACCCCTCGTCCGCGGAAGATAGCCATGTACCCGGTCGCATGCCGCCTTCCAGTATTCCTCACCTTCTGAGTCATTTTCATATGGGCTTTCGCTTTTCGCACGCTGAGGCTATGGGGGTCAAAGCATCGCTATACGATAACTCGACGCTCTCGCTGTTCTCGGCCATATATGGGCCAGGGCCTGCTTACACTGGTTAGGTCGATGGCATGCACATGTACGCAGCACTGCCCTCCGAGTTCGGTCGTGACACATCCGTCAATACGGCTGGTTCTGCACTCTGACTTTCCAGTGTTACATTAGTGCGGTAAATATGGATGCCATGGATCGTCTGAAAGAACTAGACCTTTCTTGAATGGCTTTTGAATCAGACCGACTGTCAGAGAGGTTCAGGAGGTCTGCGGCCAGAGGGCATCTTATTTACGCCGTCTATATCATTCCTTGTGGTCACTATGACAACTGCAAACCAGTGCTCATGTCGGTGATGCAGGTCCATACTAAAACACCACTGGATATCTCGGGCTAGTTGGTTTGATGGGGACCAGCGATATCATGATGCGTATACCAGGCACACATACCTGACTGGTCCTCCGGAAGATGTGCGCCTTCAAACCCGTCAGACATCTGTCTACGGTCATCAAGAGAGAGGGCGCACTCGCAGCAAGACATCAATCACACAATCACATCCGGCCCCGAGCCATGAGAGCGAGTATATACTCCTTGACAATGGGCGTTGGCTTCCCTAGCCTCCCCTCTCGTCTGTCTGGAGTGTTTTGGTGTCGCTTGGACACGCTTCCTTTCTTTTCTTACGATCACCCATATTAGATTATGGCCATCATCACTACGCCGCGTCTTCATAGGGACGAGCGCGGGCTCGCTCAGCAATATGAGCGACGCTCGCCTCAGGAAGGCACCTCTGCTTCCCCCACTGCATCTCCCAGTGCGGCTCCCACACAAGGACCTGAGGTGATACGGCTTTCGACGTCGACGAAATCCCTGGCCATCGTCATCGCCGTTCTGGGCACCATAGTATTGGGTATGCCGCATTCATAGCGTCCAGTCTTGCAGTCGCTAAGAAGCGTCCAGGTATCGCGGTTTGGAGGCTCGTGGCATGGAGGCGTAGGAGACGCACTGCCCCCTCCACTCTGCAGAACAACCGGTCGTTTGAAAAGGCCTTCACCCCTTTCCCTCCCTCCAAGGAGGGCAAGGCCGGTGACCTGGAGGCGTATGTTCAGCAGCCCCAAAAGGCGGTTCTGTTCCCCGCCGTGCCTCGCGCATCCGCAGGTGTCAATTGGGTCCCGCAAGTCAAGCCCACGATTTACGTACCCTACGAGAGCAAGAGCGCGGACGACAGCTCCGACGACGAGTCCGAGGAGATGACAGAGAAATCGCTCTCCCAAATGGTCGTGCTAACCAAGTCCCAGAATGTGTCGCCGCCCCCATCATATGGCAGCGAGAAGGGTCGAAAGATACAATCATCGTTCACCCGCTCGATGCCGCCACCGCCCCCTGCGCCTAGGGACAACAAATCCACATCTATACCCCCCACGCCGCCGACACCCCCCGCGTCCTTCAAGCTTAAGGTTGAATCTTCGCGTAGCTCGATACCTCCTCCGGAGCCAAGTCCCCGATCTGCGTCCTTCGGCGCGCAGATTTGCAAGACCAAGTCACTGTCGAAGACATTATCGAGAAGCTCACGCAGCCATGCCAAGGCTAATAAGCTCCCGCGCCTCATGCACGTAGTGACAACGTTCCAGCCCTCGATGGAAGACGAGCTTTCCGTCCAAGTGGGGGAGACGCTCCGACTTCTGGAGGAATATGAGGATGAATGGTGTCTAGTGCAGCGCGTAGGGCGCTACGACGCCGAGAAGGGCGTCATCCCGCGCTTCTGCCTCGTCGAGCGGCCCACCGTGGTCGTACCCTCCACGCAGAAGCAAGCGATGCGGACGCCGACGTCTTTCGCGTCGTGAAGCAGCCGAGTGTGATGTTACGACCTTCATCATACGTTTACCTCATGGTTCAATGAGATGACTGTAATGCCACAGTTCGGATATCGCACCTGCTTCCTTTCGGGCCTCTTTGGACCGTCCATTCTTTTCTATTCGGGTTTGTCGTAACTTATTCGTCGTTCGCTCTCGTATTTATTCGTCGGTCACTGTAAGTCTGCAGCGCTAAGATCAATGACACTCTTACTGATGGTCTTCGTAGACAATAGCCATCATCACCCACTATCTATGCCGTCCGCACTGCGCAACCCGCAACCACGGATACACAGCTTTGCGATACTTTCGAACACGAGGAGGCATATGCGTGCTTGCACGATGCCCACTTCGTACCTTGCACTCCCCATCTGCTAGTCAGACCTGGCGCCTTCAAATCATCATTGCCACGGACTCCACATCATCGTGTAACATTGCCTGCTCGATTATCACATATATCCCCTGATGTAGCATAGCAATTGTGCTACATACTAGTGTCCTCGACAGAGAAGTTGCAATGACACATTTTCTGGTAACAGGTGGGATGTCTAAATGTCAAGACTCGATACGCACGCCCATAAGGCTGCAGGCCCAATATATGATTAGCGATGATCTATAGCCGGTAAACGTCAACAAGCAGCAAACACATACGCCAGTTCCCTCATGTTGATGCTGTTATAGTTCTTCTGGCCACTCCGATTTACGCTTGTATTTCGCTTGGTCCCTCAACCACTATACAAGACAATAAGAGGAATATCCCATCCTAACGTAAACGTGTGCTGACCTGGCGGTATTCGTGCAACGAACCAATCTTCTCACCTGACCATGGATAAGGATATGTTACGTACAAGCTTGCGCGTGGTAGATATATGTACGTACCATAGAAATCTGGGACGGGATTGGTAGCGGTTTGAGCAGTCGGATCTACTCTGTTCTTGACTATGTGCTTGTGGAATTCCCGATCACGGGCCTCGATTAATGCCATAGTCCGGCGGTGCGTCATTCTCCAGAACGCCGAGCCGATAGTTGGACCAATCAGGTAGCCAAAGCCTCGGGGGAAAGATGAGTGTTGAGCAGTGGAATATCACGTTCTCGTTCAACATACCGGCGCAGCCAAGAGTTGCAAACCCGTAGAAGAAGAACGGGTCAATGCCCTACCAGAGGCAAGGTTGTAGTCGCCCTCCTGACTTGCAAGGACGCCATAAATGACGCACCATAATGAGTTTAGAAGCGTCCGTCTCCAAATTCCCGAAGTACAGCACGCCACCCCCGAATCCAAGGAATACGCATGGAATGGTAGCGGCCTAACAACGTACAGAACGTGAACTGAACATTCCAATGACACCCAGACTACCCATTGCCAACTCACCGTCTCCCATCTCCGCTTGCTTTTCCGAATCGCAAGGTACTCTGGCCAACTCAGGTTCTGCTTGGCCTGCTCTGATACTGTCGAGTTATGACGGACAAGTCCACGAGACAAAGCATTCCTCGAAGGTGAGATATGAGTGGGCCACAACGGTATACGCAGCGTTCGAGAGCAATTCATGATGATGTTCGGTAGACGCGAAGTCTATGAACGCGTGCGTTCTAACTTCTAACTTCAAGCTTAGCCTCCAAAGCGCGTTGCGTCCTTCGGCATCCTCCTATAAGCTTTGATACTTATATAATTACTCGAGTACCAATTGGAGACGTAGAAGCTCGGTAAATAAATAACTACCGGCATGACATTACTTAGATGCAGCATAATAAGTACATCAGGTAGATTATCAAGATATTAGTATGGCCAAGATAGATAAACTACTTCAGATTTGTCCGATAGATGCATGCCCGCTGCCCCGATGACCCTCTGTAGTGATTTTGTGGTAAGCTTGCAGAACCTGCAAAGTCGGCCTAATCTCCCTCAAAACGCACGGGTAGATATCTTCTTGCTGGAGCCGAAGCGCAGCTCCAACCTCAGTAGACAAAGAGTCAGCCGTCAGACGCATCATCCTGTCTGCCTCTGCAACAGCATTGTACTGAACAACCGACGCCAGGTTCTCCATTGACGCCGGGGGTGCTGTTGGACGAAAGCTTGCAATCAAAGAGCGTAACCTCTCTAGATCTTTGGACTGTTCCTCAAGCAGGGCATCAAGTCTGGTTCCCTGTTCTTCAAGCTGTGAACATTACAGGTTAAATGGGTTGATTTCGAGCAGACATGAACAAAGCTTACGGGGGCAAGACGAGCAGCAATATCCGCGTTGACTGCCGTTATTGCTTGATGGTCTTCAGCAATGTTCCGATGCTCAGTAATAACAGCCGCGATATGATTCGCTTCTTCCCCTACGTCTGTTCCCAGCACCGAGACACGATGAGCCAAACTGTCTGCTAAATAGGTAGACTGCGAGTGTGACCCATCCATCCTGGCTACTTCCGAGTAAATAGACATGAAATTCTCTCGCGACTCGTTCACTTTTTGTTGACCTGCTGCCCAGAGGTCGGCCTTACTAGAGGCTATCCGAAGCTCCAACTCGTCGAAGTGCCGCAGTAGTCCCTCCAAGGGGCTTTCAGACTCTGAAGTGCGGGTAGATTCCGGCGGAAGAGGATCTTCGATCTTCGGTTCATTCAGCCGGGCTGAAAACTGCTGGACCACTGGTATAACTCCAGAGAGCCAATGTCTGACACTCGTGGCATACTCCTGGAAGCTCTCCGTGCTGTCAGCAGCTTCAGCAGCTTCCACAAGCAGCCGCGCAGCGTCAGACTCAGCCAGCTCCGTAGCAGCCTTCATGAGCGCATCGTACCGTTGCTGGCGGTTCTTTTGGTACTCCAGACGCACAGCGTCGAGCCGCAGGCGAGCAGCTCTACCGCATCGTTTATACTGAGCGGAGAGCTGGGTAGTTTTCCATCTCTCGACCTTGGCGTCCGCTTCTTTGAGCTCCATCTGAGCGCGGATTCCGCGGCGAAGCGACCTGCAGGATCATCTGCATGAGGAAACACGATATTGCCAGGATAAACTAAAACCTACTCGATAAAGCGCTCCATGATACTACCGCTTCGGACAGAGCTGCGACCCTCCGACGGTCCCAATGAGGTGTCCCTTGACATACCAGGGGAGGGGGAATGCGAACTGCCACGACTACTCCGTCTAGGACAGTCTACGTCCATGGCGTCTTGCTTCGTGTACGAGGTTCCCGCTGTAGATACGACGTTAGAGGTCGAGTCGGAAACTTCTCCTGATTCGACACCCAAAGTTGACGTTTGCGGGAGCTTCGATGATGGCTCCAGCCCTAACATAGCTTCAGAACTGTCATTGATACCCAGCCCAGAACCTGCTCTGGATGAATCCGCAAATGGTGTTTGTTGGGAGCTGACCCAGGCAGTAGCTGTATTCTTCGCTGGATCAGCAACGCTGAGGGTGCCCTGTTCTGAGGCCGCGCCCCATCCGCCACCACTGTCTGCCTGGGTAGCGGAGGATTTTACAGGTTCGGAAGTTCCCCACCCAGCTCCGCTTCCCCATCCGCCACTGCTTTCCTGGGTAGTGGAGGACGTAGCGGCTCCGAATTCACCCCATCCTCCCCACCCACCAGTGCTCTCCTGACTGGTGGATGCTTTCGCAGTGCTAGGATCTCCCCGCCCGCCACTACCTTCCCGGGCAGTGGAGGACTTGGTGGTCCCGGGGTCTCCCCATCCGCCACTGCTCTCCTGGGTAGTGGAGGATTTGGCAGTCCCAGAGTCTCCCCACCCACCACTGCTTTTCTGGGTAATAGAGGACTTGGAGGCCTCTGAATCCCCCCATCCTCCCCATCCACTGTTACCATCCTGAGTCGTCGAGGACTTGGTGCTTCCAGAATCTCCCCATGAACCCCATCCACCGCTAGTGGCTTCGGCTGACGTCTTGTTCCCGCCGTTGTCACCCCATCCTCCGCCCCAGCCACCACCTTTCCCTTCAGTATCCGAGGACTTTGTGCCACCGGAGTCACCCCATGACCCCCAGCCGCTAGTGCTGCTCGAAGAGCTGGTACCCCAACCGTCTATATTTCCCCACCCACCGCCTCCGGAAGCGGGGGCCTCGGCGCCGGTGGGGGACGCAGCTGTAGCGCCCCATCCTCTCGTACTTCCCCGCGGTGCGTTCGGGGGCCCGGCAGCAGAGGTTTCTGAAGTGCTCGGCGAGCTGTAGAAGCTGCCACTGCCTGCACCTGGCCGACGAGGCGGGAACTGCGTTCAGCACGATCAACATTCTGTCAATACCATCACGCATAACAGAATCACTGTTGAGACGTACCTTCGAGGACGAGGCATGCGCAACTGGCCGCGTGCGGGGTGCATTCAGCCACCTCCTGCCCTCACCGGGATGTACGAAGCTACAGCCAGGGCGACACTGTCGGATCTCGTTGCCTTCATCGTCAAAGTTCTAAATGAAATTTAATAGTGAATAGGCGTATATAGATGAAACGGTCTATACCATGCATCGAGCGAAAGGCATGGCGTGCACGGTCAATGATGAACGCCGTCGAGATATCCATACACGGTCCGAATCCGAATCTAATTAGCGCGCGATCGCCACCAACGTAACTTGACCTCGAATCCTAACATGCAAGAAGACATAACACTGTCAGCGCAATTCAAGCGAGCTTTGGCTACGGCGTCGGAGGCCTTCAACCTACCCACGATTGAGGACAAAACACAGGTAAACGCTGCTTGCGGTTGCTCCGGCATTAATTGATGCTTAGGAGACAGGACTTGATTCGATCCGCGCTTGCAGACCTTCGACATGTGGACGCGCGGGCGAGCAGTCTGTCGCTATTCAGCGCGAATGAGACGTTGGAGGATATCTCAACCCGCGATTTGGCGTATCTGTTCGTTCCCTATGTGATCACGGAGGTGCAGGGTCGCGTTAGGACGTTGGATATGGAGGAGAGGCTCGCGCAGTTGCTGCAAGCTCAGGTATGTCTGGAATTTTTTCTTGACGTCTACGGTGTACTTATCTAGCTCTAGAGGCACCTACGGACGTTTTTGACAAACTTGGAGAACTATCATATCATAACGGAGGTTGAGCTGGCCGCCTACGAGAAGTCGGCTGCCATGATGGCCAACGCGGCCCAGAGACGTGAAGCAAAGATACAACAGTACAGACGCGAGAAAGAACTCAGGGGAAAGATCGAAGCAAGTCCTTCACCCTCGTTCCCTCTATGTCATTGCTGACATACGCGCTTCCAGGCTTTGCAGAAGCGCCGCCGTCAATGGCCTGAGGGAGGCGACCGCACCCCCAACGACTTTGACTTGATCACCTCTCTCTTATCCCGCGGTTCGGAAGACGCGGGCAACAGCGATGATGAAGACGACGTGGAGGACGCTCTCCGCGAAGTGACTTTGCTCCTCCTCCGGCTGATCTACGCCCAAGCCCGCCAACAGAACGAAAATCTGACCCAGGAGCTGGAACTTGTACGGAATGCATTGGCGCAGAAGTCAGCCTCGAAAGAAGGCGAAGAGGATGGTCGGAGGAAACAGGAGGAGGACGCGTGGCGGCTGGACTCTGTACCCAGAGGTGGTCCAGATGGACGAGGACCGTTATTGGATTCAAGCGGTAGAGTACGTCCCCTTCCTTCATCTTTACGGCGTTCAGTTAGTCAATGATCGTAGCCTCTGCGACCGTTCACGATTCTGCCCTCCAATGCCGCTGAACGTGCGCGACTCCAAGCCGAAGTGTTTGGCCCAGATCACCGTCTGCCGACTATGACCGTCGACGAGTATCTTGAGATCGAACGTCAGCGCGGAAATGTTATCACCGGCGGAGGGTGAGTTGCTACCACACGATGATTACCCGTTTTCGATACTGAGGACCCGTGAAATGTGTGCAGACCACAGTCGGCTGAGAAACTGACTACATCCGAACAGCTTGCCTTGGATGCGGAGATGGATGGCACTGTTTTCGGGGAACAGAAAGTGGAAGAGAAGAGGCAGAAAGACGAGAAATGGGCGCAGTACACGGACACCCATCCGAAGGGAGCTGGTAATACCATGAACAGGGGATAATGCTAGTTTCGAGCGCAAGAGGGAGGCGTGAAAAGCAGTCTGTACATTGTATTAGTAGCCGACGTCACCTTGTACCCGTCAACCTTTGTCCAAGTGGCCTATGTGATTCAAATAATCCATCCACGACATAATTACAATGGCCGGTAAAAATACCACGCCAATATATAATAGGTATATACCAGGATAGCCAACGATCGAGGGCTGAGCTGTACACGAACGCCACCAATCAGCAATTGCACTGCGATGCTTCTGGTACCTCGGTGTTCGCTGGTGTCGTGACATCGATTTCTGGTCACTGTCAGCAGAGGGACACCTGAGGAGAATGTCTGACATACTCGTGTTGCCGTCGGACGACTGAGCAGGCGTCTCCATTCCAGGGAGGGACATGGCAATCTTCTTGAACAGGCTCTTGACGTTGTGACCGGCTTTGGCAGACGTCTCCATGAACATTATATTCAGTGACTGAGCCTTTGCTGTTGCCTCTTCCAAGGTCACTTGCCTTCACCCGAATAACACGGATGAATTGAATCCCCAAACCAGGTGAAGGTGGCGAGAGTACTCACCGCTTGTCCGAGAGATCTGCCTTGTTGCCTACCAATACAATAATCACGTCATTCCCCCTTTCTGACCGGACATCCTCTATCCATTTAGATGTTGACATGAAAGATTGACGATCTTTGTACGACATGCTTAGTCGCTGTGGAAGGCTCACACCATCCGGGAGACGGGCACGCACTTGTGATATCAAAGACCACGATGGCTACTGACGAGTCTCGGATGTACGATGGGATAAGTGATCTAAATCTTTCCTTCACAGCAGGATTTGAGCACGCCGCCCCGTGAGTCCCAGCCTTCGAGTGGACAGCGTACCTGGCCGGCCGTGTCCCACAATTGTAATCGTACAGTCCGGTCTTCTAGGTACATGGTCTTGCTCAGGAAGTCGATGCCAATGGTAGCTTGGTACGTGTTGTCGAAGGTGTCATACATAAATCTGCACGCGGTATCCCCCATCGTCTTAGCTGTCATATTGGCGGAATACTGCAGATGCTCGGACACCACACACCTCGTTATCAAACTCGTCTTCCCTACGCTCTGGTCGCCCAGCAGCACAATTTTCGTCCGCTTCGGCGGCGCAGACGAGAAGTCCGCCGTCGCGGGCGTCGATGGCGCGTCCATGGCAAGTCTAAGCGCGAAATCAAGGAACTAACGTCGGTGACGACCCCGCACTACGACGTAGCACAGGCGCCGATATTGCTTTCCGGCCGCGGGGCACGTGGCGACGGGCCGCCGGCTGCGACTGTGTAGAGGATCTCTGCTCCGTCTGCTAAATGGCTCAAGCGGGGGCTGTCTGTGCGAGATTATTCACTCTCTTCGGCGACGACTGGCACGGATGAAGCTGACGGAGAAGATCGCGGCGTACAAGCTGAACAGGCCGTTTTATACGTTCGAGTTCTTTCCGCCCAAGACCGATGAGGTTACTTAGGATGCTATGTATTCCTCCGGTGGAATGTGCTGAATACCTCCTTTCAGGGATTCGAGAATCTCTTGGCTCGAGTAGCGCGAATATCTTCGTTAGGCCCTATCGCGGTCAGTGTAACATGGGGGGCTGGAGGTGCTACCAAAGATCGAAGTCTGGAGCTTGCGGGGTTGATCCAGAATGAGGAGAAGATTGACACAATACTCCATCTCACATGTACAAATATGGAGGGAGGAATGGTGGATGAGGCCCTTAGAGTAAGTCGATGCATGTTCTGCAGATAAAGGTCATTCACAGGCGCTAGGCAGCCAAAGAGAGGGGTGTTCAGAACATCCTCGCTTTGAGAGGAGGTAAGCGTTCGCTTGTATTAGGAGGTAACCTGTTGTTGAGGTTCAATTTGCAGATCCCCCACGAGGAGAAGAATATTGGATCCCTACTGACCCCAGGTTTACCCATGGTGTCGACTTGGTAGCCTACATACGGTCATCACCCGAGTTCTCTTCTGCATTTTCCATCGGCGTGGCAGGTCTTCATTCCCTGATATAATAGAAGTTACTCTACAACGAGACTGACCTGAACTAATAGCTTACCCTGACGGACATACAGACCGGGAAACGGACGAAGACGGGGAACTCGACCATCTAAAGGCTAAAGTGGACGCAGGAGCCGATTTTATCATCACTCAACTCTTCTATGACTGCGATAACTTCCTGCGGTGGCTCGAGAAGGTTCGGAAGAAGGGTGCGTTGAACCGTCGGGAGCAAACAGGTTTGTGCCTTACGATATGCCTCCGTGATAGGTATCACGGTACCCGTCATACCCAGCATTATGCCATTACAGACGTACGCCTCCTTCTTACGGCTAACTAAACTCTGCGGGTCTCGAGTACCAGAGTCAGTAGCATCGGCCCTTGAACCTATCAAGGTCAGTCTGTCCCCGGTATACTCTAGCCTTAGCTCACTGATCCCACGTAGCATGATGACGCTCAAGTGAAGGAATATGGAATCGCTCTTGCTATCGACATGGTCAAACGACTGACCGCTTCCGGCGATGTCGCCGGACTGCACTTTTGCACCCTGAATTTGGAAAAGAGCGTTCGCCGTGTCATCGAGGGGCTGGGATGGGCGGGAGGTAGTCCCGAGATCAAAAATAGATTGATAACGGTAACTTGCATTTCCTTCTTATATTCACGAAACACGATTTTAACATGCATTTGCCCTGGTAAGGACCCACCGAGTCAGGCAACCCCGTCTCACACAGATGATGATCTCACGATCACCCCTACCAGCGCTAGCGACTCCGCCACCAAAGGGCTGATCGGCTCTGTGCTTCCACCCCCGGACGCCGGACGCGGGGAAATCAACAATGCCTCCAGCTGGGACGAATATCCCAATGGCCGCTTCGGTGACTTCAAAAGTCCGGCGTTCGGGTTGCAGGACCAGTGGGGCGGGCCCGTCATCACAGTAAGCAGGTTGAATAGCAGTCCCAGAATGCCATGTAGTTAACAGTGGTTGTCAGCGGGGCGAAGCGTTGCAAAAGTGGGGCAACCCGACAACCGTGCAGGACCTGACCGAGATATTCCTGAAGCACCTCCGCGGCGAGGTTGACTCGACGCCCTTTTCGCAGGGCCCCTTGTCGCCCGAGTCGATGCTCATTCTGACGGAGCTCGAGAAGCTGAACCGGCATGGCTGGTGGACGGTGGGATCGCAGCCAGCCGTGGACGGGGTGCCCTCGACGCACGAGGTCTTCGGCTGGGGCCCGCCTAGCGGATATGTGTACCAGAAGGGATTCGTGGAGTTTTTCGCTGATCAGGAGGAGGTTGACAAGATCGAGAAAAGGATTAGGGAGGATGGTCAGGGATGGGTCGACTATTTTGCTGGCAACTTCCAGGTGTGGATGGGCCTGTTCTGCTACTTTCCTAGGATTGACGTTTTCGTATGTAGGGTGAATGTCGAAGCAATGTGCCGGACGGTGGAAGGAATGCCGTGACGTGGGGCGTATTCCCTGGGCAAGAAGTGCTTCAGACAACCATTATTGAACGCGAATCTTTCTTGTCATGGAAGGTAAGTCTTGCGCTCATCGCTATCATTAGCATTGGTGGTCTTGAGTAACGTCTCCGCAGGACGAAGCTTTCTCAATATGGTGTGAGTGGGCCAGCTTCTATCCCCCTGATTCAGAAGAGCGGAAGTTATTGGAAGGCGTCCGTGACAGAAGGTGGCTCGTGAGCATTGTGCACCATGATTACAAGGATGCTTCTGCACTGTGGACGTTCTTGGGCGGGGACGCTTTGTTGTCAAAGTCTGTGCCGTGATCCCTTCCAGAAAATTACCTGTATCAAGCTGCAGAATGGAATGCTCAGAATGTACCTCTTTTACAACTAATTATTCACTGCAGAAATCCAGTCTACCGAAGGCAGGCCGAACCTTCGCGATCGGGCAGGCTGATCTCACGGGATACTCAAAGATATGCCGCTGCAGATTGGCTGCAGACGCGACTGTGCTAGCTGGTCTCGTGTCGCATGTTATATTCATGTCTGCTCCTGAGACTGACGTACTGTATGACTGCCTGCAGCTCTGCTAGCTTGGGCCATTGCTGACGGTATGGACCCTTTGCCAGAGAACCCCTCTTTTGTGCTCCCTCGACACCCGAAGATGTGTTATGATCCTCTTCGAACCGCCGCTCTACTAGTTGGCCGTATTACTGAGGGCTTCAGTACACGACTGGGAGAAAGTGGGAATGATACCTCTAGCGGCATCGACGAGAGTACAACAGACTCAAGGGAAGATCCACCACGCCGAATGACCGTGGAGGAGTTTCTCAGGGGAAAATATGACGACGAGTCCGAGTCTTCTGAAGGTGGCTAAAGTGATAAGTCAAGCTGTGCGCCAGACGAAGACACGAACAAATCGCATGAGAAGGAGGAAGAAAACTCCCTCCTTACCCTCCATATGCTTGCTATGTGTCACCCGCTGATGTCCCTGTAATCCCTTCCACCTGTGTGGCCCGGCCAAAGGAGATATACGGCCTTATGGCAAGTGCCCTGTACCAGCGTCATGTGTGGCATATCCAGGGCCCCTTGGTGGGCCTCATATTCCCCCCTGCTGGTACTGGAGCCACTGCACAACTTATATTCGGGCGGCTAGAAGACGATGAATTATGGGAAGAGGCTCTAGCACGCTGGTGTTGTCCTTTCTTGTGCTAGAGCTTAGTAGGATGATCTTCCATCTGTCAGCGATGAACTGAAGGGCCTTCGAGAGGAGCTGCTTAAGGCGGGATGAGGTTGTCCGGAGGGGACTAACAGCCAAGCCAAAGCCACTTTCACTTCACCCTACGTCACCAAGATCATCGAAGACAGGTTCTCTGTCATTTTCCGTGCATGTCTGAAGTCCCGGAACAGACAAGACCAGGCAGACCTGCTATGCGTACCGGAAGTGGAGGTTCACCATGAGTGGGACGCGTTGTTACTTCACTTTCTCGAATCAGAAGGAGTGATGTCCTCGTAAGTTGGATCCTTAGGATAATGATGTTTGCGTCTAAAGGGAATAACATGTCTAGCCTCGAGCAGTCATTGACGTTGCCTCGAAATATGACCGTGGAGTCGGATAGCCGCAGAGACGCACACGCCGTCTTGAAAAATGTCCTTGTCTGGGAGGTACTGCAGACAACTCCAGAAGCCAAGTCAGAAGCAGAAACGCAATGACACCACAAAGCAAGATCGGTTATCATGGAGCTTGGGCTTGACACTTCACCGACATACAGAGAGTCGTCCGGTTGCTGTTGAGGAATGCCTTAACCTGGAGCCCCTCAGTGGACAATGCGATGCTATAGCGTCTCTAGATCTATACATAGGCGATGTTTTCGATCAAGTCCACGAACAACTTGCCAAAGCAATGCCAAAGACTCCATTTCTGTCGATGTTGGAACGGTTATGCAGTCCAACATTGCCGGTGGCCATCAAAACTCGCTGGGCACCGAAGTGTCTCAGAGCCCTGCGCAAGATACCCTTCTGAAGCCTTCAGTGGACGCGAGAAGGCACAGCAATGTTGTAGAGCAGACAAAGATTGGGATGGCTTTCACTTTTGAAGAATTGGTGACTATGTATAACACAGGAAATGGAACGGAAGGCTCTGTTACGATTGTGAGTTGTGCATACAGTATGAAACCGCATGACAAGCTCCCGGAGATTAGTCTATTGTCTGTTACTGCGAGTGGACAATCCATCAATCCTTGCTGTTCATTGTAGCATGTCAGGATTCTGGCGAGATCGTTTGATATCTCCTCCCCTCTGGGAGCATTCCACTACGCTACATTTTGCTGCCTTGTCGCCACAACCTTTGCGGATGCTTTGAAGAACGAGTTTGAAGCAGCGAGGGATTCTTTCCTTGAAATGCGTAAGAAGCAGGGAAAAGCTTTGCAGTGGTCTATGGAGCACCAGGTGAAGGAGATTCCTTCTGCCGTGGCTTGGCTGAACCACGTACACAATGGTAGTCTCTTGCTGTACCTTTGCTGTGCCATGCTTGATCTCGTGTTGTCTATAGAATTCTTTAGGTATGACTTAGGGGCATTATTAATGTTCGTTTGCGCCCACCATACCTGCCGCCAACGCCGAACTCAGCCACAATTGAGCGCGTCTGTCACATGCCACGGGACCTGTGACAGAGTCCGAGGCTGTCTCCTCCCATCTCAAGTATCTTCCTCCCCATATAACTAGTCGCGGTGGTACGGCACGATGTCTGTTGCAACACCAACCGTCCTTCCCCGTAATTCATTATTCCCGGATCTCATGACAAGGCAGCCCAAACAGCCTTACCCGACGCCAAAAGCCCCATGCGGGCGATACCAGGGCCCTATGAAACGCAACTTTCAACTGGAGATGACCCAACTAGATGAGGAGGAGAGCGAACTAGAAAGTCTCGTACGGTCTTTATGAATGTGGTATCTTTTCGGATTATGAAACCTACCAGCAGATACAGATGCGCAGGAATAGAGGTCAAGATTATATGGTGCCCATGGGCAAACTCTTGACTCGATCGGAAGAAACGACCGAGACTGTGCGTCTGTTTTACAGACTTATCAGCGCCTTTTTTCTCAGTCTGACTGGTAGGGCGAGGACGATCCTGATGGTGACGGAAGTGAGGTGTCAGGGTCGGACCAGTCTCTTGGGCCAGGTCATTCTGGTGCAGAAGAAGAGAACGACGACTCCGCTGTGGACTTGGACGCTGACATGGAAGACATGGACGAACCGATGGGCGATACTACTCAAGAAACGGAAGATCTGGATGAAGGGGACTCGGATGATTTCGAGGAAGAACCCTCAGACGTGTAGCCTTTAGAGCCACACCGTTTGTGAGTGGATTCCTTTGTATGCCCACCGTTCACCTAACCCATGTAGCCTGAGCTATGAATCACCTTCTGAGCTCATTGCTACATTTCGACGCATATCCCTTGCCCGCGCAAGGCAATACACCATCTGCATCATGTTCCTTTTGCATCTCGCGTTACTCCGGCCGCGATGTACATAGGTCTGACCGACTCCTGATAAAATTATAGTGCTAGTGCTATACAATGCTCTACATGATATAAATACTATACAATATCAGGATATTCAAGCAATCAAATCTCGTACATCCGCCATCGAATGCCCACGCGGAGTGTTCTTCAGGTGGCGCTGCCGCACAGCGAGCGGGCGGATCCAGAACTTGATATACCCGGCCTTGTTCGCGGTGAGCATGCCCCGCGGGAGGAACGCGATATCGCTGAGCAAGTCGCCCTCCACGGGCTTGACGAGCACGGGCTGCACTATGGCAACCTCGTTCCGGGAGGGGGCGGGGTGGTATCGTGGGAGAGGTGGTATTCCGTCAGCATCAGGGGAGCCTAAGGGTGGTAAATGGAGGGTGGAACGTTCGCGCCGGAAGGCGAGCGAGAGGCTGGATGACATGGACATTCGTTGGTGATGAGCCGCCTGAAGGTGTGTCAGGACCTGCCGCAAGATGTAAGGGGAGGAACAGACCTGCAGCTTCGGTCGATGAAGGGCACCGCTTGAAAAGTCCCACTAAAAACTGGTCAGAGTCTGAACAGCTCGCAGTTGGATCACGAACGCTTACTAGGATGAGTTTGTTGTCCTCGCCGACACTACCAAAGCGATATGTCCGGCCATCGCATCTGATGTCATCGAATGCCACGGCAGAAACGAAGGATGAATGGCCCTGACATCGAGCGATAACACGTTGTTCCCAAGGGGAGAAGATTGTAACAAGGTCATCTTGGCCCCCGGTCTATTCGCCGAGCAGCAGTCGATCATGAGCACGCTGCGGCGGGTACGCTGGAATTTTTATGAGCGACTTACTATGATAAATCGGCCGTCCGGGGACCACGCAACACATGTGAGCGCGCCGAAATATGACGCATAGCAGTCGACCAGCCTGTATAAAGTCAGATGAGAAACGCGCAAACACGGATGTCCGCCTTACTGCTCTGCTAGTGCGTCAATTACTCGTAGACAGCCATCCTCCGATATACATGCCACGTATTTAACGTCAGGAGAGAAAACAAAATCTGGCGTCATGGATCATCATGAAAGGCTTCTCAAGATTCTGTGTTTAACACCTACCGACAACACTCCGCCGCGACACTCTCCAGTGGCTGACGGGGTTCTTCGCGGCTTTCTCCTTCTCGCCCCTACCACTCCCTCCTGTAAACCCACCATTGAGAGCAGTAACTGGATGCCATGGTGGCATAGTCACGAATATTCGATCTAGAGGATTCCATTCTCCTTTGAATGAATCCGAGTCGGATGACGACGCATTACTGTCTAAGGTCGACGATCGCGCAGCAACCATGGAGTACGGTGACTGCGGAGTGAAGGTGCCGTCCTCCCGTTCTTTATCATAAATGATGATGGTCCCATCGGCATGAGAGACTAAGAAGAGAGTCGGCGAAGAAGGAACCCAGCGGACGGACGTACATGGCGAATTCGATATACATCCCTGCAGGGCGGTTATTAAACTTCACATGGAGAGATAGAGCGAGACTTACGCCCTTGTTAAGCCGACCGTAGCGGGAGGAGATGGGATCTGACTAGAGTTTTAGTGATGCCGACTTTGAGGGACGTTCACGTACATTACTCACCAAACCACACCAGGTCGCCCGTGCTGAAGCCGATGACAATGTCTATTCGCTCGGAGGACACCGTAGCGAGATTCACGTCGTGACATGTAGGATATGCAGAGAAGGTGATGCGTGAAAGTGGCTCCTGAGATATGCATGCATCAAAGGACGACTCTGTCGGATATGGTCATGAGTACCTTTGACTTCACTCCCGCCTCCGTCCAGAAGAAATTCTTGGCCGCATTGTAGAATAGAAAGGTGGCCTCGCCTTGCTTAGACTGTAGTGTCTTTGCTAGCCCTTCCGCGCTCTGCAGACGCGTAATAAAGGTGGATGAAGTAGTCCGTAGGTTATGTTTCGGTCTTGAGACTGTCTTCTTCTTTCCTCCGGATGACGGATGAGAGAATATGGTGTGTGGTTGGTCGTGTGCTATCTGCGGCGATGCTGGCGGGTTCTCCTGGCCAGCCGAGGGATTAGAGGGGTCCGGAGAGGTATTGCCCTCGGTATCGCTGCTGGATACACTGGCGCTATCATCCCTCTTCTCCTTCGCTGCTCTTTCCTTCTCTTTCTCCTTCTCTTTTTCCCGCCTGTTCTCCTTGTTGCCACCAAGGAGCTGCGCGAAGCCCTGTGATGGCCCTGTCTTTAGAGCCGGGAATCGAACGGTTACCGTAGATATCCGACTTGGATAGAGAGCAGGCGCAGCGGGGACATGCAGCGCGGTCGGCTTGTGCTCTTCGGTGACGGAATACACGCCTTCGGGAGCGATGAACGTGTGCTCGTTCTCCATCGACGAGCTGAGCGGAGCCGACCCCGACGGTGGCTGCGATCAACGGCGGTCAGCGCTTGTCGGCGTCACCGGCGCAGGCTTGGCTCAGCCGTCACGGTACGGAACTTGCACATGTCCATGCGCTCACCGACTCCCGGCAGGCTCTATTCTCGACCATGTTCTGGTTTACCCCGCACTGCTGTGCCAGGCGTGCTGTAGCAATCAAGGTGTGGGGAGCCCTCGATTCTTATGTTTCTTCCAGTAACGTGTTGTCTCAAATAGCCTCGGCTGCATTGCCTCCGACGATGGCAGTCGACTCCTGCTCCTGAGGCCGGCGGACACCTACCTTCGGTAGCTACATCCAAGTTGCTCAGACCGACTCGCGACGAGGCCTTGCGCACCCCGGGCGTCAAATGGACAGACGAAGACAACTCAGGGCCCGTGCGGACCATAGTAGGCGGCCGAGAGACCCGGAAGATGAATACCTACCAATCCATCCGGGATGCTCTCAGGTACGTCATGTAGATCCTTCTCATAGAAAGAAGGCCTCATGGTATGTCAAGCCACGCATTAGTGAGAGACGACACTGCTGTTATATTTGGAGAGGATGTAGCGTTCGGCGGGGTCTTTAGGTGCACCATGGTGAGCGGTTGTCCTGATGTCGCGCGTGGCGAGCCTTAATACATCTGCTGGAGATGTCAGGGACTAGCTGAGGAATTTGGTACGTCTACCGTCCCCTTGAACGAGACGGGCAGCTGATGCACCGTTCTCCAGGCCGCGAAAGGGTCTTCAATACTCCATTGAGCGAACAAGGCATTGTGGGATTTGGTATCGGTATCGCTGCTATGGGACACACTTCTATAGCTGAGATCCAATTCGCCGACTACATCTATCCTGCATTCGACCAGGTAAGTAGAGACATTGCTCGTTTAAATACGAAGACGGTATATGGAACTCCCCAGATTGTGAATGAAGCAGCCAAGTTTCGATACAGGTCCGGAGGCCAGTACCACGTAGGGGGGCTTACCATTCGTACGCCGACCATGTCCGTAGGGCATGGCGGGCTGTACCATTCACAGAGTCCCGAGGGGTTCTTCATGGGTGCCGCTGGTGTAAAGGTGCATTGATCGTTATCCCGGGATATTCGGGCTACTGAAGCAACTTAGGTCGTCATACCTCGCTCGCCTATCCAAGCCAAGGGTCTACTGCTTGCCTCGATACGGGACCCTAACCCTGTTATTTTCATGGAACCCAAAATCCTCTATCGTTCCGCTGGTAAGATGACATCCCTTGTCTCTCCGAGCGTACCCACTGATACCGAAACCTCCAAGTCGAGCAAGTTCCCATCGACGACTTCGAGCTCCCGATCGGTCGAGCGGATGTCCTGATTGCAGGTTCCGACCTCACCCTCTTAACCTGGGGAACGCCTCTGTATCACTGCGAGACCGCGCTGCACATGCTCGCTTCCCCGCCTCCCCAGGTCTCCAGGCACGTTCCCGAGTCCCTCAGAGGTGCCAAGGTAGAACTGATTGACTTGCGGACCATTCTGCCGTGGGACGTCGAGACCGTCGTCGAGAGCGTCAACCGCACGGGACGCCTGGTGATTGTGCACGAAGCGGGGCTCACAGCTGGGGCAGGCGCGGAGATTGCTGCGACCGTGCAGAAGAAATGTTTCCTCAAGCTTGATGCCCCGGTGAAGCGGATTACGGGCTGGGAGTAAGTCTCTGTCATTGCCTGTCGTCCTTTTCTCGCTGACTCCTGTCCCTCTATTGTAGCACCCCCGTACCTCTGCAATATGAGAAGTTCTATATCCCCGATGCCATCCGTATTCTGGACGGTATTGTGGAGACTCTGATATATTGATTTCATCCGAAGTAAAGGATCGTCCTTGTACTTCTATCTTCATACTGTCTACCGTATCATATTTCTACTGTTTTCTGTTGCATCCTATTAATGTAGGTTAAGTGTATGCCACGAGCACAGGACGAGCCCGAGGAAGAGAATTGACAGATGTTCCAACGGCATCCGCCACACAAAGTTCATAATGCGTGACGGCAGGCAAAGACCTATAGCTAGGGTTGTCGGTGTGGTGTAGGTTTTATTGGTGGTCATTGAGGACACTAGTGACTACACTCTCATAATCATTGAAGAGATAATCATACATTTTTGAGCTATCCGGGAGAGGCTCCAATGACAGCTACCGACGAGCATCGCAGACAAAAAAACAAAAGCAAGACACATGGTGCACAACCACTTCGATCATTTTATGCTGCCTTCCCTTTCCCTTTCTCCAATTCCTCGATCTGGTGTCTCATGCTCCATCGAAGGGATTTGTCATTCTTGTCATATTTCTCGAGGAATGCGTTCTTCACAGCTTCCAGCTTGTTCTTGAGTTCAGGCGCATACCATCTCGCGGTGAGGCATAGGAACGTTGCATAATGGAACGCGCCCAGCGGCGTGGAAATATCGAAGGAACGCGCATTCCCTTCTAATATCCTGACGTGCTGTAGGTGGAATACAGCGGTAGTCAGTAAACCTACAGGTAGGCGGCAGCTGGGCAATATGGGGGTAGACTAACCTCATCCAGCAGACCCTCCCCGGCTTGTTTTTTACTATAGGCACAGGTGACAACCCCGATGGAGCCTTCTGTCACCAAAGTCAGGATAGGGACGTCATGGATGCCCAGCGTGGCCAAGAACTTGACAGCAGCCAGACTATAGATCCGGCCTTGGTTCACCCCTTGCGTTACGAGGTTATCATGGGAGAGTTTCTTATATTCTACAAGCAATAGTGGAATTTCCAGGAATCGGGGAGACGATGCCCCCCTGGTCATAGAAGATGGCTTTGAAACCTTGGGCACCTTTGGCTTAGATTCAAGCCCAAGCTCGTCGAATTGACTAGTAGCTTCTTTGACGCCATCCTCTGATCCAGGTAGGGTGTATGTGGACACATCTCTGGTAACCGAGAAGACACCTGTATTGAAGGAAGGTGCCTCCAGGCGCTGTTGACGTTCGGTCAGCCTCACACTATGGCGAGTGCCCTGGGTGCTGCCCCCTGCATGACTCGGCTGAGAAGTGCTATTGGATGGTACCTGAAGAGAGTTTGATTGCGAAGAAGATGCAGCAGAGCCTTTTGGTACACTGGGGCCACTGCTGGCCGCCCTTTGTGGCCCTGAGGGTGTTCCTGTATCCACAAGCATGAAATCCTTGGTGAATGCTTGCGTCGGGGGCTTCTGAGGTTGGGCAAAGAAATCGGGATAATAGAGGGTAGCAACCGCATCACACCTGCCGACAGCTGGTTCAACGTCAGAGCAGTCCTGGAGAGGGCCACCACGACTGTTTGGTAACTGCTGGTTTGTCGCCGTCACCAGCAATTGCTGTCGGACAGCTTCTAGTATGCGCAATTGCTCCTCTGCCTCTTTGGCTGCGGCTTGGTGATAGAACTCTCGCACAGCCAGAGTGTTGGTCGGTTTTGTGACATTCTTCTTAATCTGATCAATGTTGCCCACCTCCCGGCTTTGAGCGTTACGTATGGCAGCCCCGAATTCCGATACCTTGTCAACTACATCGTAGTCAAGGGCTGTGTTACGGGGGAGATTAATCTGTCGATCAAGGCTTGTATAACAATTATCCAGATGAGCTAGTAGATGTTTCAACCAAATTGATACTTACAATGACCATATGCTAATACCATGGCGACCCCTCATGAACTGGAAGTACAGAGCGTCCCATTCATGTCGGACCTCCAGTTCAATAACCTTCCGTACCTCCGCATCTTGTCGTCTTTGCCGAGCATCAAAGCAAGCGCGCAGGATACTTGAAATTTTATCCTTCATGATCTGGGCTTCTTCGTCGGGGAGTACTTCGGCTTGTGGCACAAGTCCATGCTTCGCATGTTGTTCATATATCTCGTTCATTGCAAACAGCTCCTCTTTCAGCGATTGAAGATCACTGGGAATTTCAGGAAAGTCGTTCTGCAAAGACCTATCACGTTTCGCTGCACTGCGAACAGAGACATAAAGACATACCGAAGTAAACCCTTTCGCCGGCCAATAATACGACGTCAGCTTCTCATATTGCTCTATAGCAGGATCCTTAGCGGCCGAGCCGGGGTTGGCATTCTTTGACATCGGAGAAGACATGGGGAAAACGGTGCAAAGCGCAAGCCGATCCGCTAACCATAGCAATGTTCGGGCGTCTTCGGCGTCGTGGTCGCTGCCCCTAGCGGCAAACCTAAAGCAATATTAGCAACGAAACCAGCGACGCAACTCCTTCACTCACTCTGAACAGGAGAGACGCTTCTTGCCAGTCTCCGCGGCAGATGCGGGTGCAGCTGTCGGTCCCGTCCCAGCTTTGGGCCCCGTCCCAGCTTTCGATTTCGTCGAGTCATCCTCAGACACTATCAAGGAGCTGCGGGAAAGTTAGGAGCCGATTGATGCTCGGCAGAGCCGGTACGTACGGGACAGAAGAAGGCCTGGGTTATTTCATAGACTGATTAAGTGTCGTGCTGCACTAGGAACCCATGTCTGCTTACTTGGATGCAGCGGGACGTTTTGCTCCCGACATGTTGGACGATGCAGTCGACCTGCGGAAAGCAGAGACGCCGAACCGTTATAAGATATGAAGGGTGACGAGTGACGCCACCGCGAGTTAACAGTAAAGTTGTGGAATGGAACAAATCAGTTTCTATCACGAGGATATATATCATAATGGCTTACGCATTTTTGGGTACCTGCATGAGGATTGCGACTTCGCGTGCCCACGCTGTGATCCTTCCTTCTGTTGAGCGCCAACCATCGTCTTCTGACTCGTCGCGCGTCAGATCCAATCGCCAGCGTAGTGAATGCCCCTTCTTTGCCCCTTCAAGGACACCATCCAGGCTATCAGACGCCGTCTGCCGTAAATGGTCGATGTAGGTCCGAGTGAGATTCGACAAAAGCAGGCATAACTTGAGGGTCGAGCCTGGATCACAGATATCAAATACCGTCTGGGCCGAAGCGTTGAGCGTGGCATCCTGAAATGCAAGATGCACGCTCGGCTATTTTAGCAGTACATCAGCTGGAAACCCTTATAAGGAAAACAATAGCGAACCAGAGCGTCTTCGATGGATTCATCATCTTCTAGCCATCCGAAGATGAGTTGCGCGGCGGTCCCGGTGGGAGGAAACATGAGGCCAATCAAGGGTTCTTGAACACGCCACACGCGGCGCTGGTAAAGTGTGCTCGCCATGAGGGCGTATATTTCCCCTGGTCCGGCCATACAGATCGCAGGGATTACTGGTGTGTCCCAGGGCGAAGGAGTAGCGAGCATATGGAGGGCCAAAAAGGGATCTTCGTCCTTCTCGTCTGAGTCATTCATTGGAGCCTCATCCGGCACACAGCTTGTCTTGTCGCCGGAGCCACCGTCAGAAGAGTCCGATTCCGACTCGTCGTCGTAGTATCTTCCATTGATAAACTCCTCCATTGTCATTCGACGTGGTGGGTATTCCCTCAAGTCGCATGGACTCTCGTCGACGCCGCTAGTGGTGGTCTCGCCTTCTTCGCCTTCTCCCAGTCGGGCACGGAAGCCCTCGGGGATACACCCAACCAGTAGGGTAGCGGTCGACGTAGTCTTCATGTATTTTCGTAGAGGATTCCAGAGCGTTTTTGGATGTCGAGGGAGCACAAACGATGGACGTTCCCTGGCAAAAGGTAATACGGTCAGCAATGGCCCCAAATAGCGGAGCTAGCAAGCAGTCATACAGTACCAAAGCCTGAGGGGCAGTTAGAGTGACAACGTGGGAAACCAGACCCGCCAGCAGAAATTCTTTAGAGTTGGACGCGCAGGGTCTCTCAGATTCTGCCAGCAGCAGGGACCTCGCCGTTGCCGTCGCAGAAATGGCAGCGTCAAACAGACGCGAAAGATCATCGTCGGGAGCGTCATAGCATTCAGAGTCGGTGGTGCCAGAGAGAAGAGAGCGTCTCTGAAGCAGTTCAGCAGAGAGACTTCGTGCGAAGGGAGCTACGCAAGGATGTGGTCCCTGCATTGGCTAGAGTGAGTATTCTGTTGGACAACGACTATGATAGGTCGTACCTGGTACACCCACCGGGGAAGGGGTTCTTCCAGCCGGTCACTCAGACTACGGACTGGCTCAGGCCAGCTACGATCGTTTGGGCCGATAGTGTGCAGGGTCACATAATCTGCATTTTGCCAGAAATTCATCCTCGAACTTCGATTACGATACCCGAGTGAACGGTGATTCGCCTCGTCAAGGCACAGTGACAGCCTACAAGCGCGACGTAGAAACTCAGAGGATTATCGAGTTGAAGCAGTCGGTAATAGCCACCAAAGCTCACGGAACAGTTAGTTGATGCTGTGAGTTCAGCGCCACAATCGCGTCGCGCGTTCACCCGATCAAGCTCAAGACGGGCCCGATCGCGTACGTAATCACGAGTTGATCTCGGCTGAATCTTGGCCGGGGACTGGTTAATTAACACACCCGCTGGGACCTAAGCAAGAAGCGCTAAGCACTGACTGGTTGCAGTTTCTGCACTAGTAGATACGCAATGCCGGGAGCGATGTACAGAACACAGGTTACAGGAGACGGATGGCACAGTGATTAGCGAACATCGTAAACTGTTAGAAAACACATGCACTACTTCTTTAAGACCACGACCCATCGACTGAGGTACTTTCCAGCATACAAGCCAGACTGCCAAGAAAGCATCAACTGTTCCTGTCTTAGCTCTTCCAATCCCAGACTGCCAATGTCTAGCTCCCTTAAGCCTGCATTAGTTTCTATATCCCGGGAGTGAGCGTTGAGCCGGTCAGAGTAATCAGCTGAAATGTCGGTCAGAGAGGCGACACAGAAAGGTGAGTTCCCAGAAGTGAGATGTTCGATGATTTGATGCATAGGGGTTGAAAGGCATAGCGAGGATGGTTGCGGAGGGCATATACTTGGTTTAACGTCCTTGGTCGACCGTCCTGGATACCGCCGTGGGAGAAAAGGCAAAGCAGTTAAGACAAACTCCTTGCTCCAGAGCCGGATCAAATGTCCTAGCGTCGTGAAATGTATGATCACCGTCTTGTCCCTGGCACAAACGGCCTGTAGAGTGCGGATGAAAGACTCAAGGTGCGCAGACGGTACAGCGTCAAGAGTCAACTCGAAATCAACTGGGCCGGAGCGGAACAGCGAGGAAGGGAGACGATCACGCTCGGGAAGTCGAGCTATGCACCTCCCAGCAATCAGACACGTGCGGTTGTGGTGCATATATACACACCTGCCAGAGGAGCCGCCTAAAATTCCATGAGTGGGCTCGCATACAGCTCATCCAACAGTGTCTCTGACCTGGTAAGCAATGTGTGGCATCTGAGATACAAATAGCCACCGCATAACGCTCGATCGGAGACCCATGCCGACATGGAGCTCCATTACACGATTCGAGCTGTTTAGGAGACCCGGGAGATCTTTGTGTATGTTTCTGAACTCAACGACTCCAGAAATAACATCTCGCATAAGAGTTTCCACAGGTATAACAACCACTGCTCCTCGAGATCGCTTGACGAGAGCCACGTACGAGGTGGGCCAGATCGATCCTCTTGCCGGGCAGATGAGGTGAAGCAAAGCACGCTGCGAGGAGCGATAGTCTTTCGTTTTTCCCGCCTTTCTTGAGCTGCGTCTGAAGCAGGGAGAAGAGAAAGCCATTACAGACAACGTAGACACCAGCAGGACGACCGTGGTCAGAAACAGGTTATTCGGGTTCGAAAATGTGGCAGAAGACACCTCCGAATGCCAGTCTCGGTACGCAGCTAGCATTTGAGAGACGAGAACATCCGAGTTCCATAGAGACAGCAAGGATTCCATGTCGCCGGGCTTCCGGCTTTGCGACCTGTTGCAAGATGGTCCTAAGACTTGCGATGTCAGTGCCAGTGACAGTAAATGCGGAGTTACAGTAGAGGACGCGTACCATCACGAGTCACAGATCACGTGTCGTCGTTACTGGCGCGTCCTGCATCTCTGTTGCCTCCGGCCTTCCGCCACCGCCGCATTCCAACGAGGCAGTCTTCCCACATCCACCTTACTCGTCCCCTGAAGAGCTCGACACTAGTCATGGAACGTGAGAGCGAGAGAGCCGCAAAACGGCGCAGGCTGGACGACGTTTCCGACTCTGACGGTACAGACTTATTCGACCCTTCTCACCTAGTCACCGCGGGGAATGTCCAAAACGGCGAAGCAGAGGCGAAATCTCCCAACTACATACAGGGCTGCGTTGTGATGCGATGGGCCTCGACTCGTCGTATCAGGCTCTCGAAGGACTATGGAAATGGTATAGCAGTGGAGATACAGTTGAATGGACCCTGCGCCGAGCTGTGGGATTCATTCGGTTTCGACATTGGCGACGTGCTGGAAGTCAGCTTGGAAGGAGCGTCTATAGAAAAGACGAAGTCTGCAGGAATCTTGTATCTTGTCTACAACGAAGGTATCGCCTTAAAATACCTGACCAGAAGTAAGAAGCCCGCAGAGAACGGACGAATCATCAATTCATGGAACGGTGAGTATGCGTATCATACAGTTGACCTGTCCAGACTGATTTTGGAGGCGCCAAGCTATTCAGAGGCCGAGTCAAGAGAGAGCCTCGCCAGATCCCGATGATTGGTTCTCAACTCCAATCAAAGGACTTAGAAAACGATCCAAATTCACTAACGAAGAAAAGGAGAAAATCTCACCCTCATATGAAGGTGTCGAAGGGCCTCCCGCGACGCACGCCCTTCCTGATGCTGCGATGGACAATAATTCTCTTGTCCTTTCCGTCCCGCTGGAGCCAGAACTCAAATCACTGATACCGGAATCTGCGAATAACAGCGCAAAGAATGTACCACCTACTGTCGGAGAAGAGCCGGTGCCTGCAGCTACCACGCCTTGTGAGACTATAGAGGGGACTCAAATGGACATGTACCACATGCCAATGCGTCATCCAACAGCTCAGCGCTCCCTGAAAGCGTCTGTCGCCCCGGAAGTCCAAGATGTCCCCAAAGATTTTACAGAGGAAACTCGGACTGAGACGAAAAAGGAGAAACGCGCTCGCATCAGACGGGAGAAACAGGCTCTTAAAGGGCAGCAAGCGTCCGAAGCGCCAGGCACGCCGGAAATGCATACTGTTGCTGATCCTCTTATCCTGCCCGTAGCGCCTTCCGTCCAAGAGACGCCGCAACCAGCTGCTGTTGTACCTAAGGCGGAGGCATCCCGGCCGTCTCCAGTTGTATTTGCACCTGCGAAGACCGAGGATCCTGCACTGGAACTCAAAGCTGGCTTACGAGCATCTACAGTGCGTGCACACGAATGCCTCAGAACTGCGAGGCAAATGCTGAACTGTATGGTCTGGCGTCACATAGGACTACTATATCCCTTTGGCCATGGCACGTTCACATTACGAGTTCAGCACCATAGCCGTTGTCACCTACGCCTCCAATCCAGAGAGGAAGGGAGGCGGTGGTGAGTATGTTTTCTCGACCTGCATCGGTGCCGCTGACGACCCTCCATTCTATAAGATTGGATGATCTGCATAAGCCTTATCGACCCATCCAACTTTGAACATGAAAGTGGATATGGTTTCGGTGAAAAGGATGGATTCAAGATCAATTGTTTCACTCAGAAATATCAAGAATGGCTTCCTCGGCCACAGCGTGGAGATGTTGTTGTCCTGAGAAAGGTAAAAGTGCGTACCTCTCTTTCCTACTGCATCATATCAAGTGCCGGCTTGTTCTGACCCTTATTCTACGCTTTTGTCCGCGTACGATAGAGATGCATATGGCAAGGCAATGTAACAGGCACCGGCTACCATGATAAGCTTCGCTGGGCTATCTACTCACCCTCTCTAGGCCGAACACACCATGGCGAACTCGGCTCCGCGCCTCGAGCGGCCGCGCTCGACGGCGGTTTCGGCGCTGACTTTAGCCCCTTCTGGGAGCCGGAAGAGGACGAATTGCAGTACTGCATCAGGCTGGCGGACTGGTGGCAGGCGCTGCAGAAAGAGCGGTTGAAGCAACTGGGGACCATCCACCACATCTCAGCGCCGCCGAGGTGTTCGGGTGGCCAGGGGAAACAACACAGACTCATCTGCGAGTGCAGACCGGATATGGAACCTGCAGGTTTCTTCAATTGCACCGTTGAGGTGATAATACGCTCATCCGAAATATTCCCTGATTGTTCTCCGATACTTATCTTACTATGCAGATTGTCTTCTTGTATCTGAGCGACAATGACGGTCCACATAGTCTCTACGTGACAGACTACACGAAGAATGCCGCTCCTATGCCCTTCAACACCGCTTGGTGCCGTGCTGAGTTCGCAGAGTACGTCCTCAAGATCGAGATATGGGATGCCGCCAAGGAATTGTGCAAGAATATGCAGGCAGGCGAATACTACTCGCTTGGGAATATTAAGTTCCGCTCCGGGTCAAGTGGATACTATGAAGGCAAAGCCAACAATGTCAAATGCGTCAAATTGCATGCGGAGGACGAGGCAGCGAAAGAACACCCGCATCTGCAGGCTCTTCTTCGGTAAGTGGTCTTGGACCATTGGCCACTACATAATCTCACTATGCATAGGAGGAAGAAAGAGTGGGAGGATAAGAATGCTTCCAAGTCTGACTTCGAACATACTCTTATCGAAGAGATACAGAGGGACAGATTTATTGATTGTACTGTCGAGGTAAGGCTTGACTAGTCTGACGCCCAAGGATAAAGACTGAGTCCCATCTGCAGGTTTTACACGTTGTACATAAGGGCGATCCCTCATACCTCTATGTGACAGATTATACCTCGAACAACTCCCTGCCGCTTCAGGACGCTTCTTGGGTTGAAGGCTTAGAGAACTGCGTACTTCTCATTCGACTCTATGGAAAACAAGCAGAGGACGCTAAGGCACTCGAGGTTGGATGTTACTATAACATCCGGAGCCTCCAGGTCAAGAGACGGTCAAGCGAAGACGGTTTTCAGGGTCGTATCGGAGGAGAGGGAAGACATTTCTTCAAGCTGAGAGCTGATCGAACCGACAATCCTCAGTTGCAGGCGCTGCTCGGGTAAGGATACTGTATTACCAGCTTCCGGAGTAACTTATGCTTCGTTAGGCGTAAACAAGCATGGCAAAATCAGAAGAACCAACTTCCTTGGATGCAGACAGTTAAAGCAAATAGCGAAGATCGGCGTCCCCCGACGAATACAGACGAACGGAGTGGCAAGGATGTATCGGGAAGTGTAACCATCCAGACTACAGATTTACGCCGCAAGGGCTACTCTACTCTAGAAGAAATTCGTACAAGTACCGATTCTCCAAAGAAGTGGAAGGTCTTCGCCCGGATCGTCGATTTCTTCCCGCTTACGTTACCTGAGTGTTTCTTTCTAAGGTGCACGCGATGCAAGAGGAAGCAAGTCCGTTCGATCTTCTGTACGGGATGTTGCACTGACCGCTATTTAAGTCTCCCCGCAAATAGGAAGGGATGTCTAGAATGCGAAGATGACGGCGTTGACGACCCTGTCTGCTGTTTTGTTCGCCTCTTCTTCCGACTGCAAGATCCAGAAGGAACAGAGCTGGATGTATCAGCTTGTGATCCTGACGTGTGTACTCCGATGAGCGCGTTAAGCTTGAATGATCTGACTTCAGCGCATTATAGTGCACCTTGTGGAAGGACTTCCAGCCCGCAGACCCGTGCGACGATGAGGGTATTCTGGAAGATTTCCAGAGCCGCCTCCGACCTTTCTTGGGGAATCTCTTTGAAGTGCATAGTGGCATTGAGGAGAACGTGCGTATTGAACCGGAAACCTCTTTCCTCAGTTGTACTGTGTACAGTTGGCCCCTAGGCGACGATAGTGGATCCAAGGGTTACGCCATCATGGACGTCGACGACCTTGAGAAGCCTTGAACTTTGCGTGGATATATCTGTAATGCTTATTCCATTATTCTATCGAGTGCTACTGTACACCTGTAATGCGCTGTATCCTTTGCTCTGCTATGGCAACAAAAGATTTAGATGCGGGGGATATATAGTAGTGATGGCATTCCTATGACTGTCTACAGTTCGGCAGTGGTGGTGGGTGCAAATGCGATTTTGCTACAGAATACAGAGGCGTCGTGGACTGGAACCTGGAAGGCATGAATCGTCAGGAAATTCAGAACGATTGAGTTACCGAATGCGGCGTCGGGACGTTTGCAATGTGAGAATCAGACCAACTCGGAACATTCGGAAGACGCGTCCACAGCGCTTCTTTCCAAGATGTCCGAAGCGGACTGGAATCCACTCCACTGAGGCCAGATCACCGTATCCCTGTCTAGAGGGGTAAGCAGCGCATTCATCACCATGTCAATTGGACGGCCTGAACCCGAGGTTATCGTCAATGTTCGTAGCTCCATCTTCACGATCGACATCTCTTGGAGTATTGATATTGATGACGCTGGTACATTTAGTACGCAGACGGCTACGCCTACTCCAAAGGGAAGATGGAGGAAGCCTTCCGGAGTGGGCTATTCGAGAAACCGGCTTCGAAATCCAAAGATACCGCCAAGGTAGTACACAAGAAGGAGGACGTCGACCTGATTGTAGGTTTCGCCGCAACTGCACTCGAATATTGCTAATAAGGTCCTACGAACGCCACTCCTAGGTAAACGAGTTTGAGATTACAAAGGCCCAAGCAGAAAAAGCGCTGGTAGAGAACGGCGGAGATCTCGCGAAAACGCTCAAGGCCCTGGTCACTCCCTGATGAATGGGTAATCCCAGCGCGTCCCCGTCAACTAGGTGCAGATTTACCGGCGTCAACGATTTCATTTGTTGCCTACCACTCAAGTGGATTCAAGATCCACGCAACTTTGCAGGCACATCATCATAAGAATGCGTTGACCTAATGAATACACCAATTAACGAGTTGCGCTATACTCTATCATGTTCATGACTGTCTTTCGTAGTATTACTGTATGGGGTATCCAGATAAATGCAAGCGAGCGTGCGGGTATGTTAGAGCATCCATTGACAAGACTCTCGGGGTTCCACGTTATAGTGTGTCTTGACCGGACGGCCTGATGCGAGGTAGCCTAGGTAGTGCAATAATATGACACGGGAAACGGAAGATTATCGCAATATAGGCCTCGACGCCATGCAACGAGGTGGAGAGCGTGTGCCTCGCAGCAGCTGCGCGCGCCGAAGCTCCTCGTCGATACGCCACATGCCTTTGACGAAGGCGTCGCGATCAAGGCTGCCGGTTCCATTTGGGTCACATTCACACCTATAGGGTTGGAAAATAAGGACCATTGCATGTCCATAAGAGGGCGATGACGTACCATAAATCCCTAAGCTTCCGTCTCTCCAGCTTCGAGCACATCCATATTCTTCTTACAATAGCGCCATCCAACCTTTCCTCACTTCCTACGTCCTCTTCATCATCCAGACCCTTATCTTTTCTTGGCATGGGTGTCGAGGGAGTAGCCGGAGTCTCCGGTTCAGGACTCGTAATCAAGTCCACTGACAAACCCCGCCATCCCGCCGCCGACCTGCTCTTCCGATTTCCCTGCGTCTGGCTCGGGACGACCAACCTCGCCTGGCGCGCATGCACCACGTTCGCGTCAAACACCTTCTCGTACCGGCGTCGCGCCGCGATGGGAACGGGAGTGGGCCGTAGCAGCTGCTTGGAGACGGAGCCGAAGGTACTGACGCTTGTACGCGAGGTGGAGGTGCTGTTGCTGAGGATTGAAGAGCGGTCAGAGAAGGAGGTAATGGATGTGCGTGAGGATGGCGGGCGTGAGCGAATTGGGGGAGGTGGCGGTGGGGCTCGCCTGCCCTGGGACGGTGTCGGTGTGAGGCGAGGGGATGTGGGCAGAGACGAGGAGACACTGGGGGGAGAGGATATGGGCGAGGAAGGGGGTTTGACGGGTCTCCGAGGCAGCTTTGGGGGCTCAGTCCGCTTACTGGCACTGCCGTTGTTACTTGCAAACTCCCAGTCGTGCGAGGATATAGAAACGACCGGGCTATTCGCGACGGATGTAGCGGCAGAGACGTTCACATTCTCGTACGACCCATCCAGGCTGTCCGTGTCAGCTCCCCTGTCCATCGGATACGTGTGCACGAACTCAGAGACCGAGGTAGGAGTGCCCACGCCGTCCGTACCGCCGTCGGAGGACAAAGAGATGGAGTGAAATGAGGAGACGGACGAGGCAGGCACGTGGCCCTGGCCTCTGCGACCCAACGCTGCAACGTCCAATTTCGACACGGACGGGTACTGGCTCTCCACAGTCAAGGAGTCTTTTGATTGACTCTGAGCTAGCGAGGGTGGCGAGACCGGGGCAGAGGCGGTTGATCGGAGAGACTGTTTGGAGGGCTTCCTAGGCGGGAGCGGGGGCGCTTGCACCTTTGGCGGAGGTGGAGATTGCGACTCGAAGTTGATGAGCGGAGCAGTGCTCGACCGTAAAGGCGGGCTTGTCACATTTCTGCTCGATGGCAACCCAAGACCGATGCCTCTTGCTTTACCGTCACCGTTCGCGTGCCCATTCTGTTTCTGCGCAGGTCCATCATCAACCACCCAGTCCTTCAGGTCAATCAGCGATGTTTTCCGTCCGAGGTTTGGCGGCGACGGGGAGCGTGAAGCGGGTGGCTTGGGCGTCCTGGAGGGTGTAATCGGCTGAATTGTCGTGGCTGTCGGCGAGATCGGCTTGTCAAGCGGATTTGAGGGGCGGCGAGGCCGCGATTTCGAAGCGCTTTTCACGATAGATGCAGAGGGCTGCCCTCCCAGCGATTCGAAGGCATTGATTCTGGACTGAAGTGCAGTCGAGGGCGCCATCGCGGTCGTGGAACAAGGCAAGTCGGCGCTCGCCGACGCAGCATTCGGTGGCGGAAGACACGGCGCCGGCGGCATCTGTGAACGCCACAACTCCCTACTAGTATCTACCACGGTCCACCTAAGAAATCTGAGGATGGCGCAGGGCAGCGAGCTGTACGCAGTAGCAGGTAATGTTATGAGAAAATTCGGACATTGCATATGCGTCTAATATCTTGCGTCACGGCAATAGACTTCTGTCTTATACCGATGGGAACCGGCGAACCATCAGTTTGTGGCATCCATCATTAGACGATGTCGTACATGCATTGAAATGTCATCTGCTACCTTTCAAGGTCGCTGAATACATCGCAGAATGTCAGCGGATCCTAGAGAAGAGTGGCCTTCATTTCAAGGTGAGTCACATCCAGTATTCTCCGGAAACACACAGACTTTATATCCCGCACAGATGCAGTAAGTAATTTCAACATCTCAATTTCGTACTGTCCTTGAACATTTAATGAACCCAGCGGCTACGGCACAAATCTAGGTACTTTCTCCTGCGTTGATCACTCATCTATTTGCGCTCACAGCGCACAGAAGGACCTTGGTCGGCCGTTTGCAAAGCCATTGGCGACTGTCACGCTGCCGTGCATGCTAAGGGTGCCCCGCGGATCGCCACCGATATCCGTATCGGCACCCGAGTCGACAAGGATATTGCGCCCGGGACAGGGAACGACAGTAAAGTTGCGAGGGTCAGGGAGATCCTCGAGAAGGACACAAAGTAAAGCCAGTAAATGCATATACGTCGAAAGGGAGCTATTTTGTTATGAATGTAGAATTTGCTGAATTATGATAGATGTGGGCTGTGTACATTCCACTTCGTATGCAGTGTAAGTCTCGCTTTCATATTTCTGGAGACCCACGTCTCTCTTGCTCCTTCCAAACCTGCATCAATGACTCCCCTATGGCCATTCCGAGCGCCCTGCCCAGCGGTATTGGCACGGCGTTGCCTATCTGCTTCAATTGCTAGAGCGGAATTGCAGTCAAAGTCAGCAACGCGGACATGAAGCTGCGAGGTTTCACGAATCCATCCACGTACGTCCTGAACCCTCGCGTTGGCCGTCTTGCCCTCCGTCACGAAGACGTAGTTGTCCGGAAACCCTTGCGCGCGCGCGCACTCGCGCACGGTTATGACGCGCTTTTGCTGCCGGCACGGACCTCGCGTCAGGCCTGGAGACTGAGCCCAAGACGACGGGATGTGCTTACCGTAGGATGCAGCACCTTCCCGCCTGGCTTACGCATCGGTAGGACCGTGGTCAGCGCGGTGCTGAAGTGGCCGTTGGCGTCTAGGCGAGCGTACAGCCCTGCCGACGTGATTAAGAGAGTGTGATCATGGTATAACACGGCTTAGGCACATTGAGTCTTACCCTTCAGCTTCTCTGACTGACCCGTGTTGTTCGTGGTACCACGGAGTGCATTCGGTAGGTCTGCGAGAAGCACTCTTATTACCGCTAAAAGGATATGAGAACAGTAGATGCTAGACATACTCGTGTGATCGGCAATGGGCCTCAGAGGCACATTCACGACTCTGACGCGGTCGGGTTAGTCAACGATTTGGGTGAGGACAAGCGAGCAAGAACGGACCGCTCCACGATAATCGGTCGGAAGAACTTGGTATAATGACCCTCACACTTGCCGTCACCCATCCCCTCCCGCATCCACCGTTGGTAGCCATTCTTCGGCCTGCAGGCATAAGGTACGGGCTCAGCGTATCCGGGGTACGTCGATCCGCACTCGTCTGGGTCATGGGCAATGAATTGCTTGATGCCTCTGGCTTCGCGCGACATGACCTCGCACTCGTCTTTCCGAGTGGCCGGTATGGTCTTATGTGGGTTTACCCTGGAACGTGAGTACGAGAATCTCAGTCATGTAGCAGAAAGTGCATAGGCGGCTAACGTACCAATCGTACGGTGGCTGAGTGATGCAGACCGATTAGCGCGACGCTCGACAGGGGTACGGGCTGACGACACTCACTAAATCACTCGTTGCATCGTTGACAGTTACTTGCGCAAACGGTGCCCTGCCAATGTCCGGGTAATCTGGTAGCCGATTGACGCCTGTGATGCTGTTGCCGGTAACGGTACTCCTTTGCCGTACCCGTCGAGGAAAACAATGTGTCGGGATGGGGAAGCGAGGAAGAGGTGTTAAGCCCCTTGCTCCGATGAAGATAATACGCTCCCTGCTTTGGGGTGACCCATATTCCGCCGCTTGTAGGACCTTGCAGTGCACTTGATACCTAAATCATTATGAGTCACGACTGATCATCGGAATCATAGCTGTAGTTGAAGTGAAAACATACCCGAGTGTTGTAGCGGCACGCATGATGAACTTGACTATGCCCATTTGGATGCCTCCCACCGTCTGGTTGTTGACTTTGCACGCCTTCAGTCGGTGGTTGAGCATACCAACTACATTCTCGATGAGGAAATATCGCGGGCGATAGTAGTCCACCCATGACATGAAGTTGGCTATCAAGGCGCTTCTGTGAATATTTGTTATAAATGCGAGGCAGCACATTATACTGGCTAGCTTACCGTGGATCATCTGGCACCTAGAGCAGAAATAAACATCACACTTTTCAAGTCAAATTAGGGATCACCTTGTTGTAATTTGCTCCGGAAAAGGATTGGCATGGTGGACCTGGCAGGTCTCAGTCTTCTATGTGCTGGGAAGTGTCAAACATGAACATACCTCCATAGATCAGATCCACTTCACCCGGTACCGGCATTGGCTGCATTAAGCCTTGGAGAGAGGTTGGATCAAAGGCATGCTGATTCTCATGGGCATCTAGTGTCTTCTGGAGCAAGTCATTTGTACTCATATTATACACCATTGTCCCAGGGTGATTCTTCCTGAGGATGGAGAGTCAGATCCAGAACAAGAATCAGGACAAAGTGGGCATACTGGTATGTCAAGGCTGGTGTTTGGGAGAGTTCTACAGCCCATCTTGTTTGAATATATGGTGTACTATGGAGTCCCACAGACAGTCCACCAGCACCTATTCTTCAGGTTAATATTCAGCCCAGGGTTATCCACATGAGCGCATACCACTGAAGAGCTCTAGAGCTTGCAATGGTTGGTTTCTTGCTAATAAAGCCTTGTGCTGCTGCATGCTGACTAGCTGATCCTGATAACATGCACCACAAGTCTGGAAGTCTTCAACAGGCATATTGACCCTCTGGTCAGAGTCCAGCACTTCCATCACGAAGAAGTGATCATCATAAGTTAGCCAGTCATCCAATGTAACATCAAGCTCCAGTGCATCAGGATGCACCACATAACAATGGCCAGCAACCTGAGAGCTTTTGAGCTCCAGGACCTTATCTGTCTTGACAAGCCGTTGCTGAGCAAGGTCAGCTCAGAGTGATAAAGGGCTCAGTTCCCAATATCATCAACTCACCTCATCATAACTGATGCCATCTTGTTGACTAATCTCCATCTCCTGGATGAGCGAGTCAAAGCGTCGATACAACTGAACAGTAAGCTGCCTCTTCCATGGAGACACAACCACACAGCCAATTGAGTATGGCTCAATACATTGAGCCTCACCTGAGCCAGGTGCTGTATCTGGGAGGAAGTAAATGAAGTCATTCATATGTAGCTTAAGCTGTTGAGTATTGTTGTCTTGGGTTGGGTGAGTTGCACTCTTTGAGGATCGTGTGTCACAAGCTTCTGATGAAGGATATGTGAAGGAGGAATCATCCCGAGACCAAACATGGCTGTCCATACCTGATTAATTGACACCATTATCCATCTGAAAACCAAGCACATACCTTAGGTGTAGATTGAAACCATTATGGTGGAATGGCTGATCTTCACCTGGAAGAAGGTGCCGCACATTTACCTTGGTAAATATGCATGCTACCTTGAGGTCATCACATTCATTGACATAGAAGAGACAACTGGGATCAGCCAGTTCCTCAAGAATGGTCTTGGAACCATGCTCAAGCCACCTAGCATGAAACATCTTGTCCGGGCCACACTGATAGAAATATTGAATCTCGCAGAACCTGAAACCAATGGCAGCATCAGTGGAGAAGCAATTCCAGGGTGCTCATGCCTTACCACATTGAGTTGGCTATCAGATTCTCACATTGGGCAGGTGCAGCAGCAGCATGCATCTGTCTTATACAGTCTTCATCATGACCTGGAGGAACAGCCACAATATCACCAGCCTGCAAGAAATTAAGACGCAGTTAGCACCACTCTGCCAAGATATGAATAGAACAAACACAGAATATATCACCATCAGCATTCACTGATTTGTAGTGACCCTTCTCCTCGCCTGGCTCAAGCCAGCATATCCAACTAGGGTTAGTGTAATGCTCCGGTTGAACACTATGTTCACCATCAAGTTCCAAGTCCTGAGCCAAAGAGGGCCCAACAGCAATGAAATGTTGAAGAAAATGTGGTCGAGCAATCTTGTGAATGGTTGGTGTCACAACTGTCTTCACTGAGGCCTTGGGGTGTTGATTTGTGGACAAAGTTTTGGGAGCACTGGTATGGGCTGGATACCCCTTCAATCCAGCAGACAATGCAGCTTGGGTACCCTGGAGAGCATGCTGAAACTCCTTGATCAATAAAGACTGGGCAAGTTTGGTCTTCATGCCGTAGGTATCCTTCAAATCAATAAGGCAACCAAGCAAATATGATTTCTAAATTGATTGAATATGATCATTATATCTATCCAGGAGGAGAATCCGCATACCACATCATCCAGCTCAAGGTCAGCAGGTGTTAGGGGATTCCCCAAAATAAGACTGAATAAAGGATCAAAGCCCACATATTGACCTGCTTTGACATTGTCCATGAAGGCAGTCCATGTTGTCCTTGGGTCAGAGAGAGCAACAGAGAGGACAAGGCACACAACATGGTGTTTCTTATAGAAGTCCGCATAGAATGGAATATATGTGGCTGATGGCATATCAAGGATATACCACGCATATCGAGTCTTCAACCAGATTTTACTACTCAAAAATCATGAGTTACTGCAACAATGGTAGTATCCCACTCACGTATCCAGTTCGTGGTCCTCAAAGTTGTACATGTTGACATCCAGAATTTCATCAAGCATCAAGCATTGTTCTGCGAGCTGGATATCATCTTCAGGGTCATCTTCTTGACCAACTTCTTCATCTTCATCTTCATCCGTCCATGGCCGCACCAAACCAGAAGCGCTGTAATCTACGCCAGAGTCCAAACCATTCTCACCAGCCAAGTGGAGGAGGGCAGCAATGTGGACCAGGGCCTTCGACTCCTTGTCGTAGATCGTAAACTCCGACAGTAGCCGCACAGGAACATCCTGGCCGGACACCACATCTTCGGCTTCGAGCTCACCAATGAGTTGAACATCTGCACTCTCGATCAGTGCATTGTCAGGGGCGATAAATATAGGAGAATCTGATATCAAGACATCAGTAAAAGTCCTTCACCAAGCAGTCATAATTTACCAGCATCATATACGGAAGCTGCTTTTACATGCTCTAACGCAGGCAAGGATTCGCGATCAGACCTTCCGCCCTGTTTTACAGGAGATATTCGAATCTGTACATGAGCCATCTAGTTGCGCATTTAGTCATTTAAGCTTAAAAAGACGTAGAATCCCTACTCACCGGCTCCGTGATATCTAAATAGTCTCCTGCGCCAACCTCAAACTCAGGAGTCGGGCCTGGACATGTACGTCTTTTACGAGGGCCAGAGGGACCACCTAATTCACTTGGTCCAGTCACGTCAGTGGGACAGATTCTTTTCTTTGGCGACCCAGTACACATCTTTAATTGCTGTCAGGCGGAGGGAGCTGCAGATACCTGGGGATAGCAGAGGCGGACTTAGGACAGCTTAGGACGATCCGGCGATTGTGACGTGACGAATTTGTGACAGTCGCGTAAACAACGGCGCGTCGACCCTAGCCTCACTTTCCGACCTGTCGCCCACAATGTCTTTACCGGTCGTGACTATAAATGTCAGCTACGAGTCGGAAAAGGGCGAGTTATTCCTCCTTATCTATTATACGCGTTAACATGGTTTATGCCAGAGAGAATACAGGAATTTCTGTCCAAGTTCGAGGGCAGGGAAAAGGAGAAGGATGTGACGCGTGGCTTTGCAGAAATGGACCTGGAGGATGACACCGACGCGTCAACATCTCGGCTGAAGTACATGCAACAGCTGGTACGGAATTATATGCCGTTCGACGCGTCCTGAAATGACCATTCGTCGTAGCAACGCATAGCCAACCGAGAGCAGGAAATGCTGGTCGTGGATCTGGAAGATGTGGCAGAGGTATGTCTCTCCCATCCGCTCAAGCAGTCATTACTCACTCTCGCAGTACGAGAAAACCTTCGCAGACCTCGTGTCTCGCATACAGAACAACACCCGCCGATACGTCAACCTGTTCAGCGAAGTGGTCGACGCACTCATGCCAATGCCCACGAAGGACATAAGCGACCAGGACGAAGTCATTGATGTTATACTGCATCAAAGGAGAGAGCGGAATGAACAGACTGAGGGCATTCAGGAGGGGTTCCCTAACCACCTCCTACGACGATAGTACGCAATTTTTCTCCGGCTGTCCAAGGAATCCTAATTAAGACTTTCCAGTAATTTATATTTCAGACCTCTACGGGCGGATATTGCTATGGCCGTTCGGGAAGTCCGAGGCCTTCATTTAGGCCGGCTCATCACTGTCAGAGGGATAGTGACTCGGGTGTCTGAAGTCAAACCACTACTGCTCGTCAATGCCTACACTTGCGACGTCTGCGGATCGGAAACCTTCCAAGACATTTCAAGTAAGCAGTTCACGCCCATCATGGACTGTCAGAACGAGAACGAATGCAAGAAGAACGGTATCCACGGGTCGTTGCATATGCAGACGAGGGCGTGCCGGTTTGTCCCGTTCCAGGAAGTGAAAATCCAGGAAATGGTGAGTAACTTGGTCACTGTACGGTGACAGCATATCTAAGGCACACCGCAGGCAGACCAAGTGCCGGTCGGTCACATACCACGTTCAATGACCGTACAGGTTCAAGGTCCTCTAACTCGTCTGATGAATCCAGGCGACGTCGTTCACCTAGGGGGCATCTTCCTTCCCATCCCATATACTGGTTATCAGGCAGTACGCGCAGGTCTTCTTACCGACACCTACCTCGAGGCGCACTACATCCATCAACTTAAAAAACAATACAACGACATGGAAATTACGCCAGAGATGCGTGCCAAAATCGACCAGCTTCAGAACGATCCAGCGCTTTATACCAAACTGGCCCACAGCATTGCACCGGAAATTTACGGTCACGAAGACGTCAAGAAGGCGCTACTACTGCTGTTGGTAGGCGGAGTGACAAAGACCATGGGGGACGGCATGAAGATCCGAGGGGATCTGAATATCTGTCTTATGGGTGACCCCGGTGTTGCTAAGTCCCAATTGCTCAAGTATATTTCCAAGGTAGCTCCGAGAGGAGTATATACCACGGGAAAAGGTTCTTCAGGCGTTGGTCTCACAGCCGCCGTCATGCGAGACCCCGTCACAGACGAGATGGTACTCGGTAAGTAAACAACGCTATGATCGCTCGACTGAGACTTATCCTATAACAGAGGGGGGTGCTCTCGTTCTCGCTGACAATGGTATCTGTTGTATTGATGAGTTCGACAAGATGGAGGAGTCCGATCGCACTGCTATCCATGAAGTGATGGAACAGCAAACTATCTCAATCTCCAAGGCGGGTATTTCTACGACTTTGAACGCTCGCACTTCCATCCTGGCGGCAGCCAACCCCTTGTACGGAAGATACAACCCCAAAGTGTCACCGGTGGAAAACATCAACTTGCCTGCCGCTTTGCTGTCCCGTTTCGATCTGCTCTTCCTAATCCTTGACAAGCCCACGAGAGACGACGATGAGCGCCTCGCGCACCATGTCACTCACGTCCACATGTACAACACACACCCTGAATTGGAGCATGAGCCAGTCGAGCCGGTGCTTATGCGGTACGTCTCGCGGGATCGGTTGCTAGCTTCATTCGGGCTGATTTATTCCTGCAGGCATTACATCGCGCTTGCTCGCACTCACCGACCTATCGTCCCTCCAGAAGTCTCCAGTTACGTGGTAGACTCTTACGTCCGACTCAGAAAGCTATCAAGAGACGAGGAAGAGCAAAAGAAGTCGCACACTTACACCTCTGCTCGTACGCTATTGGGTGTCCTCCGGTTATCCCAGGCACTAGCACGACTACGTTTCTCGGATATTGTCACCCACCTTGACGTCGACGAAGCACTTCGCCTTATGGAGTGTAGCAAAGAGAGTCTGCTGGAGGATGCGGAGAAGGAGCGTGATCCTGACCAGTCACCTCAGAGTAAGATCTATCGCATAATGAAGGATATGGCCAAAGCTGGTCGTGGAAGCGGCAAGAAGCGGAAAACTGTCCAGAGTCGAAAGAAGCGACTGGGTAAGGGACCCGGTGGTGAGCGGGATTCTGACGTCGATATGGATGAAGATTACGATGACTCTGGCGACGAGGGTATGGAGGAGATCCCCATCGTCCAGATTAGGGCCCGGGTGTTGGCTGCTGGATTCACGGAAGTGCAGCTGAATGACACGATTTCGGCGGTAAGTCCTCCATGTTTGATATACATTAAACTCGTGTTAAGTTCGTCACCTCTCAGTACGAGGATTTGGATCTCATCGCGAGAGTAGCGAATGGAAGCAGGATACGTTTCATCTCGGTCCCAGAATCATAGCAGCGTCATTATCCAAGTTGGTTATCCTGTATCCCTACTGTTCTTTTGGTATCACGTTCATTGTACTGCATAATTATAATATAACAAATGCTCCGGACAATCCTGCATTATACACAATAACGTCCCAAAAGAAGCTCGCTAACGCAGTTGCGATGCATGCTCCCAACTTCCAGTGCCGCTGCTACCGGGACTGCCAGTTCGCGAAGGTTGAGATGAACCTGACCTTAGATGGTCTGGGTCTTCGGGCTCGTCCCGATATGATGTGTGCGTTGCTCTAGCTGACTCGGGGTCATCGTCATCCAAGAACCCGGAGTGGAACCCCAAACCCCCGGGCGAACGATCCTCAGGACGGCCTGCTGTCAGCCCGGTGTGTTCGTCAACATCGTCCTCATCGTCTGAAACCTCGCCAAAGGCGTCATATAGTTCCTTGGTACCTTGGCCAGTCGCGCGCCCTCCACCAGCACCGATAGAGCTCATGGGCACATCGTCGTCCCTCGCAAGCGTACTATACTGCGCTCTGCGCCTCCGGTTGACGGCACGTCTCCAAAAGAATATCCCAGCGGACAATCCGAAGACGACGACTGCGCCAACCGCGCCGAAGAACCATTTCTGGTTCGACACCAGATTCTCCATGTCCGGGAACCAGCCTTCATCCGCCGTTGGGGTTATGCTCTCGGTGGGGATGCTCTCGGTCGGCTCGACAACGTCTTGAACAGTGGGTGTGGTCGCAATAGGCTTGTTGGAGAAGGCCGCCTTCGTGGCCTCGCCTTCGACGCTACCGTGATCGGTCGGCAGGTGAGACGTCGGCTTGGGGTAAGACTTAGTAGCCGTAGTCAGAGGGAGGATGGTAGTCGTCGTCACGACGTCTTCATGCGGCGCAGGCAGTAAGGAGGCGAGGAAAGGGACTTCATACTGTTTAGCCTTGGACGCATCAATAGTCGAACCCCAGAGCGTCATACTCCAGCCTAGGAAATTGCCAGATTCGCCCTCTGACCCTTGGTCGTTGACCCTTATCGTCCACTCGCCAACCGGCTTTTCATCCCTTTGGCAAAATCAGTTCATCGTTGCCGAGCGAAACTAAACCATATCAACGAACCAATGCTTTACGGTCATGAACCGCCATCCGGGGAACCCGGTGATTGCATTATCGTACCTCCGCTTAGCGGCCAGGACGCTCTTAACACCATTAGGGCTGACAAGCTCGACCTCGACGTCCCCCCTGCGAGTATGCGAGATCCATACTTTCACCGTGATATGCTCGAGGCCCTCGAAGTTGTTCTCCGCCAACATTTCCTGGGTAATAGTGAAGGTACTCCGCACGCCCTCCGTGGTTATTGGCGCGCCGCCCGACATCGTCCCGAGGATGTCCATAGTACCGTTCGCGATCTGGATGGGCTGCACGTCGAGCCATGCCTGTGGCTTCACGGGTTCCCAGTCCTGGGCTGCCTTGACGTACTTGTAGCCATCCAGGCGTCCGAATCCGTACTTGTAGCTGAAGGGACGCCCCGCAGCTGTGATTTCCCAGTCGGGATCTTCAGGATTGATCATTTCCGCGGTTCTAACGCATAGATGCTGCATATCGCGCCATGATAGATCAGGTCTGTCGCTGTGTCAATAAACCAAACCGAAGGATCGCAGCGCGCACGTACCGGACTGATAATGCGAGCGCAAATACGCCCACGGCATTGGGCGCGGCAGCCGAGGTACCACCATGAGTAGTAGCACATTTGTTCTTACCAACATCGGTAGTAACCTGGGCGGCTGGTGTCAGCAGCGAGCAGTACAGAAGAGAAGGGCAGTTACTGACAATGCTATTGCCGCTACCAGAGCTATACGCTACCACCATATTGGCAGCACAAGCCTCGGAATAATATGGGTGCAGACCCTTGTAATCGACCGCGGCTACAGTAATCGAATATATGCTATTCGTGTAGCCATCGAAGTTGCACTGGTCGTCATGGACTGCACCATTTCCGCTGGCAAAGACGAAGATAGAGCCCTTCCCGCCGCGTCCATTCTGGATACCATTGACCACGGCTTTCTCGATCAGGTACCCAGGAGCCTCCATGGATCTCCCATCGTCTGAGGGTCCCCAGCTGCAGCTGTATATCGAGGTATTGTGGTAACCATAGTTGAGAGAGGCAGCCTCGTCTACGTCTGATATGGGTCCGGAGAGTATACGGATGCCAGCAACCTTCGAGTCGTAGGCTATACCAACACCGCAGACGTCGTTCTTGACTGCGCCTATTTGACCTGCACAGCGCGTGCCGTGGTGGTCGTCGAAGAGTTTGGGTGTGGGGAGATCTTCGTGGTCGTTGAAGTCATACGAGCCTTCTGCAAACTGCGGGGAAATTAAACACTTACAGGTGCAAGATAGCAGAACTTACGAAGTTGGCAGCAAGGTCGTCGCTGTTATAATCCAAGCCGTCGTCCACTAAGGCTGATATTACACCTGCACCCGTGATTCCTTCCTCCCATAGCCCCGAGACGTTCATCATGTGTTCCGGAAACTCATCATTCACCAGATGCCATTGCTTGGTAAACGTAGGGTCACGGATGCCCAGTCGCGACGCAACCTCTCGGGCAGTTGATTTCACCTCGCCGTCCCCATCTCCTGGCCGCACAGGTGGAGGTGCACGCTTGGCCCGCTGCCGTGGTATTTGAGGCTCCAGGTATTTCACGGAAGAGGATATCCGACCCTCAACGTGTACTGGCTCAGAACGCGCATGGACGCTCCCCGTACCTGCTCGCTCTCTCATCCTTCGCAGCAGCTCCACCGGGTCTCCCTCCGTCCGCACGTACCAGTCCTGTTTCCGCCGTCGCACCAACCAATGATCCCGGAGCTCCCCAACCTGCTCGACCACCTCCAGCCCGAGATTATTCACGCATTCGTCCAGCGATGCAGCACCGGAAGGCAGGTGTTCCAGGACGTAGTAGTCGTGAGTAGAATATGAGCGTTTTGCCGGACGAGACGTTAGCACGCATGGCGGCAGCAGCAATAAGAGAACGAGCGGAAGTGGGAGGCGCATCTAGGTGTCGCGCCGGGCGGTCGTCGTGGTGGAAGGAGGTGGGGAGTGTGCAGCGTGTTGCCGGTGGCAGAAACGGAAATCGCTTGCCATCAAAATCTTCAGGTTCTCCGGAGTGGCATGCGCAGTTTTATACAAGTCCACCCTCAGGAAACGCCAACTACAACAAATGTTGAAAACAGCTGCAAGATACTCATTGCCTACAAATACACTTAGACTTCTATGGACTGTATATGTTTTTGACCGGGTACATCTTCGTCTCCGCCTTCGGGATCACATCGTCCTCCCCATACACCTTCGGCATCTTATACATCTTAGTCTCAACCGGCGTGTCAATCCCCTTCTGCATGTCACCAGAGGGAGCCTTCTCACCAGCTTTCGCCCCCGCCTTCGACGCCAGATTTGCCGCCTTTCCATCTGGAATTCGAATAAAATCAAACCTCTTCTCCCCATTCGCGTCCGCGTACACCTGGTCGAGGATGAAGTACCCCTTCCTCTCGAACTGGATGATATCCCCCTTCTTCAGCTCGAGGACGTTCGCGTCCGCGAGCGCCTCCTCCCTGAACTCCGTCACGGGCGTGACAAAGTCCTTCAGCTCGTCGTTCTCCTCGAGCTTCTTCTTCGTGATGAGGTAGTCGTAATCGAAGAGCGTGACGGGCGCCACGACGGGCTTGCTCTCGGGCGCGGAGGACGGCTGCGGCAGCCAGTGGATCTTTTTCGACGTCTTGCGGAAGTCGCCGGCGAGGTGCAGCTCGAGCTCGAGCGCGGCGACGGTTCCTGAGGGGTCCGCGGTCTTTGAGCGCACGATGGCGTTGCCCCAGTCCATGAGAGTGATCTGCGGCAGCTTATCAGTAAACCCGTACATGCAGATGGGTGAAGACTGGCGCACCTCTTCGTTGTCACCGAACGACAGCGCATCCTCCTGCTCGACGAGGATCTGCGAGGTATACACGGTCTGCTTCTCCCCGACCTCGGGGTTTTTCTTATGCTTAGGCAACGACTTGACCTCAGCCGACGCAGGCCCGCCCCTGATCGTCACCGGCACCCTGACCATTCAGCATGGTTAACACTCCTACACGTTAGGGACTAGCAGGAGACGGCACATACATTTTGTCAGTAGTAATAGCCCAGAATCGCGGAGCAATCGGGTCGATGACCTTCTTGTTGGCCGCCCAAATCGAATCCCACTCGAGGGACACAATAGCCTGCGAGGGACCCTGCGCAAGCATGAACTGCCGCAGGGCTTCGACGGTCATACCGCGGCGACGAATACCTGAACAGAAAACATCATCAACAGTAACCCTGGCAAAGCCTGAAGCTGACTCACCCCGGACAGTCGGGAACCGCGGGTCGTCCCACCCCTTCACGAGCCCGTTATCCACAAACCAATGCAGCTTCCTCTTTGACAGGAGCGTATAGATGAAGTTCAATCGACTATACCGCGACGTGAGCTTCCTCCTCGGAGTGAAGTGGATGCACTTCAGTTACCTGAAGTCCCAGATATGTACGGATCGGAGGCCGAGCGCCTCGATCATCCAGTGGTACTGCGGGTTGCGGTCGCGGTACTCGTTCGTCCTCAGCGCATGCGTGACGCCCTCCAGCGAGTCCACCACCGGGCACGCGAAGTCGTAGGTTGGGTATATCTTCCACTTGTCCCTATTAATTCACGTCAGCCGACTTTACTTTCAACTGCATACATGTGTTGGGAGAAATATCGCGAACCCGGTTCGGTGGTGTGTGAGGACGTTGCAGCGGTAGATGACGGGGTCGCGGAGCGCCTTATTCGGATTGTCCACGCTGATCTTCGCGCGGATACACCACCGCAGGCCCTCCTCCGTCCCCGCCTTCATCTCCGCGAAATGCTTGAGGTTGTCCTCGACGGAGTCGTCGCGGTGCTTCGAGGCGATGCCGTCCATGCGCTCCGCGCGCATCTGCTCCTGCACGGTATCGTCTGCGTACGCTTTGCCCGTCTCGATCATCTTGACGCCGAGCTCGTACAGCTTGTCGAAGTAGTCAGAAGTGTGGGAGATCGCGTCGCCGTGGATATCGAGCAGGGCTAGATCCTCCAGGATAGTCTCCTCGAACTCGCTCTGTCCCATACAGTCAATAACTACATAACATACCCCAACTCAAGTACAGCACATGGAAACTTACCCGCTCCTTGGTCGGATTCGTGTCATCAAACCGAATCAACAGTTTCCCGTGGTACATCTTTGCGAAGTACTGGTTCAAAATCGCCGCCTTCGCGTGCCCGATGTGGAGGTACCCGCTGGGCTCTGGCGGGAAACGCGTGACGACGTGGCCATCGACGGCGTCCTGTAAACCAAGCGCAAAGGACGCGGCGACCTTGTTCGAGCGCCGCCCCGACGCCTTCTCGGCGGCGAGTAGGGAGAGGGCGGTTTCGGTGGTCTGCAAGGACTCGAAGTAGGAGAGGAAACGCGAGAGGTGGGGATGTTTGTTGTTTTTCAGGAGACCAAGGGCTTTGACGGAACCTGAATAGACGAGCTGTATTGGGGCTTGATCTTATTTGGGTTGAGGAGGAGGAACGAACCTTTGATAGCTCCCCAGATCATCCAGTCCGCGGCGGTTATGTCGTGCCCGACGAGGAAAGTCCGGAAGGCCAGATGGTCGTCCAGTGAATCAAGTATCGTGAGCAGCTCTGGCACGGCTGTGATTGTCTGAATTTTCTTCGCGAGCGCAAAGAAAGCTTGACTCTGTTCATACGCGTCATTCTTTACGCATTCGTCCTGAATGGAATTAAAGACAACGTACCTTGGCACTATCGTCTGCAAGGCCGCCTACTTTGGCTAACGCTTGTACGATCGCGTCCTCGGAAGTGATTTTGGAATCGTTGAGAACCAAGACTGGCTCGGTTGCACCGTCATCCCAGACGAACTCTGCCTGCGAAGGGTATATCGTATATATCGCGATAGCGAGAGCGGCGTAGGGGAAAGGAGAGAGTTTTGTAGAGAGGGTCAGTGCGCACGCCATGGCCGCAGAAATGCTGGACGCAGTGCGACTCGGTTAGAGGTTTGCAGCAGAGTCACGCAAAGCGTCCGACGATAATCTGCGGTATCACGTGCCCGAGGTATGGACGATCGCGGCCATTGCCGGTCAGAGCTTCCCAAAATGGCATGTGTATTGCCATTTTTGTATTATGTCCCTTCACTGCTTTTCTTCCGTGACATTTCTACGTGGTTGCCGCCAGGCTTATAAACTCGCATGTGCCTATGTCGCATCTTAATTCTCTTCCCCCATCTGACCTCCTGCGCGCATCCCTCTAAGCGTTGCTCAATCAAAGTGCAATTGACATTCTCACGTATACACAGCCACAGCAACCCTCTGGCCAGATTTTCGGCCGTGAATGCATCGGACTTGGTGCAGGCAGCTCTCGGCAGGTCGAGTCACCGTCTTCCTTCCTTTCACTTTTCTGCTTTATATTTTGCCCATTGTAGCCCTAGTCTCTTTGCTCACGACCGTCATGCCTATGCTGTGGGTCACCGTCTATCTTTGTTTACCCCGCTCGTCCTGATCTTTATCCAGCTCAGATCCGTCCAAAAAGTACAAGCCGTACCCCGCTCTTGACCTCCCTGACCGCCAGTGGCCCTCGCGGCGTACCACAAAGGCCCCAATATGGCTCTCCACCGACCTGCGCGACGGTAATCAGGCCCTCGCCAACCCGATGACAATCGAACAAAAGACCCTCTTCTTCCAGCAGCTCGTCAAGTGCGGCGTGAAGGAGATCGAGGTCGCATACCCCGCCGCCAGTGATACCGACTTCAACTTTGTGCGGATGCTGATCGAGAAGAATCTGGTGCCGGACGATGTGTGGTTGCAGGTTAGTCCACTGCCACCTCCGTTCTGTCCGGGTCGATGTGTTGAACGCAGGTTGAGCTCAGGTCCTCACTCCTGCCAGGGAGGATCTCATCAAGCGCACGATCGACTCTGTAGCGGGTGCCAAACACGCCATCATCCACATGTACAATGCCACTTCCCCTTTATTCCGTAATGTCGTCTTCCGGAACTCCAAGGAAGAGACGGTCGCTCTTGCAGTCAAGCACACCAAAATCATCCGCCAGCTGACGGAAGAGTGTTCAGCACAAACGGGCACCGTGTTCAAGTACGAATATAGTCCTGAGACGTTCACGCAGACGGAACCCGACTTTGCCATCGAAGTGTGCGAGGCAGTCAAGGCTGCCTGGGGCAAGGCGGGTCCAGGCGAAGACAGAATCATCTTTAACTTGCCTGCTACAGTCGAAATTGGGCCTTGCAATCATTACGCCGACCGGGTGAGTCCCCTTCCTCATCCCCTGATTTTGTACTAAGTGACCCCAGATCGAACACTTCTGCCGCAATATCACAGAGCGCGAAAAGGTCATCGTTAGTCTACACCCGCACAATGATCGCGGGACAGGTATCGCCGCGGCGGAGTGCGGCTTACTCGCCGGCGGCGACCGCATCGAGGGCTGTTTCTTCGGGAACGGCGAGCGAACGGGCAACGTCGACCTCGTCAACCTCGCGCTGAACCTCTACTCGCAGGGCATCCCGCCGAACCTTGACTTCTCCGACATCCAGTCTGTGATCGAGGTCGTCACGCAGTGCAACGACCTGCCCGTGCACCCACGTCACCCCTACGCGGGCGAGCTCGTGTTCACCGCATTCAGCGGCTCTCACCAGGACGCGATCAAGAAGGGCTTCGAGGTGCAGAGGAAGCAGCATGCGGAGGCAAAGGCGAGGGGCGAGAATCAGTACTGGGACATGCCATACCTGCCCATCGACCCCGCGGATCTGGGATGCAGCTACGAGGCCGTTATCCGCGTTAACTCGCAGTCCGGGAAAGGTGGGATCGCGTACCTTGTCAAGCAGCACCTGGGCCTGGACCTGCCGCGAAAGATGCAGATCGCGTTCTACCAGGTCGTGCAGGACATCGCGGACCGCGAAGCAAGGGAGATGATGGTCGACGATATCGTCACTGCGTTCAGGAAGACTTACCATTTTGGCGGACCCAGCTACCAGGGCCGGCTGGTCCTCAAGTCGTTCGAGATTAGCTCGGAGCCGAGCGTGGAGCCGGACACGGAGAGGAGCGATTCGCAGGACGAGCGGAGGAGGTTTGATGGGACGATTCTCGTTGACGGGGTGTTGAGGGTGATCAAAGGCGAGGGCAACGGCCCGCTATCGGCGCTGCTCGACGGGCTGCGCACGCATCTGGATATCGACCTATCGATCAGGGAGTACTCGGAGCACACCCTGGGCGAGGGCAAGGAAGCGCGGGCGGCGTCGTACGTGGAGGTCGTGCCGCCCGGCGAGGGCCGCAAGGCGGGCTGGTGGGGCGTCGGCGTCGACTCGGACATCGCAGGGTCGGGTCTACGCGCCGTCCTGAGCGCGGTGAACGCTGCGATTGGCGACCGGCCGCTGCCCGAACTGAAGCTGCTTGTGGGCTTCGACAAGCGGTCGTCTCTTGCGGATGTGGCGTCGGTCGTGCTGAACGCGCTGCACCTCGAGCTGCCGAAGCGGCTGCAGGCGTCGTTCTTCGAGGTCGTGCAGCGGTCGGTGGGGGACAAGGACGACGATGTAAGGGTGAAGGAGGTGTCGTACGACACCCTCATCAAGCTGTTCCGGGAGACGTACGGGTACGAGGTGGCGCCCGAGCAGAGCCGGGTATCGTTGAAGTCGTTCAAGATGGAGTATTTGGGAGATGGAAGCGACTCGCGGCGGGAGATCAACGGCGAGATCGTCTTGGATGGCAAAGTCCGGCCGTTGAAAGGCCAAGGGAACGGCCCCCTATCTGCCGTCCTAGCTGCGCTGCACGAGCTCATCGAGGGGACCTTTGCTGTGCGCGAGTACTCGGAGCACTCGATCGGGGAGGGCTCGGAGGTGACGGCGGCGTCGTACGTCGAGCTGACTTACACCCGGGACGAGGAGAGTCAGAAGAAGAGCGCAGCATGGGGGGTTGCTCGGGATACGGATATCACTGCGAGCGGGCTAAAGGCTGTTTTGTGTGCGGTGAGCAAGTTGGATTTTAAGCCGAGAAGCTTGGTCAATGGGAGTGCTTGAGAAGAGTATCTCGGCTGTACTGTATATCTGTATCAAAACGGGGCGGGATGCTCTGCCATTTATTATAGTCTCTATGCTATATTGCTTCGGTTTGCAGTATCGTGCTCGAAATGGCTGCCTCGGGTCGATAGACGCGCAGATTCAGACGCGTACGCGTGCAATTGGAAATGGGCGCGTCAGGTTCACATGCCGGATCCATTTACGTGACTTCGACGTCTGCTCTGAGCTCAGCGTCTGTAACGACGCGCACGACCTTCTGACCGTAACGAACGGGTGTATGAAGCATTAACGACCATGTCTACGCCGCCTCGCTCGAATCACAACCGACCACTTTCGACCTCCCGATCCTTTCAGGCTTCGCAGTCACTGCTCCCCGGCGCTTCCAGCTCGCGGCCTTTCTTGAACATGCTGAACCCCATGGGCCGCGCCCATATGGGCTACATGCAAGCAAACCAGTCTGTCCTAGAGGAAGAGGAGAACGAAACGGAGCGGGAACGGGATGACGATGACTTGGAGGCAGGCCGCAGGACATCTGCTGCTCGGAAAGCGCATGGCAAGAGGCGCGTGTCCTGGGGCGCCGATGCGTCTGAAATGAACGTGCTACGTCCGAATATACGGCAGAACGATAAGATTGACGAGCAGAGAGCGAGTGACGACGATGACGAGGTGCCCCAGGATTTCCTGATCGAGGCGGCGGGTACGCCGCCCGGTGGGCGAAGGAGCTCGCAGCATGGGAAGGGAAAGGCAAGGGACCCGGCGACCGCGAGGCCGCCTTTGTCGTCGTTTCCGCCGCAGAGGGCTACGCCGGTGAGCCAGCCACACAGGAGTGATCCACCGGTCCCTGCTGTGTCCATCCCACCCCGTCCGTCCGAGACGACCCCGGAGGAGACGTTTGACCCCCCGCAGTCACCACCTCCGCGAGAACCGAGGCCGATGCGCGGGCTGGATGCGTACGAACGGGCGTTGTGGAACTGGGTGAACGTGTACAATCTGGACGCATTCCTGCAGGAGGTGTACGCGTACTACGAGGGGAAGGGGATATACTGTATTGCCCTGGAGCGGGGGCTGAACCTCCTGTCCGTGCGGTCTTCTTGTTCTCCACGCGCGAGGCGCCGCTAAACTTGCTCGGTAGCACAGTAGGGTTCGTTATAGCGTTCTCGACGTTCCTCCTGGGATGCGTGGACTACTCTAGGATCAAGCCAGAGGGTATCACCCGCCTGTCTGACGTGGTGGTAGACCGCTGTGTATCTAGGTACGATTCACTGTATCTTGCATTGTGGTCTTACTCATTTTTGGATCAGATTTTCCGGCTTTACCTTCTTGTTCTTCCTGCTGTTCAGCGCATTTTACTGCTGGCAAGTCGTCTCGTACGTGATGGACGTCGTCCGCCTCGTCGACATGTACAACTTTTATACCCATCTCCTACGAATACCCGACGTCAGTCCCTGCTCCATCGTATCCATGCCACCGCTGACATCTTTTCCGCCGGCTGCAGGAAGACATCCAGACGATCTCATGGCCCGAAATCGTGCGCCGCATAGGAGGCATCAGGGACGAGAACCCCCTTACTGCTATATCCTCCAAGTCCTCTGCCCAGACGGCGGCCAAGCTCGACGCGCACACCATCGCCAACCGTATCATGCGGCAAGAGAATTACCTGATCGCCTTGTTTAATAAGGAGCTATTGGACTTGCGAGTGCCGCTTCCTTCGGCGCTGAAGCGGTTCGTGCCGCCGGAGCAGGGAAAAGGACGGACACTTACTCGGGCTTTGGAGTGGAATCTGCGGTTTAGTCTCATGGAGTACTTGTTTGATCCTAGCGGCAGAGTCAGGAAAGTGTTCTTGAAGAGCAAGAACCGGGAAGTGCTGATCCAAGGGTGTGTCTTGGTTGGTAAAAATGATGCGAATTGCGATGCTGAGCGAGTGCTACCACAGCTTGCGAAGACGACTCATTTTTATGGGCATTTTGAATGCTGTTTTTGCGCCGTTCATAGTCCTCTATCTATTGATGTACTCGTTCTTCCGATACTTCGAGGTGCGTTGTTCCCGGTCGTCTTGTTGCGATCACTATTGATTCAATGTCACCAGGAATATCACAAGAATCCTTCGACTATCGGTGGTCGCCGATACACGCCTTTCGCGGAGTGGAAGTTCCGAGAGTTCAATGAGTTGCCTCATATATTCCAGCGTAGATTGGATGAGTCCTACCCGGTGGCAAGCATGTACATCGGGCAGTTCCCGAACGAGAAGATAGCCCTCATTATGCGGTAGGCTTCACTGTCCACTCATTGACCCCATTCGTGAACTTTACCCCTTATCCGTAACCCTAGATTCGTCGCGTTTATTGCTGGGTCTTTCGCCGCTGTCCTCATTCTCGCATCGGTTATCGATCCCGATCTGTTTCTCGGGTTCGAAGTGACCCCGCACCGGACGGTCCTTTTCTACATCGGTCTCTTCGGGTCCGTACTCGCCGTAGCCAGGGGCATGATTCCGGCAGAGAACTTTGTGTTCGATCCGGAGGCGTTGATGACCGAGGTAGTCCAGTACACGCATTATATGCCGGATCATTGGAAGAATCAGCTGCATTCAAAGAAGGTGAGGTTTGGTAATGCAAGGGTCAGTATGGAAGCTAAGTGCTCCTAAACAGGTGCACCAGGAATTCGGGGAACTGTTCGCGTTGAAGATCGTTATTTTCGCAAAGGAGCTGCTGTCGGTCGTCTTGACTCCATTTATCCTCTGGTTTTCACTGCCGGACTGTGCCCCAGAGATCATCGACTTCTTCCGCACTTTCACGATCCACGTGGATGGCATTGGCTATATCTGTAGCTTTGCACAATTTAACTTCGAAAAGCACGGAAATGTCAAGGTATGCAGAGTTTAGTCGCTGTCGAAGTCTGTTAATGCTAAGTGGTAATGTTTTCGAAGTTCGGAGCACCGTCCAAGGTGAACGATGAGCGACTGATGTCCAAAGATGGCAAGATGGAGAAGAGCTTCCTGAACTTCAAGGTAGGACATATCTAAGCGGTCTCTTTCGGTTACCTAACGAGTTCTCTCACAGGCTGCGAATCCGACCTGGAATCCTGCGGACCCTTCAGGCTCGATGTACCTTAGTCGAATGGCTGACTATCGAGCCAATCAGCTTGGCCCCTTGAACCGGCGGAGACAGCCGTGGCTTGGGGCGTCGATAGCTCTTGATGCAACTGTCCACATGTCGAAGGACCACAAACCCGATCTCGCAGCCCGAGCACAGGAATACGACCGAGCTCTTCTGCAGAGTCAGGCACTTGCGCGGCAAAGACACGGGTCGACAGTCCTTGCTGGTGCAGGGAGCACGGTGGACCAAGGACAAGGCCCATCGTCATCGTCTATATTCCGATCGGGGATTGCTGGGATGGAGACGGCGCAGACGATGGTGCTGGGTGATTCCCAGGGCAGTCGGGTTCTCAGTCCGCCTGTCAAGGAGACTGACGATATTCACGAGGAGGACTTGGCTCCGGACGGAGGCGTTGGAAGCGGTTTGGGCGGGTCCTATGTGGATGGGGCCGTGAACGCGCAGCGAACTCGGCCCTATGCGTCCGGATCGCAGTCGCAGGAGCGTCAGGAGGAGGAGGATGGGTTAGAGGACGCAGGGGTCCTTGGGCTGCTAGCTCAGATTTACGGGACGAGAGTAGCGGGGCCTGGCAGGGTGATATGACACTGGCATACTAGTATTTGGATATAGTCAATCGATAATTGAATCACACTGCCGTATATCGATGTATATATAATCTGCATAGCCCGGGGCAGGATTGCTGGCTTACAGCGTGTAATCATGACACTGTGCCAAACTGTAGCTGCTGCAATGGGAAGTTGATGAGAACCCGTCCGCGTCAAGCCTTGTCCTCGCCGTTTCAGCTCAAACACGAAGCGTATCATGCCTGTTTGCACTTTACATCTATTGTCCATCAAATGCTCAATTTCACGGTTCCTTGAGGGCCTGGTGAACGGGAAGGAGCTGAGGCCAGTAATCGTGGCGAAGGTTCACCGCTGGGTTATAATCCCTTCATTTCTTTCATTGGAGCTCCTTCGAAGCAAATGGGATGTTGTGCTTCTGCTGGAAGGACCTTTCGGCCTTGCGAGCACAGTCCAAGAATTGGTGGAGGAAGACTGGAAAGTTGAGGTCGGCGTGCCATCGCGTATCCTCAAGGACTTCGCGCAACGGAACCAGGCATTACTATACCCTACCCCTGGGTCTGTACCTCCATTGACCGGGGCACTTGAAAAGAGGCACAGCCCTGCACCGAGTTCAGCGCAAGACTTGGAGCTGTCCGATGAATTACTCGAATGGATAAATAAATTCAAGGCCGCCGAGGGGGCTGGTGCTGTGACCATGCTGAATATACTGGCATTCAAGGAAGGAATGAAAAGCGAGTACCTCAAGTACGGCCAGGTACGTCTAAGATGTGTACACTGCTCAGTACTTTCTGAGGGTGCAATAAACAGGCTTTCTCAGAGTCCGTAGGTGTTAAACGAGGCGGCAATGCGAAGCTTGTTGGAAACATACTCTCTCCTTCGCACTATACCTCCAGGACAGCTTCTGTCGACGGACAGGAGAAGCAGTGGGATGAGTTTGCCATGGCTCATTATCCTACTATCAGCCATTTCGCCGACATGATTGCCAGCAAGGACTATCAGGAAGTCAATCACAAGCATAGGCTACCGAGCTTGAAGGACACCTTGATCATATGTGCGACTGACTTGGAACTTCCGTCAGTACAAGAGAGAGCTGCGAAACTCTGACCACCGTCGTTATATCGTCAGGACGATGGGCCATCGATGTTTCAACTATTACGGCGACGGTTTTCCCACTCATCTATTTCGCCAGATTACCGCCTAGCTGGCGAAGAACTCCCTGACCGCGCTCCCGAATATGGCCATCCCCTTCTCCATGGTCTCCTCTATTCCGACGAAAGTCGTCCGAAAATAATTGCTCCGCTAGCACGCCTTATCAGTCTCCTCGATGGTAAAAAGATGAGGTGCACTAACCTCGTCTATGGCGTTTGGTCCGCTACCATTCTCCTCGGCATCCACAATGGCAAAGACATAGCCGGGCATCATCATCACTCCGGCTTCCCGTACGTGATTGAACAGCTCTTCCGTCAACGCACGCGAATTGCTTTTCCCAGCCTGGTCCTTCCGGTACCTCGGATGCTTTTCGATATTGATTCTTATCCAGAGGAACATCCCGGCTTCCGGTATCTCAACATTTGCATAACCCGAGTTGCCGAGCTCCGCCTCGAATAGCCTCGCGAGGAAGTCCCTACGCTGCTGGTACTCGTCGCAGAGGCTCTTCACCCACCTTGCAAACCCGTCAATCTGCCAACTGTCTTTGCCTGCCAGCATCTCCGCGATGAAGGCTTGGCCCAGGCCGTGCGGGTGCTGTGTAGATGAATCGATTAGGTTTTCGAGGTGCGAGGCAAAGAGGGGATTGCTGGTTATCCAGCCCAGCCGCATGCCGGGCGCGATGATCTTACTGAAACTGGACCAAATTATATTCAATATAGGATTGTTCATTTCCGTGTACCGGACATACCTATCTATCCTCATAACTCGACCTTCGGTGTCCAAAGACAGGAAAGAAGGAGCAAGATTCCGGGCCCAGGTCTTTGCAAAGCCGTCCTTCTCAACATCTTCTGTGCGGATCGGAGGCTTGTCGTACTGGAGGAAGTAATACGGATCTAGATGCGATCAGCTCCGCGCATATACTGTCTGGACAATCTTCGTACCATCTTCGACAATGATCAAGTCCCATCGACATGCGATTTCATAGATCTTTCGCCGTCTCTCTGATGGTAGCGTGCTCCCAGTGGGATTCTGCCCGCACCTACAAAGGCGTCAACGACGAACAATCTTGCCTGTGCAGCACTGGCGGATTGCCTACGGGATCGTATACAAGACATGGGGGCGTCTACCTCGTTTATTCTCGTCCCATTCACGGAGGATCCGTTCCATGTCCTCTGGGATCATACCCGCCTTGTCCAGCTTTACAGGTACCCATCGGACCTTATGTGCAAGCGGAGCGTTCGTCATTCCGGGGAAGGAGAACTCCTCCGCCAGGAATGCGTCCCCTGGCTCGCCGAGGAGACGAAAGCATTTCGTCACTGCGTCGGCGTTACCTAGACTGAGAGTGACGAAGTGGTTTTCTGAGGGCGAAGGGTGCATGACCGTCATGAGCTGCTCGAGGGCCGCTCGGACTTCCGGAAGCCCTGCACCGGACCCATATTGCAACGCAGATCTCAGACTGACGGCGGAGGGCTCGTCTTTGTAGGACGTCAAGGTCTGTGTGATGCTCTCGCCCTTGCGCCAGGCGTTCACCGGGTCGTCCTGAGAGATAGACGGCACTCTAAAGGCTATCTCGGATATGGGATACAGGCTATGATGGGGATCGCCTAAGGACGTGTAAACGTCGATCACATTGGAGCTTTCCCGTACAAACCGACTGCTACGTACCGTTGGCCATGTTGATAATACCTGGAGTTGATTGGGCCAGACGCCAAATCTCCTTCATAGGGTTAGGAGTTCTATTCTTGGTTTCGGACGACAAGTGATGCGACAATGTCAAGTCCAAGGCCATGGACCCATGTTGATTCTCGCTCGTTGTCATCGTTGCAGTTGTAGTTCGCGATGAGAGGAGAAATCAACAATCGATGTGAGTGATTTATAGGCGGTGCGAACGGTTCCGTCGGCATAATCTAATGAACTTCTATGGGTTTACGGTACCATCGGAATGCCGCCAGGCAAAGCCCATAGGGCAAGCGTCATTCGGCCGAGTCACTTCCGCCCTCCTCGTACTCGACAAGGGCAAGCACTTGACCCTTCTACTTAGTATCAGAATTCAGTTCCAAAACGATGCACTGCTTGATTTGACTCTACAATACAAATGCGATATATGAACACATTGCGATGATGATAGATGAGATGATACAAAACGAAGAATCAGGTAGGTCGTCCTTACTCCGACCTAGCCTTCTTTGCGAATAAGAGAATGATAAGTACCACATTCATAGAGCAGAACATAGAGTCCGAGAAAGCAAGGAGAAGTATATGAGATAGAATACTGGCTGCGGGGAGTGCTGCATATGTATTGACGGATGGCGGATAATTATCGGTAATGGGCTTGAAGCCGCTCTAGTCCTTGGACAACTTCCGTCATAGTAGGCCGCTCATTGGGCTCATGAATCCACATATGCTCCATGAGATTGACAATTTCTGGGCACCATTGTTTGCGCAAACCACTTATTGACGGTCTGAAATAAGATAGTCAGAAATCTGATTGTATTTAAGCAAACAATAACTACCTTTGGCGTTTTGCACCTACGATCTCATATATTGCATGTTCGTTCATTCCCTATCAGCGAGCAATTAGCACGAATAATTTACGCCGACAGTCTACGGAACCCACCTCCCAAGGGAACTTCTTATTCGGTAAGTGCCATTGCAGCATCTCCCAGAATACCATAGCGAGTGAGAATACGTCCACCTTGTGATTATACTTCGGGTGCGCGTGCCAGAGCTCCGGCGCTTGCCAATTGACAGTGCCGACAAGACTACGAACCATCGACCGAGTCGATTGCTTCACCTTGGCTAAGCCGAAGTCCGTGATCTTAGCAACGCCTCGAGAAGTGATGAGTATGTTGGAGGATTTGCAGTCCCTGTGGATGATCGACGGCTTTCTGGTGTGAAGGTACTCGAGACCCCGAGCGATGTCAAGCATCATCGACAACTGTGGAAATGCATGATCAGCTAGACGAAGAATCGATGATTGAGGCGAGACATACGACTCGATACAAAGACGGCGGCGGAACGTTCCGGATGTAGTCGAACAAGTCTCCGTTTGAACACAGCTCACTGACGATCATGACAGGGGTCTCCCGAGTATTCTCAGGAATGCTAACGCCAAGCTGAGAAGCACGGTCGTATTCAGTTGGTATGTCTACGGCTATAACAACCCACTCACGAATTTGACGATGTTAGGATGGTTGAAATCGCCTAGAAGTTTCAATTCCTTAATGTCCACTGAAGACTAACTTCAGTGTCCTTATCACAGGCAGAAGGACCATTGCGGACTTACTCGCACTTAGTTGACCTCGGAATTCGGCAATGGCCACCCGTCGTCCTTTGAACTTCCCGACATAAACGTCCTTGAAGCCCCCACTACCTATCTTTTCCAATTTTGTCAGCTTCTCCGGAGGGATCTCCCGATCCTCCAAGCCCAAGCTTTCCAGATCTAGCTCTAACTCTGGCTCGGGTTCTTTTTTGTTGTGCCCAGATACAGGGGGAGTCTGAGGTTGCTCGACGTGCACGCGATCATCACGGAGCAAGACTGGAGTAGCGTCGCGATCATTGGCGCTGCGCGTTTTGCTTCGAGTTCTCCTACGGCGTGGTCTCGCTGTGGATGGTGGACGAGCCGTGCCAGCGGAGGACGGCGACGAGAACTCTGACTGCCGGTCACGCCACTGCAGGAGAGCCTCGGCCAACTGGGGCTTGGTTCCTACAGGTGAGATGTCACGGCTTTCGCACATCTTAACCAGGTCATCGCGACGGAGGCGCACTAGCGCCTTCGCGGTTGCAACAGTGAGGTCCACTTACGATAACTCAGTAGGAGACCCCCACAGAAGAAGACATCGAACATACCGTCCTCCATAGGTTCATCGGACTCCTCACTTTCCTCCGTCTCGCCTTCAGCGTCGACGTCCGGTTCTTGCATCTCAGCATCCACGTAATCCTCATCCTCCTCTTCGTCGGTCTCCTCAATATCTTCCTCGGCAGCATCACCTTCTCCGACGACCTTGCCGCTCCTCAGCTTCCGCGGTTCAGCCACCACGGCCTCCGCATCCTCCTCCTCAGCCCCATCGACACTCTCCTCCTCAACCATTTGCTCCGCATCCATCTCAAGTTCTTCCTCTTCCTCGTCATCTCCTTCGTGCGCGTCATCGCTGTCAGTGGGAGGAGTGTGGGTTTGCACTCGTCTGGGTCTTAAACGGCGTTTGACAGGAGTCCTCCTGGGGGGTGGCGGGGGAGGAGGGGTAGGAGACGCCGACGAGATAAGCTCGTCGACTTCATCCTCATCGTGTTCTTCTGTACCTGACCCATCCGCCTCTTCACCGACCTCCTCGGACTGACTCTTCCTTGACCCCTTCGTCTGCGACTTGCGACCAGATTTCGAATCAGATTTACTCTTCGCATCGCCGCTACCCTGCTTGTCCTTACTCCGCAGTCTCCGCGGACTCGGGTTCGCGGCAACCGACACTTCCAGTTCAGCCAAATCCGTCAACTCACTCTCCTCTCCAGGGTCGTGTGATGCAGGATGAGAAGCGTTAACTCGGACTTCTTCGCTGAAATCAACGTGTTTTGCCTTTCCCTTTCCTTTGGTATTTTTGGAGGAAGAGGCGGACAAGTGGTTCTCTGCGGAACCCTGTCGAGTCCTGAAGCGAGTAATTGGCGGTGAAGGTAGACCATTGGACGTTGCGGACGTCGTGGGCGAGGGTGACACTGTAACCACGTGGTTGGCGCGCCGCCTGTATACAAAGTTAATTGATGAAAGAAGAGCGATCAAGGCTTCGATTCCCACCTGCCCAGAGAGCCATATCCGATATCTAATGTGCCTTTCTTCCCATTCACGAGGCGTGTCGCTTTCCTGGCTTCAGAACAGTCTAGTTGACCCAACGAAAGGCTGCGGCCCTTCGCTGATTTGCTCATTTGCTGCCCAAGATCATGCACTGTAACACGCCTCCTCAGCCCGTTCACTTGTGCCCCATATTTAGCGCTGATGTCAGTCTCTTCGCCGCCGCCAAAGTTCCCATCGTCAGAGGAACATTCACTGGAGTTGTCCGCGGCAGCAAGAGGCGGGGACGTGGGAGGCAGTTCAGCAACATCGTCACGAGCAGCAACGATAGCTTCCACAATTTCAGGCTTCGTGAGAGTCTCGGGGTCTCCAGACAGACCTGCCGCGTTGTAAAGACGCACGAGCTCGTCTTTACGAAGGCGGCGCAAGTGACGCGGCTCAGCTTCGTTGATTAGATAGTCGTCCGCTAAACGGCATCTTTAAGGGATTTATATATGAAGCAGGCCACGCGACTTACTTGATTCGACTTCATCCTCGTCCCCGGATTCAGAACGCAGTACGCCGAATTCTCGACCATCCAGCTCCATTTCACTATGTCCGTCATCGTCACTGGTATCCATGCGACTAGAACTTGACCTCAGCCTCTTCCTTCGACTCCCGTCCCTGTATTGCCTGTCGTCACTGTTGGAGTTCTCGATCCCACTCCCAACGCGTTTCCGTTTCGAACCAGCGGTAACGCCTAAGCTTCGACTGGCATCGCGCATGACTTCTTTCCCAGCGGCGAACAACCGAGAGGGCAAGCGACGAAGGTTGGTGTGCAAGGGGACCAATACAGCACGAGAGGCGTCAGACTGGCTGTCGCTGGACGCGTACGAGGCGTGGGAACTATTAGATGTCTGCCTGGATCGACCGGCGGCGCGTTTGCGGGTAATTGAAGCGTTTCGCACCCTCGATCTGGTGCTGTGAGCGTGGACGAGCGTTACAGGAGATCTATGCGGCGAGCGTCGTTGGGCCATAACAATGCGGCGGTACCAATGAAACCAGACAAGCCACGCTAGCCGTGGATTGCGAGAGCAAAACGCTCCTGAGTCAGTTGAGAAACTCCAGAATGACGGATTACAGTTCACTGAGAGAAGGTAGCCAGAATCCGCGTCGTCGCCGTCGACAGTCTGGCCGTCGCTGTCTTGAACGTTGTGGTTTTGGTCACCGTTGACGCCGGTCACAGCAAAGGGAGACAAACAAGACCAAACTTATTTGTGGCAAAGCTTAGTCAGCCAGTTGTGGGAATCAGCGAGCGCGTCTGTCACGCTCTGTCACATCGCGGATGATCGTTGCGCCACAGACGCGTCGTGCCCGCACTCTCGGACTTGACACTCATAGGCTTGCCTTACTATGGCCAACCTGGATACATTTCAACCAACTGGTCTGATTGGTGGTACCTTGAGTGCACTTTCATCACTTGAAGACAAAGGCTTCACTTCGAATGAGCTTTTGGGAGATTCGGCCTTCGTAACCACGGGTTTACTGGGGAGCGAAGCCAGCCAGCAGGAAGACGTAGAACTTGCTGGTGAGGCATTAATGAAGAGAAGAATCTTTTCGCTGCATATTGAGGAGCGCACTAGACCAAATGCCCGTGGAAGATGGCTTTGTCTCTAACGGTCTGCTCGGAACTGGGGATAGCCAAGAGAGTGAGTGGTTAGATCCTCTGACCTTTTGGCACGCTAAGGGAAGAATGCGACTGTGCATTTGACAGCTCTCCCAAATAGTCCCCCAGAATCACAAGGTCGGCTTGACATAGATGTCAGTGAGCCATCGACCTGACGCCTTATAATTCAGATGATTCCCTTCCCAATGTTTCCCAGATTCTCAGGTCATATATAAACCCTGACGGCCCATCAAGTATTCCCCCTCCGCCAGAAGAGACAGCTTCTGAACGCCTTGCTCGCATTTCCGTCAAAGCAACCACCTTTGATGGTAGACCTCTATATATTCGGAGAAAGCGGGAAATTAGGCGACGAGACGTATGCAATCACATCAGCTTATAGTAGAAGTCTTTGTCTAATCGTTTCACAGACTCATGAAGTCTCTCGTCAGCAGATGGGTAACCTCCTTGATGTGCCGTTACACAGGCTCATGGACCAGCTGTCGGCGACTGCTGCTGCGAAGTTGGCAAACCCGTAAGATTCGTTGTCGTATACTCTGGATTCTTTCTGATTGCTTGCCGAAGCAGCGACCCAGAGACAGCGAAATCGACGAAGGGCGTACAAGATAAGCTATGGGTCGACCGCTATCGTCCCAAAATTTTCGCGGATCTCCTTGGAGACGAACGCGTTCACCGAGAAACCATGGCATGGGTGAAGGAGTGGGACTGGTGTGTTTTCGGCAAGAGAAAGGGAAAGAAGAGGGCGCGTGACAACGACGAAAATGCAGATTACAATGATGAATACCACCGGCCGAGAGAGAAGGTGATCTGAGTCATATTGGTGCTAATTTCAGGCATTTAAACCTCCCCCGCCAGATCTTGTTGCTGTCTGGACCACCAGGACTGGGCAAGACGACGCTCGCTCACGTTGTTGCGAAACAAGCAGGGTATTCCGTGTTTGAGGTCAACGCAAGGTAGCCTGCAATGCTGATACTGCTCTCTGTTCCTCTGAATATCACCCTCTCTCAGTGATGCTCGTTCCGGTCAGGTCGTGGATGACCGAATAAGACCAGCGTTAGAAACAGGTGCTGCAATTGGCAGCTCCAAACCTGTCCTAGTGGTCATCGACGAAATTGACGGAGCCACTGGGGCAGGCGAGAATGCAAGTCGCCGTCATCTTGTTTCATATTCCCATGTACTGATGAATAGACTTACGCAACAGGTAGGCGGATTTATCCACAAGCTCATAGAGCTCACTTTGGATAAGCCAAGGAAGAAACGTGAGCTAGCTGCTAAGAATGTCTGTTCTATTTAACGCTATCTCTTCCAGGAGGAAAGAAAAATTCTGAAGCTAATAGACCGCTGCTACGGCCTATCATCTGTATATGCAATGACCTATATGCATCATCTCTAGCGAAGCTCCGCCAACATGCGCGTATAGTCCGCTTCAATCGCCCAGCGGACATACATGTTGTCAAACGCCTCCGAGAGATATGCGAGAAGGAAGGCCTCAAGGCTGAATCACGAGCGTTGACGACGTTGGTGGGCGTTGCGAAAGGGGATCTTCGCGGATGCTTGAATACACTGCAGGTGCGCTCTGCTCGGACCAAATTACATGTAACATTGTTCCTAAAGGTCCACCGAGGATAGTTCGTAAAGGCGCGTAATCAGGAGGTCACGGAAGCGACAATACGAGCGGCCACTGTGGGCATGAAGGAAGCGGACACGTCCTTAACCTCCGTGCTGAATGGTTTATTCGCTCCACTATCGAAGAAACGCGTCAAAGAGGCCGGCCTAACTGAAGAGGAGGAGAGCCGGTACGTCGACCGTCTCAGCAGGGAGATCGATGGCTCGGGTGCAACAGATAAGGTAGCAATGGGTACGTGTGTTCTTTTCAACCGGTGAACATGTTTAAGACATAGCTCAGGATGTTTTGAACATTACGCCAACCTCCGCCGACATGATGCAACCTTCGCTCGGTACGACAAGGCCAACAGATGGCTCACAGCGTACGATCAATTATCCGGCGCTATGCGTTCGGAGCGAGAATACTCTTTGATGCCGTACTTATCCTATTTCTTGATTCCCTTTTACCCGCTTTTCCAAGAGAGAGGTGGGCCGAAAGTGGAACGCCCTAAGGATGATTATGAGGTACTTGGTACTCTCGGTGCGGTTATCGAGAGATGTGCTCACGCAGGCTGCAGAACTACCTCAAGACAAAGACGAATGCGGAGATATATCAGAGTCTCTCGAGATGCCTGAGAGTGGCCTGCAGTCGGAGAGGAGGGGACTACCGACACCTCGCGTCAGATCAAGTGATGCAGCTCGAATTCGCGCCTTACATTAACAGAATAATCTCGCCTCCACTTCGGCCGGTAAGACGTTCTCCGCGGATGGGTGCGCTGTATACTCAATGCACATCATAGGTAAATCGTCAAGTAATCCGCCCTGAGGAGAAGACGCTCCTGTCGAGATTGGTGGATATTATGGTGTCCCTAGACTTCCAGTTCGTTCAGGATAAAGGAGAGGACGCCCAACTTGTCTATCGACTTGAGCCGTGAGTTGCTGAGTCTTATTTTGCCACCAGGTAAACTGATCGTTTAGCTTAGACCGATTGATGTTTTTGTTACTTACGATGGCAAGCGGACCTCGGACATTGCAGTCTCCAGATACGCCGTGAGACAGTTGGTGGCGGGGGAGGTCAGTGCTGTAAACCTTGCTCCGATAATGCTCTTTCTCTGATAGTGCATTCCCAAGGTGGAAGCCCAGTCTATCGTGAACCATGCCGTGGCGGTAGATAAGTACCGCAAGTCGTAAGTCTTGTCTTCCTTCTCCTAACTTCGTACTCAACTGTCAGCAGCTTTGTTTCGGCGGAAGATGGCCAAGAAGACAATCAGGACGAAAATGAGCATCTGGAACAGGATGGCAAACTTGTACGGCCCCATCAGTTAACGTCCTCACGAGTGCCAGCGAAAGACCCCGCTGCTACGAACGCTAAGATAGACATTGCTGACAGGGTGAGTCCTATGCGGTGCAGGACGCAGCTCTTCCAGGCGTGATAACATCTCTCCTTGCAGCCGCCGGTGGACTTCTTCGGAAGACCCATCACGAAACCCGGGAACACTTCGTCCGGGAAACATACCGCAAGAGGCGTCGTGCAGCCGCCATATCGCATCAGCTACAAGTTCCATGAAGGTAACTCGGCAGCTGTGCGCAAACCCATCAAGATGAGCTCCTTTATCTGAGGATATTACTTTCATCGCAAACTCCATAAGATATATTAGAGAAATATGTATGATACTGAATGATGTATGTACCTGTGCTATATTCGGAGCACATTGCGCGACTTGCCCATGATACACCCTTCACAAGCTGTCTCAGTGGCCCGTAGCGTCCCGGGTATCAGACTTGGATAAGGGCACTTGGGAGTGCCGGGGTGTTCCGAGGCGTGTCATTGACACGTCTCGACTGGGAGTCTGGGACTCATTGACATTGCCCACACCATCTATTGAGCTGGCATATAAAGGTGAGGGAACCTTGCTGGAATGATGCTTGAGATTGTTGATAGTGATACGTACACTGGCAACCGTCTGCTTGAATATTGGTATTCGTACCAGTTTCTAGAAATGCCACTTCGGACTCGGAAGAAACTCATCCCTTCAACCTTTCAACGAGTGTCTCCCCGGGAACGACCCATACCGGCGGATAAAACATACAGCGTTGCACAAACCCTCCCGCACGAGGTGATTCTACTTATCCTCAGGGAGTGCCTAGAAACCGACTCGAACTGCGAGCGCCTGCACGCCATCGAGCCTCCACTTGAAGTACAACTGTCCTCATTTCTGGAGGACCAGCGAGCTGAGGCACTATGGAATCAAGAAACCCTCTTCCCTCTCCTTCTCGTCTGCAAGAACTGGTACGGACCGGCCATAAGTCTTCTCTACACCACACCCGTGCTCAAGACGCTCGAGGACGTAGACATGCTCGCCAGCACTCTGACCAAGGATCCCGAACTTTCTCGTGTGGTGCAGTCCCTGTACTTGGTGGAGGATGTTCACCACGGGCGGTTAAGCCTCCCGACCATAGTCGACAGAGCACGACACGAGCGTCACCTCCGCGCTCTCCTCGAGGCTTGCCCTTGTACGTCTCTAACCATACTTCTGCCGCTCTTCAAGCCCGAAATCCGTCTGTATACGCTAGGAATTGCATCGTGCCTCCAAAATCTTACCTTAAACGGGCGCCAGCAATGTCTTACGTTCCCTGGGCCCAATTTACGCCTACCTCCCTTGCATGCAGAATTCTTCAGTGCAGTCCTCGAACTCCCTTGCCTGCGTGAGCTCTGCCTGGTATACCTGGAAGTCCCGCCATTGAAGTGGCCTTCACTGCCCGCCCTTCGCACGCTCCGCTTCGTCCTCTGTCAGTTCACACGAGACGCCTTTGTCTTGGGCCAGACCCCGGTCCTGCGGACGCTGGAACTGACATGCGTCTCGATCTACGGGTCCTTCTACCACCTCGTCGAGGCCCTGCAGTCGAAGTCCGTCGCGACGCTGGAATCCATCAAGTTCGGGGGCGGAAGACTGTGGTTCATGAAGTTTCTCTCGAAGCTGGATTTCGCGGCCCTTCCTGCGCTGAGATCGCTCACCCTCACTTTCGATATGACGAGCGGTGTCCAGGCGGAACGTCCCCCGCACGGGCTAGAGCGAGCTTCGCAGATCCAGGAGCTCACCATTGTCTGTGCGCCCCGCTCCCTTGACATAAATGAACTACACAGAGTTCGGGAGAAGGAGCAGAAGTTTGCTTTTTTTATCACCAATTTCATCAGCGATCCCGAAGTGCTTCCCTCATTGAAGCGGCTGAAAGTGGTAGGGGACTCGGGAGTGTGGGAGATGAGCGAAGAGACGGAACGCTCGTTATCAAGGATAGACGTACTTGCTATCCGTTGTGAGCGCCGAAACGTGAAGCTAGACAAACAACTGACTCCTCGCGGTGCGTGCACGTACACCTCGTAATTTGAATCCTGTTTGACGATATATCCTGCTGCTCTGGATATTGATGTATTATGGGAGGCAGGTGGTTCGAATATACACCCCTTGAAGCAAGCCTTGCCACGTCGCCTGTCAGCGATCATGTAACCAACCGTATAATCCCAGTGTTGACAACATCAGCATGCATATTAATCACGTCTGGCGACGCTTTCGTCAGAACTGCCGGCATCGCAAGACGACAGATCTTGATGTCCAGAGGTATCACAGTGGGCGTCTGGTACAATGGGAGCGCTAGGGCAACCTTGGAGAAAGTTGTCTCCCTCGTGCGCCTGGGCCAATACCGTCACAACAACAGCATGAACATGTAGGCGTGGTCGTCCCACTGAGCCGCTGTGAATCCACTTCCACACTTGCAGGGCCGAAAGCCGAAGGGTCTAACTCAGGATACTCGCCCGCATAGTGAGTGGATGTACTCGTACCGTTTCTTACGAATAGAAAACGAGGCGCACGTCACTGCATCGTGTTCGCGGTTCCGGCTGTTTCCTGCTAGTCTAGCATATGCCGTCGTGAGTAGAGGAATCTGTGCCGCGTTCAGTGTGACCGCAGTCCATGTCGAGTCCCAAACGTTGTCACAAACGGTACCTACATAATCTTATCAGATAAGATGTAAGACGCAGTGACCGGAGTGACACCATCTAGATCTGGAAATATCTCTCACCATGCGCACGCAGCGATAGGGAGAGCGCTCGAACGCCTGCCTCAGATCTGTCTGTGCGGTTTCCGACTCGACCTGCGCTGGGCAGACGATGATAATCCTACCGGAAGAGGACGCGTCCGGAGCGAAGAACCAGGCCGTCCAGGACCTCGAGGCAGGCCAGAGTCCTGAAGAACTCGCCAACCCTCCCCCGCCGTACTCGAGTCACAACGGTAGTACTAGCTACCAGAACACGGACCTTTGTTACGACGTTGAATGTGACCGAGATGCCTCTGTGCGCGCGGAGACGAGGTTCTGGCGTTCAATGGCCATCGCAGTGTTGATTTGGTCTACGTTTGGCCTGGCTCTGAGGCTGGCATTCTGGAATGTCCATTTCTCGGTGCGTTATTCTCGTCAATTCATAGTCTACAGTACGATTAAATGGACCCACTCCGTACAAGTTGCTTCCCAGTGCTCCAGACAGTGCTGTCGCGTTGCCGACTGAAGAAGACGGCGAGGTCATCCGATGCATACACAGCCCCGAGTGGAACTACACCCACCGACCCGCAGACGACCCCATTTTTGCTCTGTCCAACTCCAACACGAGCGCGCCTGCTAAGCCAAAGTACAAATGGCGCGCGCGTTGGCTGTCCGACACATCAGACCCGTTCATCCACAACGCGACCGCGTCCTTCCACATTCCCCAAGCGACCAAGCTCTTTTTCTTCAGCCGCGGCACCCTCTCACGTGGGTCAGTCGACTTTAGCGTGGGTACCGCCGACACCGTCAAGGTCAGCGTTGACGTCGTGTATATCAGCAAACGGCACCTCGACAGGGCGAGCGTGTGCCTGCTTCGGCGGGACGAGGGACAAGTGGGGGTCGGGATTTATGTATGTCTGCATTGTCGAATTCCCAGTCTCTCATTTATACATTTATATGGTTTTCAACGTGACCCTTGACTTTGACAGACGCCAGAATTGACAGCGAAGGAGCGCAGATCGTCTCGGGAAACGCCTTATTACTACCACATCAAGGTCGAGTTCCCGCCACAAGTCGATACTCTACCGGTGCCGCCTTTCAGCCTGCCGGTTCCTTCCTCCTTTGAAGTATTAGGGTTATACGGGAAGGTTGATTAGCGTTGCATGCGACTTGTACCTCATGGGTGTTATGATATGTATTTGGAGAATCAAGTCACTTGTAATTTTCCAGCATGGCACACGTCATACCGAGTCCCTCCCAGGCCTCGAGCCCATCCAGGAGACCTGACACTTTGCGAAATGTTGCACCCCAGGACCGCAGAATTTTAAAAAATGGCTAAGGCACCGACTATGAACCACGAGTATTCATAGTGGTTGCCAGTATCATTCATTAGGACCGCGGAGATAACGAGGGGGGCAAGGCCAGGGTTAGCCGGCAGCGCGCGGCGAAGGGTAGATACCTGTGCGAGGTCCTTGAGGAGCTCCACGATAGAGAAGCTGGCGATACGCCAATGTCAATGTGACGCAAGTGTAATGGCCACAAATATGCTGTGCCATGCGAGCGAATCTCACCTTAAACACGGAAATCAGAGTGATCATCCCGTTACAGCTGCTGCGCGTACAGTGATGGTTGAACGCCTTGCGCCATCGGTAGCTCTCATGCGGTGGAAGGTGATCGAGTGTGGATTCCTTCTTACATAGTGTACATAGGTGATCGCCGTTTGGAACATCGGGTAGCAGCTGCCACATGTGTGAGTGACTTGCCCTCACAGCGCACAACTGACTGTTGTCTCTGGACGCCACCCCACAAGGCCGTCAGCATCGCGCAGCCCGACAATCGTGACACACTCACCTCGCGGGACACTCGGGACCACAATACTGACCAGTTCCACACCCGCAGACGCGCACGCGTCCGCCAGCATCTCAATCCTAGTCACATCTGCCCCCCTCTCCTTCTTCTCCCACACTCGCGAATCGCCCGCGACAACCAACCTTCGTAACGCCCGCATTGTGCCCACTGTCCTTACTAGATTCTCGGCAAGCCTTGCTTCTGCATACCGCGTCCCCATCGCGTCCCGGTGTATGCACCCGACGGTAAGGGACTCCACACGCGGTGCGGCCCCTAGGCTATCAGGCAGCTCGCCTACTACCAGCCCGTCCCTCGTATCCGGAACAAGGGTGAGCGACCGCAGCGCGGTGAAGGCACTGAAGTCCAACGCGCGCGAGAACGCCGCGGCGCCCAGCCCGCCGATATTCACGCGCTCGAGCGTCGCGGCGTACTTCTCGCGCACGAGCGCTGAGGTTCGGGATATGCATTCGACACCGAACTCCGTGAGCGAGAGCTCGCGCAGGGAGGGAAGCTTTGCGGGGATGAGCACGCCCATCGCGGCGCAGTGGCTGGTGCGCAGGACGCGCAGGGTGGGCATCGATGGCCACTCGAGGTCCTCGCGAATCTGCATGTGCAGCAAACACAGTTCCCGCAGGGCAGGCAGCTCCAGGGGGGACCCGAAGTACGGTGGCGAGAGGAACCACGTATCCTGGCCTATCAGCGTCATCTTCGTGAGCCGCGCCAGCCGCGCGGGGACATGCAGCGAGCGCAATGTGAGGGGAGGCTCGAACGCCGGGATACGTAACGTCAACGCATCTGCCGCCGGGCACGCCTCGATCAGCGCCCCAAGCTTCCGTGCGTACCGCGCGCGGTCGCGTGTGGCGTATGCCCACGAGCGCGACATATAGCGGGTGTAGTCTACGAGGACGAGCGAGCGCATCAGCTGCGCCAGTTCGGGCTTCGCGCGCAGCGTACGGGAGAGGACGGATTCTTGTGCGAGGTTCTTCAGGACCGGCGCGCGGTAGAGCAGGTCGATGGCGGAACAGTACCAGTTCTTGCAGACGGAGAGGAGTAAGCAGAGGGTGGCCTGGTCCTGTCGCGCGGTCCACCGCGCCTCCTCGAGGGCGGTCGGGAGTGCTGTACGAGGGTCCGTCGTGTCCGTTTGCCATTGAGATGGGGCCAACACGTAGCTCAGGATAAGCAGTACCAATTCATAAGGGAGAGATTGCGCGGTAACGTGGGAAGTTACAGGCCGTCTGTTACTGTCAGATTTTTCTACCAGGTGCCGAGCCGCTCGACTTCGGAGCGACTTCCGTACTCGAATCATCAATGTCGTCGACTTCCAGAGGTTCAGGGGATATTCATGGACATGCGCACTTGTATCTGCTGGCACGGCAAAGTCAACCTGCCATCGACGAACCCCGAGACCATTGATGAACACACCGCAATCAAAGCGAGGAGTATCCTCACCTGACGTAGGCACGGTCGAATCAGTGAACAGTGCTGCCCTGGTGTTGCTCTAGATTTACAGGTGCTGCGGACGCAACGATCCAGTCAAGGCTCGGACCAATAGCAAGGCTTTCCTGAGACTGAGAACATAAACTCTAAACTCGGCTGCGCACTTAGCACGCCGAAACCGCCCATGCATGTGCGCCAAAGGAGAGCGGGACAGAAAGTAGAAGAGGGGGCAAAGTCCTCACGATGTGCAGGGTGGGGATGATATTGCAGTGGCAAGCAGTCTCGCAAGCCCTGGCTCGGCTCCCGAGATAGACCCCCCTAGCTAATATATAATGAACACAACGGAATCACTGCAACTTCAAGTAGCATCAGCAAACGCTGGGTATTCGGGGATTACAAGAGGATGTCTCGGTACATGACGATGACGCTTTCATCGTACCGTCTTCCTCATTTCCTACTTCCCATCACCCGATCCCCGTAGATCCCCGTATGCCCAAACTTCGACTGCGGCGACTGCGCTATACGCAGATATTACAGCTTCCCTGGCCTTGCATTTTTACCCGAGCTCGCGTTACAGCAGTAAGCGGCTGAAGGCTGAGCGTAGAGTGAGTCCAAGTATCAGTCATCTTATCAGATAACGCATGCCGGTCAACAACAAAACGGTTCAAAAAGCGCATGCATTCGTCCCCGTGAAGCTGCTGCGCACAATGACCTCGATGCACTTCCGCTTGCTTTGTAACCGAGTCATTTCTCAATTTGCGGTCAAAGGTCGTAACCGCCGTCTGCAAGTAGACTGAAACCAACTGCGGCTGGTGGCATGATGGGGCAGCCTTTGTGCACGCTGCGACAGGCCCCTCTCCGGCAATATTCAGTCAGGCCCGCCCGATCAATACATTTCGTTGTGCGATCAATGAGAGCCATCACTGGGCTCAACTGACTCAGATCTATAACCAGACTCAGAACCAGGACGACGCAATATAAAAGCAAGGCCGAGCGATACACCCTTACCCGCCCCGCCCATCTTATCAGATAACCTGCCCTCGCGCCTCCCGCCCCCAAATACACCGATCGCCATGTCGCAGACCATTGAGCCCGCATGGGAACGAGAGGACAAGTACCACGCGTCCTTCCTCACCCAGCCCGATGAAGCACTCGAGTACGCCGTCAAGAACAGCGACGCGAATGAGCTCGACACCATCGCCGTCACCGCCCTGCAAGGAAAATATCTCAACCTGCAGGCGCGTGCCATTGGCGCGAAGCGGGTCCTCGAGCTCGGGACACTCGGAGGGTGTGTAGGATGTCTTTGGTGCGGTGCGGTGCGGACGGGCTGAATTGATTGGAATAGATACTCGACCATCTGGCTCGCGCGCGCGCTTCCGGACGACGGCGAGCTGATCACCTGCGAGTACGAGCCCAAGCACGCGCGGGTCGCGGGGGAGAACATCGCGTACGCCGGCCTTTCCTCAAAAGTCAAAATCCTCGTCGGCCCCGCGGCGGACTCGCTCGCGAAGCTGGACCCCGCGAGAAAGTTCGACTTGGCCTTCATCGACGCGGACAAGGCGGGGTACCCGGTGTACCTCGAGTATTGCAAGACACTGGTGCGCAAGGGCGGCGTAATCGTGAGTGTTTCCGGTTCAGCGCTTTGTTGTGTTAGCAAGGCGGCTGACGAGGTGACAGATTGTGGATAACACCGTTCGGCAGGGACGCGTCAGCGACATGTCGTTCCAAGACGAGAACTCGAAGGGCGTCAGGAAGATGCTAGAGGACTTGAAGAACAGCACTGAGTTCGAGGCAACGACCCTCCAAACTGTGGGCGAGAAGGCGTGGGATGGGTTCACGTACGTGCTGCGCTTGTAGATAGGCTGAGAGGTCGACGCAGACATTGTTGGGCGAAGCTGGTTGGCGGAACTTCAAGAGTCCCTTGTCCTTGTCCGTTCCGCTATTGCGGTGTATTGTACGGGCGAATAATATGAGAGCCTCAGAGCAGGTAATGTGATAAAGTATAGTGTGAAAGACAACCGACTATCTAAGCAGATGACAACCGAGGTCACTTGCCGCTGCTGGAGGCGCCGCGTACACCACGAGTCGCTCCAGGTCCCCAGCGATGAGCATCGGCAAGAAAGAAAGCAAGCCTACATAGCAGAAAATACTTTCCGCAGACACAAGTCATCTGAAACGTGAAGCACGCTAGTACTTTCCAATTGGGAGTCCCTAGGGAAGCATTGGGACGGCGTGTTCGAGTTTGTCTTGATGAGAACCGTTCGAACTCGAGGTTGCCTCAACTTGAATGACCTTATATGCTTGCCGGCTTGAGATTGTATTAGATGGAGAGCCGACGCGGACACTGGCAGGCGTAGAACCAGGGCATTCCTGGAGAGCCTGCAACCACGCCCCTCCGTTCATTTCCAAGGCAGGACCACTGGCAGGATATCCTCGCCGGACCTCCGACTCGGAGACAAAAACTGACCTATCACGAACGTGGTACCGATCACTTGTGGCGGTGCTGGGCTCAAGTTCGACTTAAACCAAGCTCAAGCCCTACAAGACTGTGGCCTAGCCGAGGATACTGCCCCAGGTATGAATATAACAACTTGATCAACGAAAATGGGGAATTCATGCTGTCTCTTTGCACGGTAGCATGAACTTTTGGAAGGACGCGGAGCATGTAACGTTACATGCCGTTCGTTCCAGCAACGAAGTTTGGCCAACTCGGGTTCGCAGCCTGAGTGAATGCCTCCCGCGCCGTTTACCCCGCTGGGTTACGCATGTAAGTTTTTGCTTTCCTTGATGTCCGATTTATCCATGACGGGACAATCTATTTCATAGGGTCCACATCCTTTCGTGTCGGGACGCGCGAATAGCTTGAGCACGGAGCTGCTTCAGAGGCGTCCCGTCATCCAAGACACTCAGGATGACAAGGAAGAAATAGAGTGCCTCGACGTTCCCGGGGGCGATCTTCGTCGCTTCTTTGACGTCGCTCTTTCGACGACTGCAACGTTGAGATCACTTCTACAGGCGGAGTCGCAGCAGTCCTGTACTCCGAACTCGAAAGAATCCCTGCTTTCCAGTATCATAGCGTATGTGATGTTCCTGTCATCACCGGGCGTCTTAATATTGTACGAGTGTCTTCAGTTTGCCAAACCTTGGGACCGCATTGCTGACTTCGTCTGAATCCTTCTAGTGATAGGGCACGCTTTGCTCTCCCCCGCCACCCGAAAGTATTGGTTAATCCTGTACAGAAATACACCAAAACTACGTCGACTGCTACACTTGTGGTCGGCTACACGGCCGACGATTTCCCTCAAATTCTCACAGGGTGCTCAGCGCCTGCGAGCACCTCCTCCCATTCAAGGGAAAACTCTAGTGCGAATCTAGCATCTGGAAGGACATCCGGACCTGCACAACGTGCTGGGATCGAGGCCAGTGACGCTTCTGGTTCTCGGCAGCAATGCGTGTCAGAGAAACCGGTTCGCGCCCGCTGGCATGCCTCTGACTACGACAGGCCGTACATGCCATCGGTGGAGTATGACCCTTTTGGTGGAGGCTCCGGCGACAAGGACAGCCGTCCTGTGGGAGAGGATGCAGCACTGGATTGCGCCAACGCCGGATGTCCAGACGGGAGCCTTGATATCCACTTGTTTCCTGGTGCCGCTCTCACCGATACTCCGGTAATCCCTGTCATCTGTATGGCTGGCCCGGAGGATATCTACGGACTCGTGGCTAGCGCGCTGTATCAGCGACATGTGTGGCATACCCACGCACCCGTAGTGGGTCTCACGTTTCCTGCCGGCGGAGCCGCTATCCAAGTCATATTTGGCTGGCTGGAAGACGGCGACTCGGGCTCATCGGAAGATGTCTTGGTAAGCTGTTGTTCTCCCTACTTGGTTAAGCTCCTCATAATTGCCTGTAGCCTCGAGTGCATATCGCCTTCCAAAGTTCTCCGTGCGATGCTTCTTCGAGCGTCTTTGACCTATGTGACCCAGGCTCGACTTTGAAATTGTGCCTGTTTCTCTTGTCCTTGGGTCACCACGTGTCTGAGATAGGATGTGCACTGTCTGATGCTTCTCATCGTGTCCAAGACGATATCACGAATGGAAGGGTCCTGCAGTGGAGATCGGACTTACTAAATATAGTGAATAATGAGCATGGTTCTAGAACAGAGGAAAGCATTGCTGCCTGGGCCCAACAGGTTGCGATTGCACTAGAAAGCGGTGAAGGGTAAGTCATGATTCTTTCTCTTATACTGATCTATCTGGGTCATTGTTCTGCGGTCCCCCCCCCCCCTCATACCTTCGGTTATAGTGTTCTCCTTCAAGATATGCCCCCGGCGTCCGACAAAAAGACAGAGTGAGTAGTTGTCGCGTCCCGCCTCATATGACCCTCTACTGATTCTGCCTCAAGGTCGAGCCCCCGCACTCCGTATGTACTATACGGCAATCCATACCCTTCGCTGATTGTCGTTAGTGAGCTGCAGTTGACCAAACCTGGCACCTCTAAATCGGAGTCATTGCACCCTGATTCTGCAATACCATCATCTGCTTCAGGATCTGGAAGTCAACAGCCGAAACGGCTGTCCTGCTCCGAGTATGTGTGAACAATGGACGAAAGTTGGTTGACTCACCTCTCTCCAGATGTGCGGCGAATCCAAAAGAAAGTTCAGGAGACACGGGACGTATGGATGACTGGCTCGTTTACCGCCTATCTCTGCCATCATTTCTTCCCATTCTGCAGCATGAAAGCGCTTCCGTTCCTGTCAATATGTATGAGAAATTCACCAGGTATTATTGGCCTGCAGAATGGACAGTCCTGGTATGTTCGTGCCGCAGCTCCCTTTCCGCCTCACAGCTACAACCTTCATCCTCAGAAAAACCTACCGTCTGTGGGCGAAGACTTAGAAGGACTTAGAAGAGAGCTCTTCTGCAGCAATCAGGCCCGTGAGGAGCATGTTAAATATGGACGAGCACCTACGCCCTCTCCTATGCCGAATAGAGTCACCAAGATGATTGAGGCTAAGCTGGCACTTATTCTCCGAGCCTGCTTCCGAGCAAGACATAGGCGCGATCAAGCCGAGTCTCGACAGGTGCCCGAGGCAGAAGTGAGGCCTGAATGGGACAATCTCCTGATTGAATTTATGAGAGCCAAGAATGATACTGTGGCGCAATAGTACGCTGGCATGATGCTCTCCTCCTTTCTTTGATTGATCTCTCAATAGCCTGGAACGTCGACTTAACCTGCCCAAGAACGAAGCCGCAGTCGCACCCGACAAAGACGCATTGTCTTCATTCCTCAGCTTCAAAGTTCTACCTGGCCTAGCTGGCGCATGTACTGCGGCACAATCATCTTTTGAAGAGATAATTATCAAAGAAGGAGCTCCAAAGCTCTATTCTGACGCGTCACATTCTGAGGCTGGCCAACGGTCGCAACAGATGCAAACACTTTCCAAGTACTACCTGGGCTTGTCAATCCCTGCATCATACCAAAAGAAGTCCCCCAGGGTGCAGGCTGACTCGGAGCCGCTAACTGGCACTTGCGATGCTGTCGCCATCCTTCATCTGCCGCAGTTCCTTCCTGCAGATACACCTCCGATGAGAGACTTTCAGCTCGTAGACCTCGGCACCAGAGCAAGATCACTCAGCAATGCTGACTCTCAGTATTCCGCGGTGGGCCCGTCGCAGTCTGAGAAGAATAGTTCTACCGATCGAACCCGCGCTGCTCGTTCAGACAAGGCTCTCCAGCGCGAGGTGCGCCCCAACGTCCAGGCAGACCTCTTTGCCTACACCCGAAACGAGGCGGCATATACATCAGGAATTGAAGCCGTGTTCGAACGTATGTCCATTTCACAACCACCCGTGAAACGATCCTATCCTGCACAGCAAGCATCGGCGCGGGGATTGGATGTTCCTTTACTCGTAGCGGAGTACAAAAAGCTTTCCGACGAGTTTAGCCCAAAAGGAGTCAATCAGGCTCGTATGTATAGTGTTGCCACTGCGAAGTTCTTTTCTGCCCTTGGGATAGAGGACTTCCCTGTATTTGCACTCGTGGCGGAGGGGTCCCTAGGTGTGGTTACATGCACTCACTCTGATACCATAGCGGGGCCCGACACCCGCGGCAAGATAACTCGGGTATTTATATCCCCTTGTCATGATTGTGCTGGCTAGCTGACCTGTCTACGCTGGCCGTCTGCGCAGTATGTCAAGATGTTAGAAGCTAATGCGCGGTCTTTCGACATTGCTACGCCCATTGGCGCCTTCCACTTTGCCACTTTTCTGTGCCTCTTGGCCACAGAGTACGCAGATGAAGTGGGGAGAAAGCTGGAGGAGGTCAAGGGCGATTTCATTCGCAAATACAAGAACAGCGACCCTAGCCTGCGATGGAACATGAAACAACAAATTTAGCGAGCGGGCAGCGCGATCGGCGTTGGATACGCGAGTGCTGGGAAGGGCGGTCATGATGGAAATTGGTGCTATGTCTCGTCCGTTTATATGCTTTTATACGCTGCTCTCGTTGTTTTGAATCGCTTTCGAATGGATATCTTTGCCTCCCGCATGCTTGGCCGTCACTTCGAGGAAGACTGGGGACGTGTAGGGTCACCGGGGGACGGGACTTAGGGTACATCCTTGCGGTGTGTGGTACACTAAACGTTAGACAGAACCCATGAATGGATTAAGGGGACGCAAATGGAACCATGGAGGACTACCGGGCGCACTAGCCTGCTTCGTGTGTGGGGTGCGGGAGACGGTGAATCCCAGTGCGAGTTGCACGAAAACGGGCTTGGGGGGTGGGGGAGTACATCGACTACAGACCAATACCAGGCATTTTTGGGCGCAGATGAGTGAGCCAGAGCTTGTTCAGCGAGACAGTTCTTGAATCATGACGCGCAGGCCGGTCTTCCCTCTATACTGAAGATCCTCGTCGGCCCGCGGCGGACACGGTCGCGAATAAGGCTGACTTTCCCTTCATCGACGCGGACAAGGCGGCGTACCCGGTGAGCTGGGCGAAGGAGTTCAGCAGTCCTTCACTGATTTTGTCGTTGTTCTGTACCGGAATTGCCTATGGCGCACAAAAACGTTGGGATGAAACGCGAGCCTCCTGTCGGCTCTGGGTGCAGATTATCAGATAAGACAATGGGGAAAGGGTATGATCGTTCCAATCATTCCTGCGCAGACACAGGGATAGCCTGACCAGAACCCATGAAACGATCCGCGTTCATCCACCCGCAGACACTGTCAGAGGCTCCCGCAGACACTGTCAGAGGCTTGGATGACGAAAAACGGGGTGAACGCGAACATACACAGATATCCTGCCTCCATGTACGCGTGAGTGTACCGCGACCTTTACCCCCAGATGTACCGGGTGGGTTGTGGATAGCGTCTCAGGCAAACATTTGCAGCCAATGCAAGTACCTGAATCAGGGAGGGCAGGACCCTGTATGCGCTGACCACCCTAGGAGAGCGATCTACTCGATGGAGTGTTGCAAACCCTCGGTCTCTAACCCCCCATGGACTGGATCTCTCGCGGTGGTTGGAAGGGCGAGGGTCCTAGTCGGCGAGCGCGTACCGGGCAAGATACACATACCGTTTTCAACGAGAACCCGTGCGATCTGGCCTTCCCGCCACGACCTGGAATCCTCGGGGCTGGTAGGCGTGAAGGAGGTCGAGCGGTTCGCTGAGCGACTACTGTCACTCTAGACGGAACCCCAAGCAATTCGAGTGCACAAGTCTCCCTCGCCCGCGACAGGCGCACCCGTTCCATCCATCCATACTAGTACGCATCAGCATCCAAAGCCACGAATCGCGAGCTTCGTGCTGACCGACCAAGACCATGCGATGTATCACCGACGCCGTCCGAGTCACGGCCCGCGTCTCCACTGGCATGGGCTGACCAACGACGCGCGCCACCGGAACCTGCAGGATTCAGGAAGAACGACATGAATAATGCTGGCCATGGTACGCATGTGACTGAGTACCAGTCATTGACAGAGTCAGATCTCGGCGTAAGTACTTGCGACGTCGATCTATACTGTATGTCTGACTCACCCCACACGCGTAATCACCCCTTCCATCCTCCCGATCGCCTGCTTGTCAGTGTCACGGAGTCGGCGCACGCCTCTGACCGTGAATAATGAATAATGATGCCTGCGTACTACATGTACATACCCAGGGACCAAGATCCGGCGCGCAGCCCCAACTTTTCCCCGAGTCGCAGTCCCGGCGCAAGCCTCTGAATCCCACACCATATATGCTGTAGCCATGATAGTCCAAGTCAGCGCTGCATAGACGGACCCCTCACGTTCGACTCTATGCAGAACGTTAACGTTGCGGAAGTGGGGACGGCCGTTGGGTGGATCGCCACTCAGGCTGCGAATCAGATTCAGAGAACACAGGCTCGCGCGCTGTACAGCATCGGGGTGTCTGGTTCTATGTTTGCTACAGACGTATTATTTGTCGGAAATTCGGAGACTGCCTTCCAAGGGACCGGCGTTACCACGGCCTTGCCAGCCAATGGTAACGACCTTCCCACGCATGTCCCTATATGGCAAGCGAGGGACATGGCTCAGATGGCTATCGTTGCATGGCAAGGCACCCATGGCCGGTACTTTCACTATAGGCACCAGTTTTCTCGCTTTCTTCATCATTTCTGTCTTGCTCGTTGTCTCCTTGATATTGTATATTACTTATATCACTTATATATTTGTTCCTATGCAGACATGGAACATGGGGAGTGGAAAGTCCTCGACCACTATTACGATATATTATACTAAGTATCAAGTTTAGTATCAGCTCTCTGGCAGAGCGGTTATTGCGTCTGTTTACTACATAGGTACTATTGCATTCAATATTTGAACGGGTCCAGGTTCGAATCCTCATGTGCAGCATTCCATTTTTGGTAATGCCATACACGACAGGTCCTCAGACTAGCCGCTGATATCCCCGTGCTGCCACCCGGCAAGACCGTGGCAATGCCGTGGTAAGGTCCATGGCAAGGTCCATGGCAAGGTTTACTGATGTTTCGTAAGGCGGTCCGCCCTTGCCGCATTGGGAAGCCTTGCAAGGCCTCGTAAGGCGATTTGGAAATTTCCGACATTAGATTGCGATTGCGAGCGCGTATCGGTATCGCGCTGTGGACTGGGAGAGGATAAGCCAAGGCACGACCTGCAGCACGAGTGATTGAATGTTGATGGAGGACAGGTGCACTGGCACGCAAGAGCAGAGAGACGAAAGTAATAATTTATTGAACCAATCCAGACATATTTCGTGTTCTAGGCGAACATTAAATAAGTTACGAAACCAAACGACTTCCTCCTCAGAAGGCAAAGGAGGAATGATGAGACGGGATGCGTCAAAAGCCCATGGCCTGCCAGAAAACCAACGGCAGCAGACAATTTTTGCTTGTCGAACGTAGGGGAGTTGAAACAGGAACCAACGAGTGTGTGGGCGCGCCCCAGCGCGCAGGTCTCGTAGATCCATGACCATCGCCGGGGCGCGGGTGCGGGTAGTGTAGTGTAGTCGAAACGCGAACGAAGTGAGCGTGGTCTTCTCTTCCTCCTCGGGCACGAAGTGCCCTTCTTCTTCTTCTTCTTCTTCTTCTTCTTCTCGACCATCTCCGGTCGTCTTCCTTCGTTCTTCAAGTATAAGCGGGAGCGCGGACAGCATGGTCACACCGACATCCCAAAGGCAACGGACAGATCGTTGTGCGCGGCGGGGATCACGACACCCTGACCGGCATCCGCGGGCGCAGGCCCGACACCTTGCGCACGGGGAGGGGCATCGGGAACGCCTTCAGCAGGCTCGCCATAGAGTGGTGCGACTGGCGCTGCGGCGCGTCGGAGGGCGCGCGCGGGTGGGCCGCGACGATCTGGAACTTGCCCGTCGCGCGGTGCGTGAGCGCGGACTTGGTCTGCTCGCGCGGGCGCCCGCGGCGCTCCTGCTCGGCCCTCTCGGCGTCGTCGTCGTGCATCTCGACGTCCTCGGGCACGCTCGCGGACGGCCGCCTCTTGTGCTGATGCGCGTGCGCGTGGTGGCTGTGGCTGCTGTGGTGGCCCGGCGAGAAGGGCGACGTGCTGGGCGTGTACGGGCTGCGCCGGTCCTCCTCGTCGAACATCGTGCTGCCCTCGCTGTCGCTGCTCGGCGAGTGCACGTCCGAGGGCAGGATGTCGAACGCGCCGTACTCGAACGGCGTCGGACTGCTCTCCTTGCGGCGCGTCTTCTTGTCTTTGGCTGGCACGGAGGCGGAGGCGGGGGAGGCGGGGCGGGAGGGCAGGTACGGCGCGAGTGCGGGGTAGAAGGCCATGAGGTCGCCCTCGGAGACGGCGAACTCGAAGTCGAGCACGGCGCACCACTCGCGCTCGATGCGCCCGATGTCGCGCGTGCCGAAGGTCTGCGTGATGGTGCTCCAGTGGTGGTTCTTCAGGCACGAGTCGTTCAGGTACTGCGGGAGGATACGATGGATTAGCCATCTACAGATATGGAGACAGGAAGCAATGAGGGACACACCTTTGAGGCGACGACGACGGCGCCGAGGAAGACGCGCTCGAGGGCCCACTCCTCGTGCGCGATGCTGAGGTACTTTTTGGCGCGGGCGATGTAGACCATGGCGGAGAGGAGGACGGGGGTGGCGAGGCTCGCGCGGTGGATGACCTGCTTGACGAAGGTGGGAAAGGTGGCGGCGGCGGGGTTGGTCAGGGCGCGGCTGAGCGCAAAGGTGACAGTGTCCGTGGTGAGCGCCACTAGGTGGTCTGGATAAGATGATTAGCGATGGTGTGACGATGCAGGGATAGAAGCGTACCAATGAGGTGGGAGGAGGCGGGGTGCAGGCTGAGGAGGGAGAGCAGCTCGTCGGAGTGGGTGGCGGCGGGGACGAGCGAGGCTGGGTGGATGGGCGAGGCGGCCTTGATGGGCAGGGCCGGGGCGAGGACAGAGTGCAGGACGACCATTGTGGTTGTAGTGGTGAAGAGCAGTGCCAAGTGGATTATATAGGCAGTGAAAGAACCAAGCGCAGAGCAGTGTCCAAGCGCAGAGACGGGAGAGCGTGCGGTTGACGGGAGGGGACGTGGGCCGATGGGTGCGCATTATGTACCAGCGCGGGCCAGGATCACAAATAACCGCCGACGGAGTGCAATCGTAAGCCATGGCAGGCAGTCGGACGTGCATTCGGATTCGGTATCGCGTCCACTGACTCACGGAATGATTCAGCTGCCACTTGCCTTTTCCGGCGCCCCATCCACAGCCACCCGTTCTCGGCAGGACGTGCCTGGCTCCCCGATCCAGATCCAACTCGGGCTGCCCGACCCGTCATACCGCTGACACACCACGCAATCGCGCAACTACTGCACATACATACAGCAGCACCAGTGAGACGTGGAATACGTGGAATACACCAGTACAGTCGTCTCCCGCCGCGAAGATGATTCATCTCTCGGCTCATCAGCGTCCTCGGCGCCGCCGCCACCCTGCCGCCCACTGACGCACCCCGCGCACCGGCACGCCCGCCCACCCGATCCGATCCCTCCCACCCACTCACAGCGCGTCGAACAGCCCGGCCCCCTCCATACGCGCCGACTCTCCTTCCGACCTCGCTCTGCCGAATTAGGATTTCACCTTTGCTTCTACGCCTCGCCCGTCGTATTTGTAGTCGTCTGCAGCTCAGGCTGCACACCGCACCAGTGTGTCCAGCCCCCTCGCCCACACTGGGAACCACACCCGACGCAGGTGACCACGCCCTCGATGCCGATAGCGACACGCAGCACCCATCGCAGCCCGCGTCGCGCGGCTGACGTAGTGCCCTATTATTAACCCCCGCATCCGGCGTCTATGATGCCGCAGCGATGACTACGGGCCTTCGTTGCCCATGCCGATAACCTACGAACGCGCTTTGATCCCTGTATCCATCATATATACGTGTATGACTGCTCGATTCTATGAGCTGCGGCTGCGAGCCACTCGGACTTTGTATCCTTCGCATTCATTTACAGTAGTAGTAGTAGTACCGATTACTAGTATATTCGAGTCAACCCCTCCCACCGGGGATACCCACCCTCCAGCAAACGTCAACACGCAGTTACACCCAACCCGGCGTGTCATCGTCAAGGGCCTCCCCACACAACTTGCTGTGAAAGCTGTCCAGCACGAGCGCGCGCTTGGTTACCAAGCCGCCCTTCCCCGTCTTTGCCCATTGGCATCACATCCAGTATACCATTCCCAGTCACGAGCGCCCCAACGTCCGCCTTGGCCGGTCTCAGCATCCCGCCATCCACGTCCGCATCACTCCACCATCACAGAATATCCTTATCAGGCAAGGCGGCTGCCCAATCCGGTATACATGCACAGTAAGGCATTGATGCGGGGTAGGTGTGTGCACTGCAAAGTGATGATAGACGGGCAGGTGTGTGCCTGGGGGGCTGCTGTGCACTGTGCTGGGTGATTGATTTGCAGGGCCTGATAATGAATTTGTAGTTGACGTTGTCCTGCGGTCTGGGGCGCTTGTTGGTCTGGAGCTATAAATACAAATGAGCTTTGGCTGGAAGACGGGTGTAGCGTGCGACTGTGGATCGTGATAGTGGGCGTACAGTTTGTTGGCGGACGAGTGTCCTCGTGAAGGTTGCTTCGTTGCTCACAAACCGCTCGCCCTCAACCCACACCGAATGATTACTTACATACCGCTGATTCACGCCGATTGCTGACTGATCACTTTATAATCTCAATCAAGATTGAATATTGAACGTTCAGATCTTCAGAACCGACTTCGCGAGTGTGGTGCGATGTGGCTTATTAAGCTTTACATGTACAGTAAGTACCAAGCAGGGGTGGTTAGACCATCTATGTCGTGATTCTAGTATACGACTCGTGTGATCAAGAAAGCAACAGCTAACTACCGGCGCATCAAGGCCCGGCGTTATGAACACAAACGCGAACTACTTAGCAGGCCGTCTCCGCGTTGTGAATATTGTAGGTCACCCGGCGTCGACTGGACGCTGGGCGCATCAGCTTAGTCGAGGTCCGCGTATACACCTGTGTGCAGCCAGCGAGTGACATACCAGCTGATGCGCCGTATCGACAGCAATTAGTACGTACGAGTGTCAGCAATCCCAGGATCTACTTGTCAATGCGATTGTCGGAGCGCACTGTTGAGCGGATACGTACACACTCTGCGAGCAAAAGCACAACACAATAACATCTGTCACCCGGAGACACACATCCCCGATATTTGACAATAATTGCGGTGGTGACGCGGTGTACTTATAGCCGGGCGGGGAAATGTGCCAGTGGGTAATGGAAAGACGGGTGCTTGAAGCTGGCAGCGATAGGTGATCTGTCGCGCTAGTATCGGAATGGAAGGGCGTCGGGCGTCGGCGGGCGGTGATGCGGACACGGACAGATGGGGACTGTCATGATCAGCGGCGGGCGAGAGCGCCATCAATCCGAACTCCCATTGGTTGCGAGCGGGGACGGCGGTTCGACAGATGCGGCAACCAGCCTGCCAGATATGGCTAGTCAGACGTCGGTGCGCAGATGACGGTTTCACCGTAAGTACACGCCAAACGTCCCAGCATTGTGTGCCTCAGTGCCTGCGTGCCAAACGGGATCGTATACACTCGAAAGGTACTATCCGAGTAGTACAGCACCGGGCCGTACCTGACTCCATTGACCGCGACTCTATTGCCCCCGGCGTTCAGTATACAAACGCGACATTCCGAGCCCCGACCCGACGTACCTCCGTCCAAACTCTAGACTCCTGCTCTGGCGGATACAATACAATCCAGACCGAGCAAGGTCAGGCATATATACGCGCGGACGATCCCACCGCTCGCTAGTGCCTCCTGTCGATTCCTCGGTATCAGCCAGGTGATTCTCCCATGTTGAATCTTGATGTCGTCTACGTCTGAATGCCCGTGCTCTGGAGCGGTCTGGATATTGCTCTGAACTCTATGAATGCTACATTCACAGTTGCTCGTGATAGCGCGAGCCGGCGGGAGGTGGACGGTGATTGCAGCGATCACGAAAGCCTGATTCAGATGGCTCGGCGCGAGGATCCACGTCGTTGCCTTCCCTGGGCCTCTGGATCCGCGCATGTTCTGGATCTGGCGAGCGAGCTCGAGATGCATACTATGCGGCTAGTCCACGCTCGAGACGGAGATAGACTTGGCCATGGACTACGCAATCCGAATCGAAGCCCGGACTCGGAACGCACGACCTTATCTATTCCAGGACGCTCTTCTGCCCCGGCGCGATGGACACGGGCAGCATCGGAGAGAGGAACCAGGAAGACGGGGGTACTTTCGGGATCCGAATACGGCCGGTGAGACGCTGCGTCCTGCCTTGGATGGAGGCGCGCCTTATACCCGACGACCCCCCGCTTGGGAAGATACGGCGTGAAACTGTGCGGCGCTCCAGGAAATGGAACTGGGTTTCATGGCTCTTTGCGTGCGCCGGCAATGTTACTAGGCCAGTCTCATATATCGAAGCCGCTCGTCGCATCGATCACCACGCTTGTAGGGCGTAATACGGAGATACCGAAGAGATTGGATAGCCCATTAGTATTCAGCATTGAATCCTTCTCTAGTTCACCTGCCAGAAACGCCACTGGGTGGTCCTCGCTGCGGCCTGGCACACTAGTGCCGCGCGTGTTGTCTCCTCCACGAGCATACCGTGCTACCCGGGCACGTCGTTGACCTGACACCTGGGGACACCGCGGAAACACCACAATGCCTGATTGTCCTCTGCTACATCCATGGACGGCCTTTTGATTTCCAGTTGGTCGGCAAGAAGCACCCTGTCCGGCAAGCTCAAAACCCACCTGACCTTCCCAAAGAACAAGGCTTATAAGAGTGGACGATCGAGCAGCGCGTCCACGCTTATAAGACTCAAAAGACGTTTCTCCTAACTCCGGCGGAAGCACCGGGAACACCGCCAGCCTTGTAGGGTAGTAGAGTACGGAGCCTCCAGAAGACTCCGGCGGTAGCACTGGCCCCAGCCGTAGCGTCGCGTGGACCGACGTACCAAAATAGACAGCTGCCAAAAGGGGACTGATGGCGCCCACCGACACGATGACATCACAGTGCCGCCGTGCCCGACGCTGGTTGTCGCTGTTCCCGACGACGTCGGCAATAGGTAGTGTGTAGCACCTCGAATAAAATCGTATAAAATTCAGTAAATTGTCATTATATTCTACGTCGCCGATGATGTATAGTTGTAATACATATAAGGGACCAATATGGTCCATTCCCTTGATATCTATGTATGTCTGGGGCATACATGCTGAACAAAATGAAATTTCCGATTTAGTGGTGCTCCTGAGGGACAATAAAGCTTGAATAT